>NW_027175843.1:4510000-5052500 GCF_023055335.1 Clinocottus analis
AGCACACTTAATAAAGTGTTAGAACATCACATTTTGCGTTTTTTTAAAAAATTAAAATAAATATTTATGAATGTGAGTTTGACCTGATGCTCATCACGTGCTCGAGCTTGTAAAAACATGTTTGAATGACCATCCCACAAATATATGTATTTTTATATTTTACGTTTTGTGATATAAAGTGTGTCCTGCCACATGAAAACAACATTTTAAAAAAACTCAACAAAATGCCAATAGTTCATTACTCTGCATGCAGGATAAAATGACAACATATAAAAGATAAATGTCGCAGCTTCTGGTATGAAATATGTCTAAAATATTCTGATAATATATCTATAGATGTATTTATATTAAGTGTCTGTGGTGCTCAGTGTCATTTATCATTGGCCCTTTGCTTTTTCGTTGTTACCTGCCCTGTAATAATCCTGTATATGGGAGTAATAATCTCACCATGCAGTTGTATACAATTGTAAAATAGTACACCACTATGGGTTCGAAGATCGAACATTTACACCAAATGTCCTTGAACCACACGTGCCTCCTCCGTCTCTGACGTAATTAACAAGTAGTTAAAATAACTGGAAACATAATCCTCTATACTTTTATAGAAGGTGAGTTTAGTGACATCAAACACGTGCTGTAAATCATGAGAGAGGGGGGCAAGGCCTGTATAGAGCCTATACACTCAGTCTTAGGGAGGAGAAAACACACACACACACACACACACACACACACACACGCCCAAGCAGTGATTAAAATGAATGAAGAGCCTGAATGGCCGCTTCAGGGGACGCGCTCTTATGTCAACTCGTATCTCTCCTCGTTTTCTTTGTAATATCTGCCATTGGCTTGATGTAGTGTCCCCATAAAAACAGATTAGAAATAACTCAATTCTGGCCCGATGCTGCTGTTCAGCTATCTAATCGGATGAGTAAAGGCCATCGTCGAGCTTCATAAGACCGCAGACTGTCGGGCTTGGTGGACGGAATATTCGGCATAACGCTGCAATTATCACTAATAAAGTGAGTAGCGTGCGCGTTAAGAGCATTCATGCTGCAGATACGGCTGATAAAGACTCCACAGACTGACTGTGTGTGTGTGTGTGTGTGTGTGTTTGTGTGTGTTTTCTGTCATCAAAGCGACAGACAGAACCTCTTGGAAAATAAAGCCTTTTTTGTTGTCGTTGCTGAGGCCCGTGTTGTGTCGTGAGAGCGCGTGGCAGCGCGCAGGGCTGTTGCGGGACGCGAACCCGCGCTCCGAGCAGCTGTCAATGAATCTAATTGAAAGTTATGAGAGCTTGGTGAGGAGCAGGCAGTAATTCGGTTAGGACTAATATCTTTGGGTTTCTGGCGCGCGGCTAAATTAAATGTCATTATTCACTGTCTCTAATAAAAAATCAAAAAGGAAATGAGATTAGGGTATTTGTGAAGCGCATCATTGAGTGGCCCTTAATGAAGAAATAACTGTCTGAACCAGTGTAGTTCACTTTGCTTAACATACTGGCGCGTAATTGGAATTGATCCCGGGCCCGTCTAATATTAGCCTTGATTTATCTGAGGGATTACTGCGTGTATTCAAAATCACCTGGCATGTTCATAAACACCTTTATGCCATTCAGCCATAACTCGATAGCGATAACTCACAAGCTTAGTTCACAAGATGCGTTATTATTATTTTATTATACTTGTTATTATTATTGTTATTTTATTCAAAGAATGGAATTAATAATACAATTATAATATGTATGTACATTGGGATATTCGCACAATTTAATGGATAAAGTCAGTTAGTATAATTAAATAAATACAACAATGATTTTTTATTTTCAGTTCAGACTGCCGCTTGTCTCAGTTATTATTATTATTACAGTCCCATCGACACAATACAAAGCCGATCCACGTAGCTCAAAATGGCTTCACGGCACCTCGAGTCATCATCCTCCTCATCATAATCATCATCATCATAATCATAATCGTCGTCATCATCAGTCTTCGCCCTTTTGTGTTGGCCGCTATAATCTCGCATCTGTAAATGATAATCACGGTGTGTGCGCGTGTGTGTGTGCGTGTGCGTGTGTGTGTGTGTGTGTGTGTGTGTGTGTGGATAATGTTATTCACTGAGGCAAATTAGGTTGATGCTGATTAACAATAGGCCGCAGCCTGCAGCTTCAAAGACAGCCGGCTAATTGGGAGGTGGTTCACGAAGTTTTTTTTCCAGTCTATTTTTTTTTTTTTTAGGGTATCTTGACGGAATATGATCAAAGTATTCTTATTATATTCCTACACGGGCTGTGGAGAGGGTGGCTTCAGTGCGGAGGATGAAGTCATTTGGTTGTATTTAATAACAATGCTTCTCTGTGTACTAAACATCACGTTTACCGCCGCGTGGATTTAGGTTTTAAGGCTTTTCTGGGGCGTTTCTTTTCGATCTCCTTACAATTTATTTATATCCTCTTGACATTTCTCTATTTTTTTTTCATTGCAACTAAAGTGTATTTTCGTACAAGCAGCTAAACAAGACTTCCTTAGCTCACGTGAAGCTCATTGATTTTTTTGGCTAGAAATAAGTGGCCTATGACATTATTAAAATACAATCTAATATGATAATAACAATGCCATCAATGGCAGTTTTATTAAAATGTGGATTTAGTAGTATTTTTGTGTTTTCTTCTTATAAATAATTCACTTTCTTTTTCAATTACAGGTCTGGTTTCAGAACAGAAGAGCAAAATGTCGAAAACAAGAAAACCAGATGCACAAAGGTAAATATCAAAGCCTTTTATTTATACTTTACCTTTTATTTCCTGCATTATTTCAGTTTTGCACATTTCTGCCACTTCTTTTTCTTAACTGCATGTGGCAAACCAATACAACTCTGACTTGCTCATCTCACATAACAACAACTGTCTGGCGGTCTGACAGACATCTTTCCCTTCTCTCCAGGAGTCATCCTGGGCGGCGGCAGTCACCTCGACGCCTGCAGAGTAGCACCCTATGTCAACATGGGGGCCCTCCGGATGCCCTTCCAACAGGTAGGACCCGTTCTTTTGTTCATTCACTTCTCATCAGAGCTGACAAAGCTTTGACACATTTAAAGAAAGGAAGAAAGAAAGAAACAAACAAACAAACATCCAATCAGAGGGGACTCAGACAGAAATACATGAAGAGAAGCTAAACATGCAGGCCGAGTTGCAGAAAAGAAATATGATTACTCAGCATCTTGTCATGCAAAGGGGTGAAGTCGTGGAACCTAAATACAAACGGGTGCAAGCCGGTTGGAGCTGCGTTTTTGTGGTGGGATCGGTGTCAAAGTAGGCCTTCTATATCTGCACCTCCACAAGAATCTATAGGCCATGCAGCTATTACATGTGAGTGATGAGAGACTGTGTGTGCGTGTGTGTTGGAGGGGGAGGGAGCAGCTCAGAGCCTCAGTGCACCTTTCACCTCCCCAGGCAGTGTGGAGGAGTGGGGGAGGAGAGAGAGAGAGAGAGAGAGAGAGAGAGAGAGAGAGAGAGGAGAGTCGGACAGACACATTTGATCTGCTGCTATCTGGCCCCCATCGCGTCCCCGGCTGCCGCGTTGTCTCGCTTGACCCCTCGTGAAAAAAGAAATAAAATACACGGCGGCCCCTAATTAGGCCGACGGTGTGGCGGGTGCGAACACATAAAAGGGATGATGAAAGCAGGAGTGTGGGAGGGAGAGAGGGAGAGGAGGGGGGGGGAGAAAGTGTTGGAGCGGAGGATCTGATGGGTGTTTGCCGTGGAGGCCACAGCGGCACGGGGACGGAGGCCTTCGAGGCCTCTTTGTAAGAGAGAGGACAGTGGGGCCCCCCGAACACACACACACACACACACACACACACTGCACTGGTGCAATGCAGCGTGTGTGCTTGTGGAGCGAGGGGGTGGCTACTGGTTTGTTGGACGAGGTGGAGGTTGTGTAACTGCGAGGTCTTAGGGGTCAAATTTGGCCATTAATAAACTGCTCCGAGTGTGTGAGAGACAAACTCTTCAACGTCAACGCCCGCCACCTTGGATACGGATCGCCCGCTTTCAATTTAAGAAACAAACCGAGGTTCAATAACTTTTAGTTTGTCCATCAGCGCAGCATGTCGAGTCCCTGAACGCGCCTCCATTAGAGCTCATGCATATGTTTTAATCAGACGTATTGGCGGCGGCGTACACTGGGAAACGATCCGTCTCAATGTTTGTTGCCCTTCCTTGTTGGTCGGCGAGATGCGTGGCGACCTCTGCGTCGTGTGCGGTCGAGGTTTTTTTTCTTCTCGCAGCGACGATCCATTTCGTGGCTCGGACGCTTTTCCCTTTCGCTTTCGCAGCTTTTCGACTTCAGTCACTTTAGGCCAATGTGAAAAGGAGCAAAGTGAAGGAAGAAAATAATATTTAGTGGAGTTAAAACTTTGACTTTACATCGTTCTATTTTGGTTGGAGAGCAGCGCACGAAATACTTGAGTTTTCCCACTTCTTCCTGTGGTGTTTGAAACACATGAGGAATGGCAACAGGCTCAGCGCGCTCCCTCTGAAGTGAGTGGATGCTTAATTTTCACCTACTTCTTATAAAATAATTGCCAAGAATGTGAAAACTGATATCCTATGCTCCTTATGGTTTTTTTTTCTTCTCCTCCTCTCCCCCCTCTTGACTCAGGAATATGTCTGGATAAATATTTATAACTCCAAATATGTGAATATCTTTTTAGTGCAAAATTGTTTATTTATGCAATTGAATACATAATCAGCATAACAAGACTGCATATTTCCAAGGGTATAAGGGAGACCTCAGTCTGAATTAAACAAATCGTCTCTGGGTCCTAAAAAGACTTTGATTCTGGACGATTAGATTGGATGTGGTGTCTGAGAGCAATGTATGATTCATTAACTTTTAGAATAGCTGACGTGAAGAAAAAAAAAAGTGCCGCTCTTAACTATTTTCTTAGAAAACACACCGTAAGCAACAGCTTTGAGGGGGGAACATTTGAGGGGGAATTTAATAGTGTCAGACTGTGAAACCTAAATCCTCACCACACACACACACACACACACACACACACCCACACCCACTCACACACACGCAGCCCGAGGCGCTCAGGCTGACTAACTTTGTATTTTTCCTTTCCTTCAGGTCCAAGCTCAGCTCCAGTTGGAAGGTGTCGCCCACACCCACCCGCACCTGCACCCTCACCTGGCGGCTCACGCCCCCTACCTGATGTTCCCGCCTCCTCCGTTTGGACTACCCATTGCATCGCTCGCCGACTCGGCCTCCGCGGCGGCGGCGGTAGCGGCGGCGGCCAAGAGCAACAGCAAGAACTCGAGCATCGCCGACCTGCGACTCAAGGCAAGGAAACACGCCGAGGCCCTGGGACTCTGACCCCCATCGTGCTTCCATCCCCCACCCCACCCCTCCGCCCGCCTGATGCCCATAATCGCCTCTCACTCCAGACTGAGCCCGTGAAAGGGCCGTGACACTCACAGCTAAGACTAAACTAAACAAAAACACTGAGTGAGAGTAAAAGAGAGGAACACAAATACAGAGAGGGGGGAGAGGGAGTGTGTGTGAGAGAGAAAGGGAGGAGGAAAATGAAAAAAATGAAAAGAAAGAAGGAGGGAGCGAGAAAATTGTCACAAAACCAGCTGCCAAAACAAACCACTTGTCGAGAACGGTAATTAAATACCAGTGAAATCACCTTTTACTTTTCGCCCCAACAGGCAGGACTTCTGCGGGGCCAGTGGCTCAGTCCACTCCAGGCACAGATCACATCCCAAGGACCGTACAAACACATGTGGATGTCTGTGTGAGGGGCCGGGCCGGGGCCCGTCAGGCCAGGAGACGTTAGAACAAAGCAAACTGGCAGGGCAGCGGCGGGGGCCAAAAAACGGCGGAGCCTCCTCGCCGACGCTGGCCCCCCGCCGCCACGTTGACAATGCGGAGGGTGGTGAGCATGGGGGGGATACAAACCCAAAAACACCACCTCGCCGAGGCATTGGAGTGGCTCTCACCTTTTTACGCCCCGGCCCCCTCACTCGAAAACATTTAGAAAAGAGAATAAATATCTGTCTCTCACCACTGTGTTCCCCTCGCTGCTGCCAAGTGCATGAGCTCTAATGGAGGAGCGTTCAGGGACTCGACATGGCCGTTTTTAAACACTGCCGTCCGACATGCCCGAGACCTCCCCCCCCGCCTCCCACCCAAACCCCCCCCACCCCGACTCCGACAAAGTGAAAGGTCTCCATCACGGTGTGATACGCTTCTTTCTTATGGACTTGTGCTGAAACAAAAGCACCGACTCGTTTTTTTTTTTTTTTTTGTGTTCCTTCCGGAGACGTTATGCCGCGTTGCCGGGCACGTGTCGGCGAGACTTGGTCCGCATTTCTCCTCACAGCGTGCTCTCTCTCTCTCTCTTTATTTCTTCCTGTTTGTTGTGTTGCATCCTGGGTAAAGAAGTGAAGATGGCCTTTGCACTTCGGGTCTTGTGCGTGGGCGTTTTACAGACGGCACTACGAGCAGATACTACTTTACTAATTAAAGGGGAGGGGGGGGTTTGATATTGTTATGTGATCAGCAAAAAGGACATTGGTCTTGGAAAAAGGGTACACATGCGTTCTTTGTTTTTCTTTTCTTTGTTTTGTAATTCTGAAAATATGAAGAAAGCATCAGTCAAACTGAAATGCAATGGTGTGCAGTTTAAGTGCAATACTGTAAATAGCAACAAAAAAAAGAAGTAAAAACAGCTAGCAGTTAATCCTCAACGATAAAGAGACCCAATGATTTTTTTTTTCTGTTGGAGTGTTGAATTTCTTGGCCAAACACGGCAGTTTCTTTCTTTCTACAGCAGTGTATATTTTATTGAGTTGGAGAAAAGTCACTCATTGCCAGCTGCCATGTCCCCCGTGAATTCATGCAGTTTTTGTACACATCAGGTGCAACACGAGCACATTTCTAGACGCTGCGGAAATTTAGGGTTTTAAATTTTATACTCTACCAACATTGAAGAAGTCCATCTACTTTTGGATAAAAAGATATTTCACAATTAAAACCAACAAATCGGCACCGCAATCCAAAACGAGCAGTTGTTTCCAATATGACGAGCTTAATTCTGCATGTTGTGTGTGACATTTCATCATTATTGGTTTCCTAATAATTCAAACTGTATTTTACAAATTGTCCCGGACGAAACAGAACATTCACACACACACACACACACACTCACACACACACACGGTTTGCATTGTTTCGACAACCTTCACAACAACACTGCTGTCGGAGACGCGTACCTCTAGCAGTCCCGAGACATTTTCCTCTGTTAACAGACCTCCATTTAGAATTGTTTATCTATGTCTCCATTTTAAATTAAACATATGGGTGTTTTATTTATTATTTTGTCTGAAAGTTTATGAAAGATGAAATCGTTGAACCACAAGTGTACATTTTTACATGGCTTTGCGTTTTATTTTTGTATGTTTCTATTTTTGAGTGTTGAATTTGACTTAGGAGGTGTGGCTGTAGTGCATTGTTTGCCTAAAAAAAAAAAAGAAAAAAAAGAAATGTAGCGTGTCCGAGTTTACAAACATTTCAGGGATGGTTGAATTGAACAATACTCCATAGAATTCGTTGTACCCATTAAAATGACTCTCATTTCATATGCAAGCATGCCTAAACATGAATCATCGTACCGTTTGTTTTTCCCCTTTTTGATTCACAAAATATGAATGTACATCTTGTACAAGTAAACTATCAATAAAGTTATAAATATTTGTACTTGAGTTTTAGAATATTTTATAACTTGTTAAGCTGCAACATGGACTTTGAGTTTCATACACAAAGTATGACAAAGCTGCTGGTTTAAGAAGATAAAGAAACTAGCCACATTTCCACGCTAGCGACATCATTCCGGTGGCTCCTCCTCTGGTGTCCCGATGGTTCACGTCCTGATGCAAATTTCGCCATCTCTCCGCGCCTCGTACTGTACCGTGGCCGTACTGCCATTCTGCCGCTCGGCAACCGCCTCAACCTGTGGATCAATATCAATGGAGTTGGCGTTTCGCGTTAGCCCGCCGTGTTAGCCCGCCGAGCTCATCGCGTCCAATCCCGGCCGCGCACCGGCACGGAAAATTGAGCCGCCGCGATGGAATCCAGATGCGACCGTAATCTGGAGGCCCCGTGTCTGTCAAAGTGACACAGATAGGATTGGCGAGGGAAGCGGGGGGCCCTGTAGTCGCCGTCAAATAGAGGCAAGATGGCCGTAACCGGAGACGGGAATTTGGAGGCGGGCGAGAGATTTGTGGCAGACTGTGCATATGACATGAAATAATCTTCTTTGAGCTCGGCGCTCAGGGAGGAGGATCTTTGCTCCTTGTTTCCACCGCCAGTGATAACCTTGGAGCAGACCACACAATGCAACATTTTGCACATCTAAAAAGAAAGAAATAACTCAAAAAAAGTGTATTCACCTCCTCTGGGAGCTTAATTCCAGATGTATGTACACAATGTGTAATTACCCCATGTGGTATAGTGGCCTATTGTCTGAACCCCACGCGGGAATTAGCCACAAATGGCGTCCTGTTGAGCGCCGTATACCCCCTAGAAGCGCCGCGCGCTTAATTTGTACCTCGTTGCTCATACATCAAGATTGAGTGATATAGTCGCAGACTGATGGCTCCGTATTTACCCAGTGACCCCTCCGGCTGCGAGCCGCCGGGGGCCGGGGGTCTGGAAATAACAGCATCCTTTTATGTGTACTAATAATTAGCATGGCACATACGGCCATCCATCAACCGCCAATGAGCCATGGCGGCTTCGTCGACATGCTGGAGCACATTTGTGCTATTTGTGTTGGCCACAAGTGAGAAACACACAATAATGTATTAATAGTAGAGCAGGCGTGTGTGTGTGTGCATGTGTGTATACACGTTTGTGTGCTAAAGTTTTAATGGACAGCCATGGTTTTTTTTTTGCGTTTCCTTGTTTCTGAGTAGTTTGCTGTTTTTAGAAATAACAGATTCCCTAAAACATTAATTATAGAAACAACAGATTTCACATGGATGAACTACAACGAGCGCTTTTAAGTGTTAAGTATTAGTTTCGACCTCCGGAAAAATGCAGCACATTAGATTTCTTTCTCTCTCTCTCTTTTTCTCTTTCTCTCTGCGTATATTCTCATCAGCTCGACCTCGGCGACGAGGTCGTCCGCCTCCAAATCTCTCAGACTGCACAGCGAGCCGAGTCCCAGAGGTCCGGGTCTCGGTGCTACGCGGCGCTGGCCCATCGGAGGTCAAGTGCTCTGGGGTCACGTGGAAATAGTTTTTATCACAGTTCATTCTCGTAATCCTCTTTGAAATGTCACACACAACTATGATCAGACGGAATGTGAGCTGTCCTACGGGCCTCGGGCCTCAAAGCCGGGCCGCGGTGTGAAATGACAGAGCCTGAGAAGACATGGAGGTCGAGCTTTTGTCACACCGTATCACAATAACTCGAAAATAACTCGAAAACAAGCATCTGTTTGGTTTAGTCGGGAGTTTCTTTTCTTTTCGTGTGTGTTGTGAGCCAACTTTGTGGTCCTTAAATCCAAAGTAAATCCTGTTCCGGCAGTTTCAGTTGTAGCTTGAAGTGAAGCCACCCAGAGAAACCTCAGCTGAAAACAATCGAGCTGAAGTGCTGAAGTCACTCCGGTCGGCCGAGGATCAAAGGCCGCCTTTCATCCCACTTTGTTTGGGCTAGACTCGGGTTTGCTTTGTCGGCTAATGCTCATAACTGTATCTGGAGTCATCAGCAGAGCAAAACTATATTAAAACTAACATTTTTAACCCTGGGTCAACATTTTGTCTTCTTTCTTTTTTTTCGCTGCGTGGATGGAAAGTGTCAAGAATTTTTTCGACTGAGAAAATTGAGAAAAGAAAAAGAAAAAGCAGAAGAAGAAGAGAAAAAAAAATCTCAGGGTGGTCAATTCACATTCCGTTGAGCCGTTTATTTTCCACTCATTAGCAGTTTATTTTCAGGCTTGTGTTGATGTAAGTTATCGAATAAAAACACTGTGTTTTCTGACTTATTGCAGCGTGATGTCCCATCAATTTGGGGTCATAACTAAATGCATCGGCGCCATCTGTAAAAACAGAGAACCCTGTCTCTAAATTAAAACAACATGACTTTAAGAATGATTTACATTGAATCTGTAATCTTTTGCTGTCTTTTAACAACCATTGCGCTACTTAAATGCATGTCCACGTTGTGATTTATTGTGTACTGCGGTAACTTGAACCACACAGATGTTGTAAGGGGATGTCTGCATGGTGACGGTGCTGAAGTTGTCTTGGTCTGTGCTTTAATGTCTCGGTTAGCTCTCGGTTAGAGCGAGCTCCTCTGCTGCCGGGTGTTGTTGCAGCTCCATCCAGTGGGCTCCGAGCATTTATGACCGGAGCTTTTTCCTTCTTCCTCCTCCTCTGTCTCTCTCTCTCTCTCTGCCGGGAAGTCGGAGACAGAATCAGATTAAAGACAGTGTCACGTGGCAGCCGAGTCAAAGTTCATTCTCGGTTTAATCACAGTACAAATAATCAAACAGGGGCGTGTTTTTACAAAGAATATAATGGATTTATTTATGTAATTTCTCCTGCCATAATATCCCAGGATTCACTGTGACTGAAGAAACATTGGCTGAACAAAAATTCAGATTTCACGGAACACGTTTTTCACGTGGCAGAAAGAAAAGCGTTCAGGCTGAAAAGCTTTTAGAGGCTTCAGGGTCCTGGTTCTGTTCACGCTGGTTCACTGGCACACTGTCATGGCTTATCGGGCTAATTGAATAGAACAGAGCCATTATTAATGTTTAGAGTAACACCCAAGCTTTTCCTACTATTACAAGGCAAACAGACTTGAAATGTATCTCATTTTCAACCTGTAATAATTCACTTAAAAAACGGCGTGAACTGAAATTAAAAAAAGGCACAAAATGGCAAATACGGGTTTCAGCAATAATCGTACGGAAAACGTTCCTGCTGTGAATTTTCTCTGGTGTCCCTCTGGCCAGTGAATGAAACTAATACCTATTTCATTTGACTTACAATAAATGAATAAACTAACTTGTATCGGAGCGAGCCGTTTCTATAGTCTTATATAATATTGCCTGCATTTTAGCCACGTTTCTGACAGCCCAGTTATCTCCGAGTTAGTGAGCGAGCGAGTGTGCAGCTCCGTGTCTGTCCACGGGCAATCTGATGGCTGCGATCTCAAGAACCTCTCATGGTCGGTCGCGACACAAACTTTTTCTCAAAACCGCTCCTTTTATGCTGCCATTCACTGCCGGCCGACTCTTCGCTCGCTGCTCTTAAGGGGCCCCTAGTGATTACAAGGCTGAGTGAATCCCCCCGCACCCCTTTCCTCCCCCCCATCAGCTACTCTGCACCCAGAGACGCAGTGTTTTGGACCCTGCGATTGGCTAACAACTAACAGCTTTTATTTTTGGGAAGATTGTATGACGTCTTGTGAATGAAGTGTGTTTTTTACGACGCCTTGCAGCCCATTAGTGTCTAGACGGGGAGTTGCAGGTTGTACTCATTCAATTGCACCATTACGGCCGTTGCAGACACTCCTGCCAGAGGATTAGACCCCTTCTATGTTGTATAGGAATAGGTTGCACACTGAAGGTAACAGGAAACACACTTGCTCCACAATGAACGATGACCATTTTTTTTTTCAAGATGGTGAAATGAAGTTCATTTGGAGAGCCCTGGTGCTTGTTTTCCCTGACAGTTGTTCATGTCCATTCACACTCTTTGAACTGCCCCCGGTCTCTGAGTGCACTTGAGTTCTACTGTCAAGTGACTGCTCTTTCAAAATAAAAGCTGCTCCATTTTGAAGGAAATATCATCCCTCATAAATGACACATTGTTGTTTTTTCTTCTTTCTTTCGTTCTGTTTTTTTTGTGTTGTTTTTTTTAAACTGCGACTTGGTGGATATGTTACAAATAAACATTCAGCAGCAGTTTAAAACCCTAATTCATTTTGAAATGTCCCCCATTGAAGTGCTGAGTAACAAACACTTCACTTAGAGCTGTTTTCAAAAATATGTTTTCTTAAAATGTCAAATCCCTTTACTGGAGTCTTCTTCAAAGCTTTATTTAATTACACAACTTCAAACCGGTATTTAGACAACAAACTCACCCAGAGAAAATAATCATTGCATATTAATCATGTGATCAATAAAGCCCCGACCACACAGCAGTTTCATTCCAGCCGGGCGGCCTTTTTGTATCTGAGCTGCGCTTCACAACAAACAACACACTTGTTCCTGCCGCACGCAGAACTCAGTCCACACCGTTTGGCTTGTAAACGCAGACAGCCCACGTTCATATTCAGAAAAAAAAAACACCCATCTAAATGAGAAAGCAAACATGATTAAGTTGAGAAACGGAAACAGATGTGAACAGTAAATGTTTGTGAACCACCTCAACAGGCCATCAAAGTGAATTCCAAGACTTTTAGCTTTAGCGAGCTCCGATTGCCAGGAGGTCTCAAATTCTCCTAATCTCAGTGCACGTTCGTCCAGTTGCAGAGTTAAGAAGCAGGTGTTCCAGAGTAAAGTTTAATCACATTTGTCACAGTGTGTGACTTGAAAGGATTGATTAAGTAACACACAAAAAAAAGCTCCCACTGTACAGTATTTCTGAAGGCTTTCTCATGATAACCTGCAGTTCTGTCTGGAGTTAAGCCACACTTTCATTGAGACTGTGTGCAGAATAACTTTCCACATCTTTATGTTGTGGCTTATTATCACACCCAGTCACCCAGATTGGTTTATGTTAATCCGGACGAAGGCGGAGCAAAGGTCAACGAAATAATTTCTCCTTTCGGCGCTCTGCTCGGAGATCGTTTAGAAGCTTTTTCTGTTTTGATGTGGCTCAGCAGAACATCTGTTTGACAGAGATTTAGCTCTGATACATTTCCAAAGCCGGAGGAAGGAGACTTTGCACCTTGTTTAGAGTCTCCACTGCTGACAGGGAGTTGTAAGCAGGAGCCTCGTGTGTGTGACGTGAAAAACAAATGACATGTCACACTTTGATTTTTTTTGTTTTGTCCACGAATAAGGAAAAAAAACAACTACAAAAGTTATGTTTGGGTTTATTCCTGCCAATGATAATGTTGCATGATTTAAAAAAAGTTCATAATATATTTTATTGTGATATTATTCAGGTTTTCACAGCAAATATCTAACCCTGTTTCCTTGAAATGATGTTTTATTCAACTATTACTACATTTTTCCAAACTTACATGTTTAGAAGGAAACCTAATGCCCCATGTTTACATTTTTAAAATTTAAAAAGCGTACGTTACAAGTTACAAATTGTTGAAACTGAAAGTATCATTAAAATGAGAACAAACTTAATTGCTGAAATATCAGATCTTGTGATAAAGTATCCGCTCGTGGGAGCTGAAGCATTATTAATAAACGTTTTCATATATATTGGGGCGTTTGGTTAAGATTTGGGAAAAAATCTACTCTTGGATCAGTGCCACAGACTGTTTATACAAAGTGGGCGTAGTCATCATGAAGTCACCATCTTTGATTTTTAGCAACCGATGAACGGACGTTACCATATTAGGAATGCGAAGGAGTGACGTAATGACGCCGTATACGACTAGTGGCAGCAACCTGTCAATCACAGTGAGCCTGCCTCAGACTCTGGTCTGTTTGACTCTAAATTGACCTTAACCTACTAAATGAACATCATGTTGTATTCAAGAAGACTTGAAACTAGAGATTGAGACCATAAACTCATGTTTACAATGTTTACTGAGGGAATAAATCAAGAGAGAAGTAGAGTCATTTTCTCATAGACTTCTATACAACCGGGTTTCTTTTCGCAACTGGAGGAGTCGCCCCCTGCTGGTCAGTAGAGATTAAATGCACGTTTAAAACACTTCTGCATTGACTTTACTCAGCAGAACAGTGCAGAAGTCCACTTTAACTCAAAATAAAAAAAGACAATGTGTTTATTGTGTTAACATTTAACCAAAAGCACATTTTTTTCCAAAGAAACAAAGTGCTTCAGTTGTCTAAACGTAACAACATGCAGGACTGAGGATGTGAACCTCGGGCTCAGGGATCAAAGTCCTGCACTTTGCACAGCCATCATATGAACATGTTGCCTGATCACATTATGTTTCCCACCACCACAACATAACTTGGGAAAACAAACAAATAGTATATAAATGCAATTTTTAGTGGACGGGGTCTCCTCCAGTTGTGCTCCAAGCCATCCCACAATGCATCTCACCTGAACAGACAAAAAAAGATGAACCTGTGTAGCTGTGTGTCCTCTGCAGGGCAGCAGGGAAGAGGTTTGCAGCAGAGGGAGCCCTGCAGTTTCCGACTGAGGGTGGAATGTTAAGGAAAAGCAAACAGCCCGCCGCTGCAATCTGTGCCTGAGACCATGTTTGAGCAATCAAACACGGTTTAAGAGATGGCTCTTCTCCCGTTCGGCCCTGCCAACGAGGAACACCTCGGGGGAAAATACTTATCTGTCGTTTCCATCGAGGGGGTCAAATGCATGTGGCTGCAAATGAAAACAAACTTCCAGTTCCGGAGTCTCGCTAATGAAATGGAAAGAAATGCAAATCAGGTGCCGAGAACATTTCCGCTGTGATCAAAACAATGTGATGACATGTTAAACTAACGGGCAACTTTGGGCCACGTTCTGGCTTGTCAGACTAAAAAGGATCACGTGAACAAGAGAAGGTTGACTGTGATTTTGAGTTGCCTGCTCAGTGACACTGAGAGGTCTGAAATGCAGATGAAAACAGTAAATAAGTGACACAGCTTCGGTTTCCCTCTCAGCATGAGTCGTTTAGCACGAGACCTCCGCTGCAAATCCACAAAGCGATTTTAAGTGCGGATGAACAGATTAAGCTTTGGAGTCTCCGGTCTAAACCAGTACTTTTCAAGGCCAAAAGGTCAGACTTGACTGAGTAAATTTAAATTTGTGTCCGCAGGGAACATTTTGGTCCGTAAGGGAATGCAATTTACATAAAATATGGTCAGCAGCTCTGTGTGTGCAGTAATGAAAAATCGCCGAGGCGTTCAAGGGCTGCACACCAGCCTAATTTGGATCAGTATTAATATCTCGATCTATGGCTAAGACCTGAAAAAGACTCGGGGGGAAAAAAACCACAGCCTTTCCAGCGCTTGTGTCTATATGACAGAAATAGCTATAGGAAGCTATTTCAACAGTCTGGCAATCATTCAAAGACAGACACATACAGTCTGTAAAGAGGGCCTCGCTGACAGATTCCACTGTATCACCTGACAGAACATGACCTTGTGACCTCTGGGCTGAACGACTGAACAGTTCTTCAAAATGATCCGTTGAGGAGGGGAGGAGGCTCGTAGTTAGTTTTGGAATATAAATCCATTCAATAATAATTATCACACAAAATGGAGTGAAGCTAGCATTTGTCAAAACATGGCCAACATATCACAAATTGATTGACACAAATATTGTATCACAAGAAACTTTCTTATTTTTTTCCCCATGGAGGAATGGGGGTAGTTTGTCTACACACCAGGGTCCCTTAAGAAAACCTCTCATTTCAGGACAGCAGGGTCTGGAAGTCTTCCCCGCTCGGCCCTGGTTCTGGTTCTGGTTCTCCCGTGCCTCCCTTTCCTTCCAGCTGGCCCAGCGATGCAGCCCGGGTTCTCCAGCTGCGCGGTGTCTGTGTCGGGTCCCAGCGGGGACCAGGAGGAGCAGAGAGGAGAAGCTCTGTTCCTGGCCGGACGAGGAGCCGCCGCCGCCGGGCGCCGAGCCCTCTACCTCGAGTGCAGGTCGAAAGGTCTTTCCGTGGTGCGCTGATCACTGCCAGAGGCCATGCTGGACTGCTGGCTACTTGAGAAAATGTACCACGAGTGAAAACATCATGTTCTCTCTGGAAATAGAGCACTCATTCAGATCCACACCTATTCGGTTTGTCAAAGCTGCCATGTTGATCCTATCAGCGACTATAGTTGACTTGGATGGGAAACATGTATCCTCATAGAGAAGATAATTGTCTCCATATGGCAAAATGGACCCCTACAACCCTAACCCACACACAAAATAGTTTAAAAAATATATTTCTGCTTCAGAAAAAGTTAAAGCCCTCCCACTTTCTGACGCCCTTTGTAATTTTCACACGGCCCCGAAGCTGATCAATCTGGGAGTAAAACAGGTTTGATGAAAAATAGCTGGAGCCACTTTATAAATGTGGCGTGGGGAAAACCTCCCCGCTTCTGTCACTTCGGCAGAGATTCATCATGATGGCCAACACAGTGAGAACGAGGAATGCAACTGGTACAATAAGCCAACACAATGTGTAGCAAATTAATCAGACGTGGCCCGGGGCACGCTGCGGAAAAATGATCTCATTCGCCCAGACGGGTCGGAGCTCCTCTCTAATTACATCACGGTGCAGCGCCATGACTCCTCGTCTTCGTCGCGGTTATTAGGGAAATAAAAACAGCAACTTTACTGTCAAATATCAAACCAGCAGACGCACTTCTGAATTCCCAATGCAGGGCTTGCCTCTGTGTTTGTTCAGCAAACTAATTCATATTTCTTAATTCATGAATTATGCACAATTCCCCTCCTAATAGACAACAGATGGACGGCAGAATTAACTTGGACTGTTTGAGCTCAGATAATGATATTATGCAAATCAAGATGCATTGAGATGTATATTTACAGAACTGACAATGCTATACTGAGATTACGCAGATTGTCATCTCATTAACAAAAGAATGTTTGATCCATGAGGTGATCTTTGGTTGGGGACGATCTCGCATCACTAAAAGTCAAACGTCAATGCACTTCTTTTGAAAATTTAAAATCAATAAGTGTACATTCGAAAATCAAACGGCGCTGTCTACGCACTGTACTGTATCAACACACGCTCCAGCATGACCTCATGACCCCGCGGATGAGTCAGAGCCTTTGACTCACTGCTGCAGTCTTATCTTCAGTCTACTTCTGAGCGGCATTAGGAAGCAAATATGAATATAAATGGGACAAAATGCATTCAAGAAAACTAAACAATCCCCATAACACCCCACCGGGGGGTCATCTCCAGCCGCGTAAAATAACAAGATCATGCACACACATCTGACCTTTCACCCCGCTAGGATTTTACTGGCAAAGTGCAATGCCTTTAGGGGGGCACCCAGACTTCCAGAACACATACTCTCTGCACAACGTGTTACTTATTGCTTCCCCTTAAGGTGAAGAACGGCAGAATATTTCGTACGATAAAGGCAAATGGGTCTATAAATTGCCTGAGGGAAAGCTAGCTCTCCTGATTGCTGCTCATCTCACTGTTTCCCAGATGTTTTATGCTCCTCTGACTGGTAATCAATAGCTACACATGCCGCCTCTCAGCCAGCACTGGTCTTTTATAGTACGCCTAAGGAGTAGTTGTCAGTCAATGGCAACCTTATAAATAGACTCAGGCTGCATGCGGACAGATGGATGCTTTCCCTGTCAATTGTGTAACGCCACAGTCCAAGCAGTCCGCTTTTGTTTTTTCTTCTTCACAGGAGGCGTCTTTGTATTGTTGATATTGGAGAATTCGGCGAAGCCAGGCACCGTCTGAATGTGACCGTTGACCGGAAAAACGTAGAGAAGCTGGTTTGTGGAAGAAATAAACTGCTGCCACTTTCTACAGTCGCCCTCATGAAGGTTTGTAAATTGTAACAAATGGCTTCATTAATGAAAAAGGGAATCTGTTTAAAAAGAATGGAAATGAGTTGAAAATAAATCAGCCGGTTTCCACACGGTCAAATGGTGAAGCGACGCATTATAGACTTAGTTAAAAAGACAAAACCAGATTCAGTACTTTATAAAATGTCAACATGCAGTAGCTGGTTGGACTTTGGTTTGGTGGAACCAGCATGCTGAAGGAGGGAAAACCCCAGTTCACAACGTTGGGCCCTAAATTGTACGACAGCTATGTTCTTGTTCATGGTTTTACAGCTTTCTCTGAATAACACACTGTTTTAATTTTGATCTATTATCTTCTCTTTTCTTCTTGAATCGTCTTGCTTTTTTTTTGCAACGAGTACTGAGACATTGTGATCATCGTATTTACACTCAAAATACTCGCACTTGCTAGGCCCACTCATACCAAACGCTGTTCTCTTCCATGCAGACAGCTCATCTACAGAGAATACAGGGTTTATCGGCTGTTAATAAAGCCATTAACACGACGTAAACCCCGCTTTCAATGGCACCTTGTTAGAAAGTGGTACCAGCAAACATATTATTTTAATGGCGTGTAACCGACACAGTGGAGCACACAAAGCCATCTGCCTGCTTTGAAAAATGGCTCCTCTACGGTAGGTGTTTACAGGCATTTGTATGGACACCCTCAATTTCAGACACTGCGGTGATGATTATCCGCCCGTGAAAGATACATCAGTAAACCCGGCGAGGCTGCTGTTTGCTTTGAAGAGAACAGAGTACCTAATTACCCTTATTTACAGGACGCTTGTGAGTAAAGCATCATATTATCCGGCTGTGACAGATTCACTCGTCTAATAAAGACGATCATTAGGATTTCTCACTTCTCCGGCTATGCCTCGTGGATGCTGCTTCCTTTCTGCCGGCAATCAGATATGCACAAAAATACATCTTTGAAGTAAAAGGGCCGAGAACCCTATCGTGAGTTATTATGGATGTGTTGGAGGAATTTATAGAGTGTTATTGACGCCTGCAAACCCACAGGGATGACACGCACACACAAACATTAACACACTGACAAAATGTGCTGCATGATCGCCCTAAGAAAGAACCAAGAGTGTTTTATTTTTCGCCCCGGCTGTACTTGATGACTGTTTCCGTCCGCGCGGCGAATATAAAGTGTCGTAGGTACATAATGCAGGACCCTGATAAGCTGACGCAACGCGTGTCCCCACGGGCGCGCCGGCGCTGTATTGATGAGCAAATTAACAGGGTTGGATTTGACTAGGGAGGCCTCTATTAGATGAACCTGTGAGAGATGAATTCAATTGCGATCTGAATGTAGCGCAAACCCCACGCCGGGTGAGCGTCGGTGGGAGGCGGAGAAATTGGTTTGGATTGAGTTCGCTGTCACAACCAGTGCTTAAAACATATACTCAGAGGTGACGGACAACCCCTTCCCCACCCGCCTTCACTCTGCAGAAACAACACACTTATCTAATGTGCGTGAATGGATTCTTCCACCCGAACCCGCTCAGTCGGGATGCTAAACTTGATGAACTCTCCCTCTTCTCCACTGTTATTCTGAGACCTAATTAGAAGTGCGTATCCCACACAATGCTGTGGTCGGAGGCCCCCCGAGTGCAGTCCGAAGGGAAGAGACGTGGGAGAAGCACACGGCGGGTTTTCAAAACCGCCAACACGCTGTGCCCGGGCACGGTGCATATCAATACGAGCGGCGAGCGCTAATAACGCCGGCTGCAGGTGTATGTCTCCCAACATCAGAGGGAGACGAGTGCAAAGGTTGTTTCATCTTTTATGGATCCTGTTTGAGGCCAGCAATTGCCTCAAAGAAAGACTGAAGAAGAAGCAAAGAGTCAGAAACCGGAGCCGGCGTAATGCGTGTGTGCATTTCTTGATGTGTCTGCGTGTGGATGAAATCTCGTCTAGATATGTACATTGTGCGTGTAAACCGCGCCCCAGTGGTGCAACGGGCCTGTTTGCAACAATCTCGCTTTGTCTTTGAAATTGTTTACGTAGGCCCGTATCCCTGCGGCCGGGAAAAAGCAGGGGGGCTGGAGAGTTCCCTGCGGAGGTCAGCCTCTCTGAAGGCGGCGCTCTCCCTAACCCCCCTCCACACTCTCATTTGCGATTGCCCTATGTGATAGCACCCAGCAGGCCTGAGAAAAACGCAGGCCTAATGTTCTGGATGGATGGTGTCATGAAAGAAGACAATTACAAGGCAGCGAGCGAGGTCTCCCAGGGTTATGGTTTTAGTCAGATCATTTATTTTATGTAGTTTTTGAAGCAGGAGCTTTAAAGTTTAACAGCCCTGGGGTTACTTTTGCATTTTTTTTTTTCAAGCTCTGGTTGTGTGTATTTACGCGAGGGTGCTTGCTGGGAATAGGGCTTTTTGATGATCTAATTGGCTATTATTGGGTGTTTTCAGGCAATAACATTGTTTTCTTTTTTCGTGTTGTCTTAAGGTGTAGTACGTGTGATATTGGATCGACTTCACGCAAGCCCTTTCTACACCTCTCAGCGGGTCGGCCGCAGCAGCTGCTGCATACATACACTGGATACATAGTGATGGATAGATAGGATAGGGTTAGAAAGAAACGGGATGGGTTTACATTTCCTATTCAACATGCATTTGTAAAAATATACCCTATGTAGGGAACAAAGAGACAGACAGAGAAAAAATAGATAGATGTAGATGAGGTCATCAGAGTCTTCAGTTGCCAAGGAATAACTACAAAATGTCTGACATTTCTTTTCGTGTATCGGTCAAACAAGCTATGATGTGTTAATGAGTGAGCTTTTGAGGCCTATTTTGAGCTTCAGGCTAGTTGTTTACGCGCCTGCTTTCATTCTCACTGCTAAGCTAAGCTAATTGCCTCCTGACTGTATAGCTCTGCTCAAAACGCACAGAGTGGCATCGATCTCATCCAACTCACATTGTATTTTCCATAAAAATGCCAAACTATTCCTACTGGTACGAATCTGAAAAGTAGGGTTAAGTTTTTCTGATAGGGTAGTTAGCATCCAGCCGTGGATTTACATTAACAAATAAACCCAATTACCTCAGAGGAGAGCTTCTTCTTCTTCTTCTTCTTCTTCTTCTTCTTCTTCTTCTTCTTCTTCTTCTTCTTCTTCTTCTTCTTCTTCTTCTTCTGGCGTCGACTCCCCCTTGCTGGCGTTTGGCAACCAATCAATAACCTTCTATCGTGACACTGGCCCAGGTCAGGCAAACAGCTGCGATAGTAGTAACGTGTTGAATGTAGCAATATCTAAGAAATCTCTTCAGCAAAACGTCCCATTCTGTCGTATCAGATAAGGAACAAAGGCTTTTCATAACTAAACATTGTCCCTGCAGGGTTTCTGTGCCCTTTGTGTGTTTTTCATACAGAGAGAACGAGTTGGCTTTGACGGCGTGTTTGTAACCGCCTTGTGGCGCGCTTCAGGCCATGAGCCACACCGCCGGGTGCCACGGAGTTAGCGCGGGCTGCGTTGGCGCGCTAACGCAACCAGTACCAGCGGCGCACCAATCGCAGTCACACACGCCACAATTCGGAATTTATCTCCGAGTCTTTGAAGATAAGCATATGTTTTACTGGAGATTCATAGTTTGACTTGGGCCACATTACGACGGCTTCTCATGCGCGGCCAATAATACTACTTCCTGTGCAATCAGCCTCACTAACTTGCCCCCTCCCTCCCACGTCTCCTGCAATTACATCCTCCCTCTGTAATCTGCGGTTCCACCCGAACGAGGCCGGCTGAGTAATTTGCGCGAAGATTCCGACAAATTAAGAAATATAATGGGCGAGGATCCGCGCCGTTCTCCGTGGTTATTGAATGCAGCGCCGCCAAAAGCCATGCTCTCTTTGCACCCTATTGTTTGTTTTTTTCGGGCCTAATCACATTCGCCCAAGTCCCCAAACCCCTGTGAGCGCGAGCCTTCTGCCGGATGAGAAACAAAGGCGGTCGTGACAATCTGTAATATTAATCTGATTGGGTTAACAGTGTCTCGGGGGCTCCTCCAGCCCCCGACTTCCCAACTACCTGTGGCCGTGTTTAAATCCGATTGCACCTAATAGCATCGTCAGAATCAAGACCTCGACACCTCCCCTCTCTTACACACGCAACGTCTAAGAGAACATCCGGTATTTCAAATGAACACTCACAAATTTGTAAATAATTACTATCACATGGGAGGGGGGGGGGAATAATAGGCGGCCCCCAATTCAAATTCGCTAGCTGGAGGCGGTGTGGTAATCATGGAGGAGAGCGGGACAGGGAGAATGTGGGGATGGAGGAGGGTGCGGGGGGGTGGGGGGGTGGCGGGAATGAGAAAGAGAGAGTGAGACAGAGAGAGAGAGAGAGGAAGGTAATCACATTTTATAACAACCACAGAGTCTGACAGTTTGATAAGAAAAAAAGAGTTCAGAGCGAATAATGAGCAACTTTGTGCATAGCACTTATGACTCTATGCGCTGCCTCATTTGTCAGTAACAACTGTGCGTTTCTTGCTTTTGAAATGCCAGTTACCCGTAGTTAAAACAAACTTGGCACAATCTAATGGATCCATTGTTCGTTTATAGACAGCTCTTTACAAATAGCCGCATATCTCAGTGGCAACGAAGGAAAAAAAAAAGTTACTTAAAAGCAAACAACACACACACACACCAACACACACATATAACAGATACAAGTTGGAGATGGATTGGATGTGTTATCTGCCTGTTAGCACAACAGCCCATTATCAATGTGCCCAGGTTACCGCGTGAGCTGTAAAGCAATAAAGACAGGCTGATTCCAGCCACAGCTGAGTAGGAGTTCAGTGGCTCGCCTGCGTCCTATCATTTTCAAATGAGCACCACAAATCACTTCAGCGGGATGCCTGCACCAGTAATGTGGCCATCAGCATATGAAAATATGTATGGGAGACCGTCCAATTTGCTGGCAGCAAAATAGGAGCAAGAGACCTGCTGTGTGCTGAGTGATTGTTAGATGGCTGGATGCTGTGCGTGTACATACAGCATGGATATGTGGGACTCCGTGTGCGTCTTGTTAATAACGACACAACAACATGCGATTGCATGTAAACAGGTTTTGTTGTTGTTGTGGTTGTAAAAGTCGCCATTGAAGGCAGCATTTGTTGCATTATATATATATATATATATATATATATATATATATATATATATATATATATATATATATATATATATATATATATATATATAAAGCAAATCTATTTATCTCTGGGCGGAATCACAGAGTAACAAGACTCTGGGAGGGATAAAGTTAAAGCTAGTTCGGTGTCGAACATTTGTTTTTTTGTGTGCTGCACGTGTGTGTGTGTGTGTGCGTGCGGAAACATGCCTGTCCTCTTGTGATCATGTGTGCTCTCGCCCGGGTCTGTGCGAAACCGAGTCCGAACGTCACGAGGGTTGTTTTGTGTGCACTTTGTTCTCCGGTTGATCCCCGTCCCCTGCGGGAAAATAATTACAAGTCTGTTTGTGAGCCGCTGCGACGGAGGAAGGACAACACAGGAAGCAGCCTCATTTTACCGCTTCAGAGGACGTCACTTCGCCCAGGAAGGAGAGGAGGTGGAGGAGGGGTAGAGAGAGAGAGAGAGAGAGAGAGAGAGAGAGAGACAATAGAGGGAGAGAGATGTGACCATTAGACGAGAATGCTAATTACTCCGCCTCATATTGGACGTCTGTCACACCACCCGCTTCTCATGATGAATCCAAATGTTCTTAGAGCGCACTTCACATGTGAGGCACATTGTACCTCATGGTTCCTTGTTCCAAAACAGCTGGAATAATGTCCCATTATTCTTTGTCCCAAACCAAATGAAAGAGGGAAAACGAGGGGCTCATTTTAGCTTTACGCGGAACAGAAGAACAAAATAAGCGAAGATTTCAAGATAAATCAGACAACACAGTGGTGGAGACAATGCTGCCTCTTTTATTAGGATTTATGACACACTTGCTCGCTGCGCCCACAGACAACGCCCCCCCCTCCCCACACCTCGATCAGTCAACGCTGGGATTTACATATTGTACACTCAGACATGCACACACACTCATTAGCGGAGATGGGGGGGGGCTTGCGCATGCTATATGCTAAGATGACGGTGGATGATACCCACCTCCTTGACAAGAGATCTGAGCGAGATCCCCGTGTAAGAGAAAACAGCGTTGAAGGCTCCTAATATCTTTGATAGCGTCGTTATGGTAATGATCAGGCGCCATGTAAAATTCATGAAGTGTACCTAGCATTTGTGGATTGCCAATACTGTTGTGCTGCTGGCGAGGAGGAGGAGGATACAGAAAACGTGTAACAGAAGTTATGAATGCAGATGTTGCTATGCTTTGCCCTAATTGTTTTTTTTCCCCGACAGTTAAGTGCAGCTAAATGACTTAGATGTGTTGGCGTGTGTACGCGGGGAGGGGAATCGCATCGTACCTTTTTCTTTTAGCTGTTTGGCAGAGTGCTCGTTGGAACAAAACACGGCCTCCCTAATTATGCTAACCGTTAGACCTGTTAATTTGCCCAGTCAAACAACCCAGACAGACACCGTGGTGTAAAAATACCAACAACAGCGATATTGTGAATTCCCGGCGAACATCTAAGCTCAGCCAAAACAGGAGAAAATGCAAAAAACAATCAGATGGGTTCTGCAGCGGAAACCTGGTCTGTTCTGTCACTTCAAAAAGTCTCTGCATCAACCTGTCCATCATTGACAGTTATGAGTTTGGACTCTCTTGCTCTGATAGTCGGTGTGTATGAACACATGTGTGTTTGTGTGTGTGTGTGTCTAACATCTCCAAGGAGTGTCTTTCAAGCGAATTTCCATCGAGGACTCATCAGTAGGAGGTCCAGGTCCATTGGAGATGGCGTAGTCACTCCGAAATCACAAAGCTAACCGGGACTGTCAGCCGATCAGGATGTTTGTGATTTTTCTTGAAATCCACGCTCAATTCAGATTAACCTGGACTCCGACGCGAGTCTCGGAATGGAGCGTGATTAGATGGCTGCGGATGTTAACATCTGGGGAACAATTAGCCCGGATGCACGGCCAAGCTGGAGTCAACGCAAGTGACGATGTTGTCAGGTTTGACAGGTGACTCAAGCTGTTCCAAATTTAGATCCCTTGAAGCTACACGAAGGGTGAAATCGGGTCGAAGACATGCGTCGCGGAACAAAAGGGTCGCTTCATCTTGGGAACCACTGCCACCCGACACATATATGTAAAAAAAACTGTGTTAAATGCAAAATGTGAAATCTGTTGGACGCCAGAAATCAAAGAAAACCCCGAGACAGAATAACAACAAGTCGTACGAATGTCCTCAAGACGTCATTCTGAACATCCCCATGCTGTCCAGTTGATGTGGCCCCAGGTCAAGTTTCCCCAATTAAGGTCATCAACTAAAAGGATATGGCAACATTTCTGGATGCAACTTGTGTCAACAGATTGCTCTGCTTTCATTGGGAAAGCTACTCAAGAGCCATTCTTAAACTCCTGATATCCAAATATGTCAATCTATCCACTCCATCCAACCAATGTCCTAACCAGGTGGTAAACCTCCGGTTCTGCAGAGTGAAGCCAACGCTGAAACATCTTTAAATGTGCGCTCTCTCTACTGACCAGGCGGTGCAATTCAGTAAACATTGTAAACATAAGTTTATGGTCTTTATCTCTAGTTTCAAGTCTTCTTCAATACACCATGATGTTCATTTAGGAAATTATTGTCCATTTAGAGTCAAATAGACCATAAAGCAGGGTATGCTTTAGGGCGGGCTTACTCTGATTGACAGGTTGCTGCTGCTTCTATATAGTATGTATGTATTTGTTGTTTCAACGTCACTTCCCTGTAGTCCAAATATGGTAACTTCCATTTATTGGCGTAAAAAACAAAAACAAGACGTTGACGCCCGTATTTTAAGATGGCAACGACGGAATTGCTGAACTCAGGGCTTCAAAACGTTCTTGTGTCGCGAGGTCTTGGTCCTGATGAACTGCAGCCTCCTGTCAGAGGAAAGGGTCTCCAACAGCTATGGTGGAGCCCATCCAAAATGTGCACCACTCCAAACACATCTTCAGAGGGAGTTTACAGCGTTCACATAACGATAGTTACATCATGTGAGTATTAATTTGGCACCCGATGCACCAGTGCCCCACAGAGATTATATTGTTTCTGTTGTATGGACTAATTCAAAGGCTACTTTTTTTGAAGACTGGCTGTCTGTTATCAAAGCCGTTGTCTGAGAATAAAAGGAAATCATTTCCCTGCAGAAAGTGGACACTGGTGAATTGCCAATGATGAAATGACAAGGATGTCTGTCAATTGGATGTTTGATGCAGGCTCCGGCTGAATGAGAGGCCGTGAGCAGTAGAAAGCAAACATTCTTTGAAGTGCGTTATTTCATGACATGTTGTATTCATTGGTAGATGTGAGGTAGTGAATTAATGAGAGTTGGGGGGAAAAAAATCTGGATTTTCCTTCAAGCACATCCAGAAACTTTTTACAATATAAGAATTAACATGTGTGGCTTCTACACCCTACTGCATCCACATCCACCAGCAGTGGGATTTACTGCTGTGTGCACATAGCGATATTCTTTGGGATTCACAAAACACAGTAATTCATATTTTTCATTTCCATTTCTCTTAAGATTCCAACCCCTCACCCCCCCTCCCCTCCAACAAAAATAACAATATGCTTATTTTCTCTCTCGCCAAATGTTGGATTAGAAGATTGATACTACACTTATATTTGTCCAGTAAATAATGCTATTGCTAGCAGTCGCTAAGCTTAGCATAGTTTAACTTAGTGTTAAGACTGGAAACGGGGTCAGCTTGGCTCTGTGCAAACGTAGTGAAATCTAAAATCTCTCCAGCTCACAAATTAATCTTGTTTGCCTAAAAGAATCAAGCTGCAACAGTCCAGTTCTGGCGAGGGAGACCTGTGCAGAGGTTTCTTAAATATTGCATTGACACTACTGACCAGCAGGCGACTCTTCTGCAAAAAGAAATCCAAATATAGGTGTCTATGAGAAAATGACCCCCCTTCTGATGTCATTTATTAACCTCAGTATTAATTGTAAACAGCATGATGTTCCTTTCGTAAATTATGGTTAATTTAGAGTGAAGTGATTATGAATATGCTTTTGGGCGGGCTTAATGGGATGTTTAGGTCGCTGCGTCACTCGTCCGCATTAGAAACACGGTAACTTCCGTGCAGCAGTTAAACATGAAAATAAAAACATGGCGACAGCGGTAATCCAAGATGGCGCTGGCGAAGTTGCCGAACTCCAGGCTTCAAGACATCAGTCCACGAACTAAGGGGTGATGTCACGATGACTATGTCCACGTCTTTTAAACAGTCAACGACGGTGCTGTTTTTGCTGTGCTATGCTATGTTCAGCTAGTCATCGGCTTTAGGCTTAAATTTACAGTAAAGATGTTTGAGCAGTCATCATCTCATCTAACTCTCGGCCTAAAAAATATGTATTCCCCAAAATGTTGTATCACTGCTTTAAATATGAGCTGGAAGGAGTATTTGAAGCTGCAACACGGAGGTCACAGGGCATTGCTCCTCTGCTCTTCAAGGCTTGTTCTCACCATCGCAGCCAGCACCCCCCCCCCCCCTCCCCGCTGCATCAATTGGAACTGGTGGGGTCCAACTGGGTCTGCTCCCACACCTGTACACCATTTTACCCTCACAGTTCCAACTCTGGGAAACATGTTGACTGACAGCCGCACTTCAAAGATCTGACCTGCTCTCCCAGCTTTCATGGTTATCATGTGTTGTGGGAGCTGCGAGGCAGACGGAGGGAGGGAGACCGAGTCTCAGGCAGCCGGTTGTGTTGTGGGGCCAATTTGGATGATTGGCCTTGAAATGCAAGCTGAAACGGGCTTCCCCGTGTTCCTTTAAAGTGACCCGTGCCCGGCAGTGTAATGTAAAATTATCCCCGCCGTGTTTGTGTTGTGTCAGATGTGGTGACTGGCAGAAACTGTTAGTAATTGTCTAAGTACTCCGGTGTGTCAAAGCTGTCCGTCACTCATCCCAGCCCCCTCCTCCTCGGGCCTGCGTCTTCAGCTTCTCATAATATTTTCACTGAACTGCGGAGGACAAACTACTTTCAGTGATGGAGATGTCACTTTGGTGCTTTTGCTAGGAAAAATATTTTACCTCGGGAAGAACACACAACCGACTGACATGTGTTCCTGCTTTTTTTGGGAGAGAAGAAATGAGAGAAGCATACTTGTTCTTTCTTTTGTTCTTTGATACTTTTACAAATTCAAGACTGTGAGCTTTTCTTGTCATATCTCATTGAAGTCGAAGCTAACCTGAACGTGGCATTGTGAAAATACATTCCTGACTAAATCGACTCTTAAAAGAATGGACACGCGTACATACTCTCTTATGTATGCACTTAAAATGGAAACTATCGACTGAATACCTGAATAGTACAGAAATCATGAAAGCTGCAGTTTCATTGAGTTTTGGTTTCTTTGCCTGGAAATGATTTCAAGACATTTAAACAGAACATCATCTCAGCCACCACACGCCCACGCACAGCACATAAAAGCTCTGCAGTGTAAAAACATGGCACTCAGGTGTATCTAATTAAGTCCATGCAGTGTAAATTGTTCCGGTTATTAATCCTGTTAATCAGGTGTTTATTTAGGGGGAACGAGTTTATTTTAAAGCCCTCATGGAACACCGCGACTGTTGTTACTACTTGTAAGCATCCATATGAAACTTTTTACCAGCAGAACCACCATATAAATTAAGAAAGCCTTGATTGTATATTTTCCACATACTTCTAGCTCTTCAATAACGCATTTAACCAGTTTTAAACTGAACAAATTACATAGTTTCTTTTTAACATAATGAACTTCATTGTATCTGTGTAAATATTATGTTTTATTAATATTTTCTAACAATTCCTTCAATAGTTTTGGTTTGTGAACACAGTTTATTTGCAGTAAATCAGAGATATCATTCTTGTTTCTCTTTACTAGACTACCTGGGGAAGACTGGATACTTTTTGTAGATATTATTACTTTGTATAGTAAGTATATAAAGCCTGTACTCGTGGTACAAGTAACCATATCACACCTGTGTCATAGTGGTGAGTGCGACAGTTTTAGGCCTTTCGGGTTTATGCCTTCGGGATATTTTCGTACTGATTTAATATTATGAAGGCTTTGGTACCATGTGCTTCTTAATTTGACCTTTTGAACTCCAAATTTCCAGAGATCACTTGACAGTCAAACAGTGCAAATGGTACAGAAATACTTCTTCACAGTAGTAACCTAGTATTACCTACGAACAGGTTGTGATTACTTTTTTTTCTCAGTTTTTCGCACCGTTAGCTGCTCGTCGCGGTCTCAGTACAGGCCCTAAATATGCTTAGCATCTTAAATATAGACATTTTTAGTGCTCAGTGTTAGCTTGTTGCGTTTGGTGGAGAAATGAAGAAGAAGGAGAGGAAGGCCGTTCCTAGTGTGCCAAAGTGCGCGGCTAACGTTAAGCTAGCTGGTCCGCAAACACCGAATCTGCTTCTGTGTCTGCTTGTGAAATCCGGAAGACGTTTCTGAATGGCTTCTTTTTTTAAGTTAAATATATAGTAATATATAGAGAGATTCAGTTTTCCAACATGCTTCTGGGACCACCATGTTGGTTGCTATCTCTGGAAACTTCTCCAACCGTCTTTGATTTATTCTAAACAAACCGGTGTGAAAGCAAAGTAAATGTGAAAGACTATATGCTGATTCATTACGATGTGATATCAATCACAAATAGAGACGCAGATGTTTATTTATATGACAACGTTAGACATTATTTGTTTCATGTTGTCCAGTTTATTGCTTCCTAACGCTGTCAGATGCCAACATCATCTTTCAAATTTTGCAATTCAATGGGCAGTTTGCTCTGTGCTTTTCATACGACCGAGGTCTGCTGGAGAGCCGGCGGACTGAGGATGCGGGGCTGAGGTGAAGTCACGGCGTGTTAACCCCCCCTGTCCAAACACACCTTCTCTGCCTTCCTCGGGGGAGGAGAAAAATCATTCGTTATTTTAATGGGTGTCAAATATGTTTTCCAAATCTACTAAAAGGTTATCGTTGTTACACGCGGACAAGTGCTTATATCTGAATCAATGTTAACTTTGTTACCAGGGAAATTTACTGCTTTCCCCAGGCCGACCACGGAGCACAAACTTAATCGGCGTGTTTTCACAAAGTGCAGCTTGAGGGTGATTTATACGGCTGAGGTGACTGACTGCTCTTTGATAGAGCGGGAGTAAAAAAAAAGAAAGAAGAAAAACCACATATCCGAGAGGTGCGATGAAGGCATAAATAACACTCTCTGTGTTTTCATTTGAATGTCTGACACACGAAAGATTATGTATTGTTAGTGTTAGAACAGCGGGAGGGGCGGCGTGGTGGCAAATGGTGGTTATATGAACGGATGACATATGACTCTGTGGACGACCTCTGGTGGTTTACGCTGCCAGAAACGTATTTAGCCCCCCTCAGACCACATCCTACCTTCTGGCCTCTCCTCACCTGACACCGCGGCGGTCCATCTCACACTGATCACTGTGTGATGACATTATGGGTGAAAAATATAAATCCTAATTTGTTTGGAAAAAAAAAGAAGACGGTAGAAATAGAAACAGAAAAAGGCAAAGAAAAAGAACGCGAGCGCAGCTGATACTCCAGTGCCGAGGCGCTACTATTTGTCTTGGGCACGTTAGCTTTATCTAATAAAGTGTCTTTGTATTAAGATGGATACTTCAAACACTCTTTTGTCTCTATAATCACAGTGGAGGGAGGCAGAACTCACACATTCCTCGCTCAATTTATTATTAATAAGTACATCAGTGGGAGAAAGATATCCCGGGGACCAAAACACCCGCCGAGCGCTACATTCATCAAACGTAAACGAATATCACAATACACAGGATACAGGGGCTCCAATAACAGATAATTGATGAGAAAGGTCTTTGGGTTGCACCGGATCACCGCTGATGGTTGTCATTATATAACAGTGGCTTCATGGTTTGCACCAAAAACCATGAGCTGTTTGTGTCGTAAAAGGGAAACAATTTTTTGCCGCCTTCTGTGTGCAATTAAGTGGTGTGCATGCGGGAGCAGGGGTCACTCTGGGCTCTCGTGATTAAACTGTGGTTAGCGGCGTAACTGCGTCCTCTCAATACTTGGGTTTTCTCCCAAGACCTTAATCCATTGCAACCGCAGCGATTACCCCTCTGACAGGATAACAAAACACAAACACAAACAACACAATCACATCCAAGGATTTTATATATTTATATATATATAAAAAGAATAACCTCTTTATCTTCTTTTTCTTAACATGCTGAAGGAAAATCTCAGCTGGAATTTGATGAAAGATGCAAAACAGATTGCTAAAACTCAGATGCGAAAAGATGTTTTGGGGGAGATGTTTTTTTTTTATAATCAAACATGGCCCTGCTCTTGTTTGTAAGTGATAATGAGGCCTTGCTGAGCGAGACTCTGATGACAGGAAAGGACTGTTCCAGAAGACAGATGGGGCCGGTTGTGTGACCGGTCGTGTAAGGCGCCCGTCCCCCGCGCCTTGCCGCACAACCTGTGCTCCGGTGTTGGGTTTCCGACAGCCAGTGGCGGCGCTGACACATGTAGCTCCATGGACCTGTGTCTGAGGGGCAGGAATTCAATCAATAAAACTCGCCCCGCGACAAGATATACCATGTTGTGGCCGAGAGGGAGGGGGGGAGGGGAGGGCACTGAGAGACGGGGCAAACCATCTGTTCCCCCTTTTTTTCTCTCTCCGCCACTCTCCCCCCGCTCCCACCCTGTCACATGTCAATCTGAGCCGCTAATGTCCCATATATTGAGTTATCATTCATACAGTTTAAACCACCTTCTCTGGCTTTGTGTAATGAAGCTGTAACTCAATTGGTTTTGGTTCACCGCACACCTCCCCCGTTCCCCGTCCGTTTCTCGGTGCCTGCTCTCCAAATCCGACTGCATCTGTCCCCCCCCCCCCCTCCCTCCCTTCAGGGACCCGGTGAATCGCTGCGGGGCCGTTGTCACACTTTTCAGGTGATGCGACGCCAGAATAGCACTTCATTAACAAACTGCCTGTGTGATTCATCGGGAAAACTGAGATGAATTTATTTTCATTTTCTTGTTTGACTTCCCTAATCCACCTTTTAATTGAAGTACCTTCTCAAAACTGGGTTTGAAGTGCTCACAGACGAGTGGTCGCAAATTAGTGGCAGGTGGTGGGATTAAAACTAAACAACGACGAAAAAAATTGACAAAGACAATTCAAAGCCAAATTTGAGGATTTGACCTCTTGCCCGACAAGAGCCTCCATACAATCAGCGCTGCTGTTGAGCTGAATACAGTAATCATTTGGTAGGCAACCTTTGAGAGCCTCAGAATGAACCACCCACATAATGAGAGCATCATTAGTCACATCCCTGCACCATTTGAAGTCTAACATCTCCGGAGGTGTTGCACACACTGTTGTTGTTTTTTTCTTCTTCTTTTAAACCCCAGTGACTGAAATGACATATTACATAGTTTACAAGGGGAATGTCATTCCTTTTGTTATTTATTTTTTTATTTATTACAGGCGTATTCGTATGTTTTTTATTTTATTTCTTGACATTTCTGAAGTTGTGACGTTCAGTGGAAAAATGTTGAAAATGAAGCGAATGAATGTTGTTTTTTTTTCAGATTCTATAATAAAACTGCACTTGTGTGACGTTTTTGAAGCAATCGTTGTCATGTAAGTGAAAGAACAAGCGAATGCAGTCCAGTGGACTTTCATCGCACGACCTGCAGTGTTTCAGCTCATTGGGACAATTCATCACGCCGGGGGTGAGATAAGGTTCCCTATTGTTTCAGCGGTCTGCATAATTCCACTCTCATGACAATATGAATACTTCCCCATCTGTTTGGTGTTAGCTTTCAAACCGCACTTAGCTGCGAACCCACAGCCATGCGAGACATCTACTGTTTAATTAAAAAAAAAGAAAAGAAAAAAAAAAAGAAAGGAGCGAGTCAGAATAAAATTATTCCGCTATAAAAGAGTCTTGCCAACAATAACATTATCGTTTGACACGCAGCATGTCAGGGAAAAAAAACAGCTTCATATCACAGTAAAGAGATTCGACCTTTGAAGAATGTGTGTGTGAGTGTGTGTGTGTGTGGTTGAGTGTGTGGTGCGTGTGTGTGTGTGTGTGTGTGTGTGTGTGTGTGTGAACCGCTAATTTTAAAGCTTCAAAGATCGCTTTTAGGATACCACAAAAGAATAACCTCTGACACCCAAACAAACAAACATAAGCCACATTTAAATAGCACAAGTTGGAAAAGTCTGAAAGCTCACTTCTTTGGTGCCTGCCAGCGTGTGTGTGTGTGTGTGTGTGTGCTATACGCGTGTGTCATAAAGGAGCAGGGACATGTCTATTATGTGCAGTTTGATTAAAGCATGATGGCTGGTGTCCAATCTGCTTTCCAGGGGAGCGCCGTGACAGCCGGCGGCGCGTCTACCTGCTGCCTCCTCCGCGTGTTAGGTGATTTACGGCTGACTCCCTCCGTTTATGTACTGCCTTATTTTCATTTCTACCCCGCTGAGTGCCAGGTTCAGAACTCCTGAAGAAATATTATGCTTTGCTGACAAAATACAGTGACAGCCATCTCCCAGCCTTAAAAAAAAAGGAGAGTGCCAGAGTGTTTAACAGTACGAGAGCCTATGGGAGACGAGGCGAAGTTGAAGGCATCTGTAAGCACGCGGGCCATTGAAACGAGCGTTTGATCCAAACCCTGCGCTGATTGGGTGGAATGATGTTTATAGCCGAGTTTGAATCCACTTTCAATTAAAAAAAATGACACGGAGGGGAAAGGGGAGGTCTGTAAAACAGACGGTAAAAATTTATTGAACAACTTTTACTGGGGTCTTGTCTGAGAAACATGTGGCGCACAAATGAAATGTTTGTGTCGACAGACGGGGGTTCGCCTGCAGACGAGCAGGTAACTTGACGCCGGGGACTTTTTTCATTAACCCCCGAGTTCAAAAAAACCCCGCTGCTGTTTCAGGCTTTTTGTGTTGGGGGAGGGGGGAGCGGGAGCAACAATTTGATGTAAACGGATGAATATAAATACCCCCGTGTTGTTCAAGCGCCGCCATGCTTCTCTCCCCATTCATTTCCAGCCTGTTTTCTCCTTCACAGGAACTACTCTGAGTCCCGTAATGAGGTGTTGTAGCGTCCCGAGGCGTTATCGTTCTCCGCATTATTATTTCAAAAGCTTTCCCGACAACGCCGCCGTTGTCTGATGTAATTCTCATGCATATGGAAGGTGCTCCAGCGGTGTTTAGGAGCAGGCGACCCGCGCTAAACAAAACGAGTGATCACAAACCTAATGAGGCGAACCGCCGGGTTTGGAGCAGCCGGGGCCCGGGCCCGTCAGATGGACGTCCATGTTGACTGTAATTAGCCTCTAGCTACATGAGCCCTGCTTATTTTTGTACTTCGATTCGAGCCATGAAGACGGCGCCAGTTATTACGAATCTGACGCTACGCCCCCCCTCCCCCTTGTAGCATCTGAGGCCGACTATAAATAAAGATTGTCATTGTAACCTAATCAAATTATGAGACGTGTTTTGGTTGGCTTGTCAGTTGTCTCTCTCTCTCTCTCTCTCTCTCTCTCTCTCTCTCTCTCTCTCTCTCTCTCTCTCTCTCTCTCTCTCTCTCTCTCTCTCTCTCTCCCCCTTTCTCAGCAGACGAGGCGAGGCAAAGTGAATCCCCTGAGGTCCTCTCATCTCTCTCTTCAGGAGCTGCCGACTCTCTTCTCTTTATGGCACACCCAGAAGGATTAAGCGCAAATGGCATTCACATGATTTCAATAAGCTCAGGGAGACAAGAACCAGCCTTTCAGCACATTAGCTTTTTTTTTTTTTTTTTGTTGCTGTGGAGGACACAAAGCAGACACCAGAGCAACTGCAGGGGGAAGAAAGAAAGAAAGAAAGAAAAGAAGAAGAAGAAAAAAGAACACACAGTTAATAACGATCATAATAATAGACCGGTCTGCTGAAATGGAATTCCACTGGCCCCCTCCGAAAAAAATGGACCCCTAAGTGGCGATGTCATCAATAATGAGCCCGATTGGGTTGGACGTGAACCCGAGGTGACACTGTCGTAAAAAAGATGAACCCCTTGTTGCAAAGCCAGAGACGCAGACCCATTCAAATATTAAATTAAAAGTATTTTATGGAGAAAGTCAACATATGTCCCAAATCAACCTCAAGTGTGTTTAGCCCGTGATGAAAAGGCAAAACAAAAAGAGTCTACCAACATTCAAACACATGATCGGACTGTGCTGGAACTCCCAAAATGGATTATGATAACGCTTAATACTGTTGTTGCAACATTATGGATGTTTTTCGATGCTGCACACAGCTTTGAAACAGGCCTTTAATTTAGTTCGTTCAGATTGATTAAAGCTGCAACATGGCAAAGATAGCTCGGGTTGTTTTTTTGGGCCTGCAACTTTACTGCTCTGCTTCATTCTCACTGCTAACGTTAACTACTGCAGCCGCAACACATTCTTACCCCAACGCTTCAAACTCCGTCAGAGGCCCGAAGATTCAATCTATGACCCTCCACGCACCACGCGACGACCTCCAGGTCAAAAAAGGTAAGTCTTCAAGTCTTCTTCAATGCAGCAGGAGGTTCAAATGTGAGTCAAATGTAACATTTTGGTGGACCAAAAATGTCTTGTTCATCGTTGGGTTGTACATCACGGTCATTACGTCCAGTTCTTGCATGCGGTCCACACAAAGTTAGCGTCTATCAAGAGAGCAGAGAGATCTCTTTACTACGGGAGCTGGTGGAGACCAAAACAGGAGCTAGACGTAGAGTGAATATTCACAACACATTTAATAAGTGTCCGGACGCACCACTCCAATGGGATGCTAATGTGGCATGTCTGCTCAATCAGCTCAAAAGGCAACTGTTTGATATACAAGTTTACATCCTTGTAACTTCATTTGATGACAATATGATTATTTAGTTTGAATCTTTTCCTCTTTCAAATAAATCTGTGAATGCAGATTTACCAAACAATCGAACAATTTCTAATACATAAACTCACATATGCCAATTTACAGCATTGTTTTATGATTGTTTTTAAAGATGAAAACAAAACAGAACAAACAAAACTGCAGACTTGTCATTCATTTACGATCACATTCAAAGATTGACTTTTTTTTCCTGTGACGTAATTAATCTTAATATCAAAAGTTGCGCTCAGAGGGAACACATCCTTGTCACCTCATTAAAGCAATTTGAACAGTTAGCGTGTCAATATGGCCTCCTGCGTTGCGACCTCCTTTCTTTTCTGCTTTTTTTTCTCATTCTACTTATACTTGATGTCCTTTCTCGCTGTCGCTTTCTCCTTCTCTGTACCTCTCTCTTTCTCCCTTGTGAATGTGACTAATCGTCTCGCTTGGTGAAGGTGGAATGGCACTGGGTCTCCTCCTTCTTTCCTTACCCCTCCACCCCTCCACCCCTGCACTGTCAGTAATTTTTCATCGCCCTTGTTGGGGCCGTTTTATGCATTGTTTCCCTGATGCAGTGATTGATGTCAGGGGCTGGTAATCTGGGGGAATGAGAGGCTGGATGGTGGCCGCCGAGTCCCCTCTGTCTCTGACACGTGTCGGCGGTGCGCCGCTCTGGCCCCCCCCTCCCTCCCACCTCTCCTCCCCCCCCCACACGTTTGGCCGCGGCCACTGCTGAGGCTGCTCGCTCGGCTCACTCAGCCAGCCCTCATTTCCATTTCAATCTCAACCTCATGAATGCAAAAAAACTCTGGCCGAAAATTAATAACACCACGCGCGCAGGGGAGAAGTGGGCGCAGAGGAGAGGGATGGAAAGACACAGAGAGAGACGGAGAGGAGAGCAAGAAAGAGAATGCGGAGCCGGGGTCTTTTTCACCTCTTTTGTTCCTCCAAAAGTGCCCCCTTATTTTATTCCCCTCTCTCTTTCACCAGGATCCTCCAATGAATGGCATTACAGACAATGCCATATCCAGAGTGACACAAATTTATTTCGGTTGCAGCGCCATAGTGTATTTCCACAGAACCAGGGGCGATTTGTCTGGGGACAATTTGGTTTCCATAAAGGATTTAAATGGTTTCTGTGGAGATAGTGGGGTGAAATTTAATTTGTTTCTCATTTGCTACAGCAGGTATGAAAAGGAGAAAAATTGGACGGCTGATGGGCTAAAAATTGGTGCTGTCCCTCTGCTGTATCCCCAAAGGACCAAGGCCCTGCATCATATAGATTGAGTTCAACCCCCCCCTCCGCTAGCCCTCCCAACCACAAGCCAAGCCAACACGCACGCACGCACACACACATACACACACTCTCTCACACACACACACACACACACACACACACACACACACACGCCTGCCTCCAGCCTGGAGAGAGCTGTAACCTTAAACCAACTTAAACAGTAACCTTTGGGGAGGCTGCCAATCACTCCTAAAACAACGTTTCCATCGATCGGACTGTCTGCGTGATTTATGGCCTCATTTTACACTAATTGAGAATTAGAGGGCGGATTAGTGGGCCTCAACACTTCGGACTGATATGCACTCTGAGCAGTGTAATCTGTCACACCGGGATGTCCGACACTCTCTTACTCACAAAGGAGAGGAGGGAGGAGAGGGAGGGGGGGGGTCCTTTCTAATTGAATTTCCAGATAACGCAGGAATTAATTTGACACCCAGTGAAATTTGACTACAATTCTTGTGCCGTGCTCTCTTGCTCCCCCATTGTGAAATGTGTTACTTGTCTACCTCTCTCTTTCTTTATCTCTCTTTCCTCCCGGTTTCTGCTGTGCCTAGCAAACACTATTGATCCAAATCCCACTGAGAAGAGAGGGCCGTCTGAGGCATGGAATCCCAAAATCATATTTGTGCTCATATTAGGGCAGTTCATCTGCTGCTATCTTGGGCCAGATAATGAGTATTACCTTTCATTTTGTTTGACTGTGCTCAGATTATCTTGTTTTCTTTCTCCCCTCCCCGCCTCCCGTTCTTTCTTCGCGCGGAGGGGGAATCTCCAGTTTTATTCCCGAGGCCCGGCAAATGCCCAGAGTCAACAGTTGGAATTGAATTAGGGTCCCAGCTCGCCAGGTCCATTGTCTGGGTAATTTGTCGTGTAAGTGGCAAAATGAAAGCACTCTCCACGGTTCTCCGAGCACCTGCTGTTGTGTCACTCATCGCTGCAGATGCAGAGAGAGGGAGAGAGGGGGGAGAGAGAGAGAGAGAGAGAGAGAGAGAGAGAGAGAGAGAGAGAGAGAGAGAGAAAAAGAGACAGCAAGTGTTTCAAATGCTATCAAAGATCACATGTTAAATTGCTCCGCCTTAATCAACTCACATGTCATCGCGGTGCTTTTTTTTGTTGGCAGGGATCTATAAGGACATCAAAATAATCATAAACAGCTGCGTTTCAGTTTGAAAGGCATGGTAATGCTCTCCCCTCAACACGGTGAGCGTTCGAATGGCACCTTCTCATAGTAAAAACTAAAACTAGAAATGTTGTTGTGTTTTGCAGTAATGGAAGATCACAATACCACCAGTACTATCAGCATGCTGTACTGTGTCATGTTAAAGTTTTGGTTGGTCAAGGGGAAGCTACTCTTTACTCTTTCACACATCACTCTATGAATCCATCATATTAGCATAAAATCCCCTGTTTTTGCAGACAAAATCTCAATCTGCAATCTCAAGAAACATGAACGTAGCAAAGTAAAAGGACGTTTAGTTTCGTTCCAGCTGATGATTTGGAGATCCACAGATGCGCTAACGAACACAACGTTTATCTCCGCGGTTGTTGTTGCTCGCATTGTGTGGGAGTTAGGTTTGCACGAGGGCTCTTTAGCAGGCTAAGGGATGCATTTATCTGCGTAATGAACTTTGGACGCTCGCTAACTTAATCCCGGTAATGCCTGCGAGAGTCAATTAGCGCAACTGGATTCAGTGTGGTATTTATCCGACAGAGCAGCACTGCGCGCGCACACGCGGAGCGCCACGCAGCGTATTGACCATCTTCATCTTATCTTTGGGCTAATGGGACCGCAGGGCCCATCATCGGCTCCGCTCTGTAAATACAGCGTTAGCTTTTTTTTGGGGGGGGGGGGGTTGAAAAGCCTTTGGGGAGTTCGCAAAATTGAGTAGCTGTTGATTTGCAGCGCTAACAAGTCTTTTAAAGAGTGGATTCCTCCACCCTCCCGTTTGAGTTTGTGATCCTACACGAGCCAGTTAACCTGGATTACCGCTCAATCAATGCTCGCAGGATATTATCAGTGTAGCGCGCAGGTGACAGCATATTACGAGACCCGTAACAGATACCTCTGGGAGCTTCATCTCCCCTATGACAGGGTCTGCTATCTGCAGCGGGGAGCCTGTACAGAGAATAATAAATGACAGGATGTGATAAGACGAGGCTGTTAGCAAGCGCGGTCATGGTCTACATTGCCCCCCCCCCCCCCACCTTGTCTCTCCGGGGACGTGTGCACGCGTGCAGGGTCTTTTGAGCGTGCATGAGTGCGCGCGTTCGCTCGCGCGGACCCGCTTAACTTTCACGCGACCGGCGTCAGCGGCGGCCATTGTCTCGCAGAGCAGGCAGCGTGCGCTGGGTTACAAAGGTCTCTATCTGTGCAGCTCGCTCATTTCTTATTCAGGCCCACAGGGAATGAGGGCGAGGAGGGTGGGGAAGAGGAGGAGGAGGAGGAGGAGGGAGGAAGAGGGGGGGATAACTGAGAGGCTGATGGAGACTAGGTGACAGGTTGGAATGGGCCATCAATAGATCCATCAGGCTGGTAATTTGGAGCGCGCTTAACATACATCAGTGGAGTCGTAGGAGCTGGTATCTGTCTTGTCGTGGAATCACAGTAAATAACAGTTAAAGATGGTGTCAGGGCTGACCTGGCTGACCCAACCCCCCCCCTGCACACACTCACACACACCACTGCAAAAGAGCAGCAGTGGAGCTGGCACAGATGGGAAGGGATTAACACATAGATTAACAACATTTACATTCACACGGGACCCATTCAGACTTCTCAGAGACTCTTTTTTTTAATAAACTTTCAATACTTAATTTTCATGAAAAAGCACAATTGTGCTAAGGAAATCAAAATAATTCCAATCAGAAGTGAGATCAGTTCATTATTAATACACATATTCAGTGTTATTTATTGTTTAGTGTTATTATTTCTCTGCAACAAGGCAAAATCCAGCTGCACTACAGTTAAAAATGTAAAATCATTCACAGATCTTTTGACCATTTGGAAACACAATTTCACTCAATAACTCAATAATAGAGCAGAGTAACTCCTGCAACCATTTGCTGGAGTACCAATCTTGTCGCAACAAACCTTAAATGGTGGAGTGAACTTGCCTATAGCACATACATGCACTGTACAGTCAGTCCTCTTCACTTCAGAGAGCTATACGTGACAGGAAACATCTCAGCCAAAAGAACAAACCCTGCTCACGAGTAAGTCGACAAATAGGCTGGAGCGTCTTCCATTGACAGACACACACTCTGAGAAAACAAGTGCTGCAGGTGCTTTGAAAGCTGTGCATAGCACCAGAGGGCAGGCAGATGAGCCTCATCCCTGTGGAAGATGTGTCTCTCTTTGTGTAAACTTGACTATGTGTGTGTGTGTGTGTCTGCCAACAGTAGAACATGTGACTTTAAAAGTGAAGCACCTTAGGCTAACTGCTGTTCCTGCCACTCACACTCCCTTACTAACCTTTTTTCGAACACACACCATCCAGTCTTGAAGGTGTCATCTCATATTTAGGGTTAATTTAGCGGGATAGCAGGCTTGGGGACATTATAGCTGCCATTCATAATGCCAACTTTGGATATTTGAGGCTGTTTCTGATCACTTTTAATGGCATGTTAATTATATCTACGCTGCTCGGCCATATCTTCTTCGTCTTGCTATGTGGGAGATGATTTTGGAAACGGAGACTTTATTATCATGGATCTGGTGTTGCAAATGGCTCAGACTTTTTTTTGTGCGGGAGAGCAGTTCTCTCTTTACATCAAAAAGTCTTCACAAAAAAAGTTGTTAGCCATCATGTAATGGCCAGACAGAGAGGTTATACATTGATAAAGGATAAGCCATGGTTTTGACATACACCACATGGTTTTAAAAGGAACACAATTAACATGCACACAGACACACACACACGGCAACACAAACTAGAGCCTGGCTTCGACCCTGACCCCGACCTTCACCCCCGTCTTACTGAACGCGCTTTAATTAAACAACAATCAGCGAGTCGTGGTTGCACGTACACTAATACTGTTGCTCTGATACAATCTGGCCTCTGCTTTTACCTTTAAGAGAGCGGAGCTACCTTAATCAGAATTGTCAGTTAAAATGAAACTACAGCGCGAGTAATTAAATTTAATTGGATCTTGTCACTTCTCATGCTGCCTGTGTTTTGATCCTCGCTGAGTGTTTTGCTGCTCGTGCTTCGTACCCAGCTCCATTACGCCGCCTGCCCTACATCCTTTGCGGGGACCAATGCACTCAACCCCACCCGCTCCCACCCGGCCGAAGCGGGACATTCTTTGGACCCTAATCATCCGACGAGTGGAGAGAAACTGCCCCAATTTGCCATCTAGATCGTCTGCAAATCTAGATAACATCTGGAAATTGTGCTGCCTGATCCTGAACTGAGAGGACTCCACTGTGAGTTAGATACAGGTCACAATACATCCACGATACAACACTTACAACTAAATACTGATTGTTCTATAATGGAGGATTATAACTGCCATTTGACTCTGTGAGAGGCCCTTTGGCTTTCCGTAAGGTGGTTAAAACACACTTATAGAAGAAATCTACAATGTTATTACCTTGAACCAATCTGGTACAGATCATTTCCAGGGACGATTGTTAGTGTTTATAAATTGTTCGGTGTTTTAAGTCAGTTTGTGCTGGAAGATAATTGCCTCTCAAATGCCTGAAAAAAAACAACATGAAAGCCACATGAATACAGTTCCACTTGTTCCAACCAAACTCAATGATTTGATGGGTCACGAAGGAGATAACGACGACTGCCGATGTCTCCGCACATTGTGCTTGACGCGGGGAAACGAAACGAAAAAAAGAAAAAGCCAAAGGTGGAATAGCTTTCCCCTTCCCGGAAGCGTCGCTTTTTTCCCAACCGGGGTGTTTGTGTCGCCAGAGGAATGAAAAATCTAAATGAAGCGGTCAGGATGGGCATCGGCGGTGCGCCGAGCGACCCCTCAACCTCCAGACTTGGGGGAATACGGGGGAATTCGACATGCAGCCACGCCGGCGAAGGCAGGAGCGCCGAAATCTTTATTCACCGGGAGCCGCTTGCTGCTAAAGCACATTCCCTTTCAATCCATTAGAGCTCGGCGTCCCCCTTCCCCTTCATCACGCGGGTGCGCCCCTTAATTTGACAATGACAAAGAGCCACTTGCAGATTTTAAATTTCATAATTTTAATCTGTCAAGGCTGACATTTAATTAGTGGCTTCCTAACCTGTGTCTGCCTCGCTCTCTGAAGGGCACCGTTTGTTCCGGAGAGCGAGAGCGCCGCGCAATCTCTCGGCGGAGGGGAAGAGAGAGTGGATTAATATATATGTACATTACCAGCTGCTGCAAAGACAATACGCAGAGAGCGAGGCCATTAGGGCCTAATGCAGACAGATGAGGTTAATAATATTTGGGAAGTGTTGCTCTATTAAACAGAGCGCTGATTAAGACCTGAGTGGGATCCCCCCCTTCACGAGGCGCTTGATTGGGACCCGGGCCGCCTTTTGTTCTCCCGCTCCCAGAAAGAGGAGAGAGGGACAGACTAGAGGAAGAAAGGAATCGGGGGGAAACAATGTTGGCCGACTTTGTGCTGCAGCTGACAATGAGGACGAGGCTTAATGAGAATCTTTACAGACCTGGACGGGGGTTTATAGAAGTCCAACGCCCACTGATAACTTCATTACGGCCCGCCGAGCAAACAGATGGAGGCGGCTTTGAGAATCTCTCAGGTGTCCCTCTGAAGGAAGAGCTCCGTGATTGCTTTCAGTTGGCACTCTTTTCTTAGTCACCGCGAGATGATGTCGCCAGACTGACCTCATTAATTTATTTCCGTCATTATGAGGCTTGAAGTTGTTGGAGATTCGCGGGACCGAGTTGCAGTTTGAAATTCTTTACTCCGGGAAAAAAAATAAGAAAATGAAAAGCAGATTCGGTGTAACACTCTTTCACACAGACAGCTCTGGTGGAGCTGCTATTGATTTTCAAATCAATAGAAAGTGAAGGGAGATGGGGTGGAAATGGCTTGGAATTGGGCAAGAAGGGAACATGTCAGGTGCAGCAGATGTGTGTGTGTGTGTGTGTGTGTGTGTGTGTGTGTGTGTGTGTCTGTGTGTAGCATGTTTTTGGGTGCGTGTCAAATGTCAGTGTCAAAGTTTTATGATCACAACACATTTTACGGAGTTGATTTTTTACTGGTTTCTAAAAACTCAACCTCATTTTTTTAATCTTTCTTGGATTCATCCACACTTTGGTAACATATCTTTTGGATTTGGCTTTTGATTAGTTGGTGCATGTTTGAATACGGAATCATTCTAATTACCGTACACCGTGTTATGAAACCTTCTGCACCTCCCAACACCAAGACGGTGTGTGGTGAAGACATTAAGCGACGGAGGGAGGAAGTGGTGGGGGAGGCAGGGGGGAGGGGAGGGAGGAGTGAGGACGTCTTCCTGGGAGCCCACTAGTGGACGCTTTCTGCCTCTTCAGCCGCTTCCCGCCGAGGGACGGAGCAGATGACAGCCACGAGGAGAGGGGAAAGATTAAAGGCTCAGAGAGAAAGAGAGGGAGAGAGAGAGAGATGGGGAGAGAGAAAGAGAGAGAAAGAGAGAAAGAGAGAGAGAGATAGAGAGAGAGAGAGAGAGAGAGAGAGAGAGGGAAAGAGTGGAGGATCGATTCGCATGCTCGCCGTGCTCCGGCCCACTCTCATGACCCGGGGTGGGGGAGACGATAGGGAAGAGAAAAGACAGAACCACCTGTTTGACGCCTATAAATCATGTGTGCGTGTCAATGCAATGTGTGTGTGTGTGTGTGTGTGTGTGTGTGTGTAAATCACCCTCTCAGCCTAATTGGTGGCTGATAATGCTCTCATTTCCTGTGGAGGCGGTCCATAAGTCATTGGAGGGCCTGCTGGGGCTACAAACACTGCTGGACCAAAAACCACTTCCCAGTCCTAATTCGTACCAAGCCTCGCTTCAGCTCGGACTCTTTTGGGGGTACGGTTTGGATTTCGGCGAGCGAGCACTTTGCCGGCGGTTCGAGTGCGACGCCGCGCGCGGCAGCCGGCGAGCGCGTGCATCCGTTTCGCGCGCTCGCCGGCGCCTTCCCCTGACGGTGCTCATGAAGAGGATTAGAGAGCGGCTGAGATAATCACATGAATAAAATGCAGCTGGTAGCTCATTACAAACCCTATTATTCATTAATTAACATTATTAAAACGTCTAATAGACCCCGGCACTCTTCCCAAGCTCCCCCCCCCCCCACCTCTTTTCAACTAGGTCCCTGCTCCTCGGTCCCTCCTGTTTTTTTCTTCCCCCAACATGAAAAGAATAGCACATCAAACGAGGCCTGGTTTCAATGTGTTGGGGATTTGCAGGTGTTAGAATCACAACGCGCACGGGGGAATCTGCTCGACGGTCGGTCGCGTACGCTCTCCAACGCTCCGTTGCTCCGGCCCCGGCGTGACACGTGCCGCCGCCGCCGCCGTCCCGCGCCATAACAAACCCCCTCATTAGAGGAGAACGGGGCTGCGCGCTCCCTAATTAGGTCCCCATCTGAAACTTTCCGTCTTCTCCCCTCGTCCCTCGTCCCCATCCCCCCACCACCCTTCCCTCCACGTCCCCTCATCACAGGCAAGAAGAATGCTGACATTTATGGAAGGAAGTTTTAATCAACTGGATGTGGAGGGACGTGGAGGGGGATATAAGGGGAAAGTTTGGGTAACAGTTTGTGTCTGTGATATGCACACGCGAAGGAAACGCATTCCTTTAATACTCTAAAGAGATTGAGCGATGCCGCCACTCTGTCGTGTCGAGATTGAAAAGTCTGCGTCTGATTCATGTCTGTCCATGACCAAGCTGCAGATCATTTTTCCCCCTTTGTTTTACTTTGTAGTCCAAACCAAAAAAAAATTATACTCATGCTTTAAATTGCACAAATACAGCCACTAGACCCACAAATGTTGCATATTAATTTGGTTACATTTTGGTGACCAATATTCAGCGAGCGACAATATTATCTATCAAAAGTTTTTAATTGTGTTCCGTTGAGAAGCAGATATATTAAACACGCGAAATATATACGAAATGTGTGAACAATGTCCGTCCCCGAAATGCAATAATTATCATGCATATTCAAACGTCCAAACGACGCACCTTATTTAAACATTAATGTCGTAATTTAGATACAATCAGTTTAATGTGTCTGGGAAAAAGGAGCATTATTCCTCATTTCGTTCTCATTATTTTCAAATAAACAGCAGAAGAAGGCACATGATGAATATGTAGGAACTCTCAGAGATATTAGTGGGGTTTAAACTACATCTTCTGATTACTTTTCTAGTTTTAAATACTTGATGTTCCAGTTGTACTATGACCTGAAACTAGATTTTATTGGAGCACAATATCCATACCATTAAGGGGGTCTTTTATCATCCTGAGAGGGACATTGGCTCCCTGGATCCTTTAGTGGAGTCTTTGCACAATAAATTACATTAATATTTCTATTTGTGGCTCCACATTCGTACGTAAGGCAATACACAGCGCTTGTATTCTATCTCGCTGAAAAAACAAATATTTCCTCTTGGGATATTTGATATTATAGTACAAATTTTAACAGAATTAATTTCGGAAACACAGTCGCAGACACACATATGTGAATGTATATATATATATATACATCTACATGTGTATAGTGTAGAAAGACAGAGAGGGAATGGACGTTTGGGTATCTGTGAGGAAATGATTTCCTCTATCAAAGCGGCATTAAAATGATTGGTCGTGTATTAGTATGGAGACGGCTCACCCACTCTGACTTTCTTCTCACTCTCTCCTCCCTTTCACACAAGCCGAGTGATGCTCCCTGACAAGTAAATCACAAAAGAGGTGGCGTGCCCCCCCCCCCCCCCCTCCTCTCCCCTCTGTGTGGCTGAGGAGCCAGCATCCTTCATTCCACCCTCTCCTCTTCACTCCTTCCCTCTTTCTTCCTCTCCTCTCCTGATTAAATCCGCCGCTCCCCGTAGGATTATTAGGACTCTAATTCAATCTGAATTTCAGGAACTTGTTTGCTTGGTTACCTGTCACGGCGTATCAGCTTGTCATATTAGTGGTGATCGTTGGCTCCACCTAATCTGCTTTAAACAATTTCATTGGGTGCTGGTCTATAAATCATTCCGTAATGGGATTGACACGCGCGGGCTTAGCTAGGTAAACAAATCAGCTTTGTTTTATGTTAGGCAGCAATGAACTTGGCTTTATCAACTTCCCATCGATTCACACACACCACAAGGTCAAAGTCTGTCCGGCTGCTCATCAGCGGGAGTAGGGGTCAGCACTCAGCAATTAGAATATGAATCAGAGAGAAGCAGAGGAGCTGAGCCTCCGCATCGAAGCGTTAACTCATTTCTTATCAAAGTCAAGGCATTTCAAAGTAAAGCGTCGCAGCATTGGAGGGGAAGTACTCTTTATGAAAGAGAAAATAAAATGAGTTTGTAGTTTATTGACGGGAAGTCCCGGAGGCTGCTTGAAAACTCATTAACTTTCAAAACTAATTCAAAACGTGTTTATTTACATCTGAGTGTTGGAGTGACGAATGAAATGTTTCAGGGCCGCGGTTTGGAGGACGGGGGAGGCGGGGTGGGGGGGTGATTTTGAAGAACATAGTAAAAGTCTTCAAATTGACGTGTTTAGAAAAGCTGATTTTGATATGATTTAGATTAAATACATCAAGGCCTCTGGCTTGTTTTTGTCTTCAACGCATCAAAATAAGGAAGTGTGTCCGGAGCATTGTCGTCGACAACTTGGAACTCGGGGGGTCCAACCTCACACGAAACAAAGTACAACAAGGAAAGTGCACATTGCAAATGGAAAAGCATCAACTACAAGGCATGTATAGTATGTCTCCATGTTATTTGGCAATGTTATCTTCATTGTTCAAACGTTATCCGGTAAAAACCTGGTCTATTAAACATACAGGATGCATTGCTGAGAGTTCAACTTTGAGTCCACTGGCAAGGGGAAGACGGGTTTGTCACGATCGGACGTGGTTTCTGTTCATGTTTGGCATCGTACACCCGGAGCGACTGGAATTCGGGAAGTTAAACGTTCTCCCCTGGGAGAAATTCCTAGTTGTCTGGAGCGCAGCGTAATCATTCAGCAGTATAACATTGTGTCAATGGAGATAAACAGGAACAGAACAGAAGGAACAAACGGTTGGCCTCGGTCGCTTCCCTCGATCAAACGAAAGAAAATGGGCTATTGTTGCGAGTTGTTGAGGTGACAACAGAGGACGTCGCCGCACGTAGTCGCGGGGCCGAGTCGCCGTCTGCTACGGTCATTCAGGTGAGTCCGCGACTTCCTGCGAGTCGGTTTGTACGGGAGTCAGCCCGCTGCGACAGTTACAATGGCAACAACCCTCATAAAAATGGCCGCCGCTCTGACAATCCTGCTACTTTCATTTGAAAGGGGACGTCTGTTCCACTCCTGCTCTGTTTCTTGGAACGCACTTACAAATCTTCCGTACGGACGACTTTAAAGAATTTGCAAGTTGTACATGCAAAATGTCCCTGATTCTGAATTGCCAGATAACTATTCCTATTTCACAGCACGGATCTGGCATTGTGGGTGAATGCTGGGTGAATGCTGGGTTTAGTAGATGTGATGCATGGTTCAGTAACATCAAAAGCCAAACAGCAGGCGGACCAGAACAAGGATCCAGAGGGAGGATACAGAGCCTGTCAAATGGCATCAAAATGTGGATCACAGGGCTTTAAAGTCTCGAACGCCAGATCATTGTCAGTCACACTTTTCGAAATCTCTCTTGTTGTGTGTGTGAGGAAGTATACGAGCTGGTCTGGACTTTGTGCATTGCCTAAAGGAATGTATCTTCCTATCACAAACACCAAATTATATTATTATTAAAAACATTCATGAATATAATGTCTTACAATTTCGAAGATATTTTGGACAAACATTGACATTTGGAAGTCAGAGATGTCAAGTGTACTACAATGCATGGCACACTGTATTCCTGGGTTTGGTGCGCAACACACACAAATACTTTGACTTTAATATATCATATTTAAAGTCCACTATTCAACTTTAATAGAGATTAATTAGATGAAATGATATGCCAAAGGTTACATGTGCCACTTGTAAAATAACTCCTTGAAGTCCAATTAAGAAAGAAAAACAAACAGAAAGTACACTTAGTGATGAAAAGGACTGATTGACGAGAGGGGCCAAAGGAAAACAGAACACAAAGGTAACAGATGAGTCACAAGTATGCAAGTGACACCACAACATTAACGGCTTAGGACCTTAAATGCATTGAGCTGCGGCACATGATGGAGCTTCATTAGCAGAACTGGACAGTGTGCAGTGTGATGAATGGTAATCCGCTGGAACATATCGGTGGTGATACACTAAATGAACGTATCCATCTTGGAACATGGCGGCGCTAATCAATACCCTTAAGCTAGCATGGACTTGAATTTTGGTATTTTGTGCTGCCTATATCAAAGACTTCAGACAATCACAGATCAGAGGCGGTCAAGACACTTACACTCCATGTGCCTCATCAATGAAAGCTAATTAGACACTTTTATGACTCCTCCCTCGAAAGCTGACAGAATGAGCGAGCGAGAGGGAGAGCGAGAAGGAGCAGGAACAAATAGCAGAGAGCTGACCTGTTCAGCGGCATGTCATGGGATCTTTTCACACCAATACATCTCCCTAATGCAGGCAATTTCCTGCAGCTTTTCACCCTAAGAGGGGATTTGACCTCTGTGGGCAACACTTAAAGAGAATTCAAATGTTTGCCAATAAGGAGGGATTAAGTCAGCCGGACACTGCAGGGGAGATCGCTCCTTTTTGTAATTAACAGCCATATATGGACTCGAATGTGTGGATAAAGTGTGCCATTTAGAAGTGCATATTGATATTTATTTATTTAGATGAACATAAAAGCATGCATTTATGGTGGGTTTTCACAGTTGACGTGATTGTTCTTCAAGGTGGAGAGGTAAGTAAGTAAGTAAGCTGTATTTGTACAGTGCATAGGGGCAGCTAACACCTTGTATATGCATATATATATATATATATATATATATATATATATATATATATATATATATATATATATATATATATATATATATATATATGCAAATTAAATGAAAGTCTGTCAGTTTAGAAGCTGGTTTATGGAAAAGTAGAGGAGCTTGGATGAATACATAATACACACACACACACACACACACACACATATATATATAAATATATATATATATATATATATATATATATATATATATATATATATATATATATATATATATTCATATATATATAAATATATATATCTGCCAAAGTGGTTGACAGGGCATCTGGAGTAAACACAGACACGTCAGAATCTGTGTATTGATGTTTTTTCGGGAAAGCCTTTTTTGTTGTTTTGATATTTGCGCGGCATATTTTGGAGGGGAAACTTTTCACCACTTGAAAAACCTTCCAAATCACAGCTGGCGTGTTGGGGATAATCTTTTCAATTACCCGCGCCTCTGTTTTACGAGTGTGATGGGCTCGTAGCCCTCTGATTCCGCCGCACCTGAAACGCCTGTGTGTGCCGTTGTTGACAATGAGAGGTAAACAAGAAGGTGGTTGGGGCACACACACACACACACACACACACACACACACACACACACACACACACACACACACACACACACACACACACACTCACCAAATCCTCCAGAGGCCTATAGAGGGGAAGCCACACAGCCCAAACTCCTTTTCACTCCTCAGCTGTGCTCAGGAGAGACTGACAGCAATTACAGCTTTCTCTTTCTCTTTCTCTCCTCTCTCTCTTTCTCAGCGAGGAGAGAGCCACTCGATGGGAAACCACCAGAAAGGAATGAAACCCTCCTCCTCATCCTCCTCCTCCTCCTCCTCCATCTTCTCAGAAAGAGACATTTACCTCCAGCTCTCGGTGCGGTGATGATTGTTTACCCTGAGTGATGTGCTATTATGACAGTTCAACAAATCAATGTTACACAGGTTTCTCGTGGCAAATGGTGGAATTTTAGAGTAATCCCATGTAAATTATTAATCCTTTCAGGGTGGGGGTGGGTGAAGTTGCAACAGAGAGGCATGCAGCACAGCTCTTACACACTCCAACCTGACAGTTGCACTGCTGTGCCCCAAAACGTTTGACAGCCTGTGCTCTACTTTAGATTTGTTGAGGAGACATTGGGGTCGAGCGCGAGTCGGATTCAAAGGCTGATCTGAGATCATTGCCATGTCTCTTGCACATCAGCTGTAATGGTTGCTTTTGCCGGACTGCGTGGCAATAAAACACAGGCAAAGAGAGGAAAGAAGCAATTTCACCCATTGAATGTCTAATCTACGCTACGTGCATCTCGTGTGTCTCAAACACGCCGCGGCGGGTCATTTCCTCTTTGTATCATTTATCACGCGTCTTCGCAATCTCAGAGATGATTCCTTTGCCGCTTTTATTGGTCGGAGACCGTTGAGGGTCCATGAAAGCGGATGTAAGGAACACGGCGAGTGAAAACACATGAAAATGATTCACTGACAGCTCATAACCATTTTGAAACTAGAAATAGATCCACGGCAACTACTGAGGTGTGTTTGCCTCCATTTTCCTCTACTTTCCCTCCTCCTCCTCCTCCTCCTCCCCTCCCCCTTGGTGGTCAGTGCAAGGATCACGAGGTGAAGCAGAATCAGAGTGGTACACATATTACTCTCTGTCTCCCCCCATTCTCTTCTCCCAGTGGTTGACAGGGCCTGTCTGGCCTAACCTGGGTGGAAAGTGACTCTAATTGTCATCTCCACAGACAAGGTTCTGCTGCCATCCTGGAGGCACAGGCAAAATATACTTAGCTACTTTATCATATGGACAGAAACCCCAAGCACCGAGGCACCTTATTGGCATAGACTTTTATGCAAAGATAGACTTTTTTGAATTGGCAGGTCACGTCACCCGCTGCTTAGCATGCATACATAATGAGAATGAAAGCTTTTTAGGCCCTGGCTGAGGCGCGAGCATCTGACAGGTAGGGTTTGGGAGTTCAAGGGAATGTATATATTCCCTGCCTCATCTCCTGGACCTGGGCTGGTTATAGATGATTGTGTTAGCCCGGAGTAGAGCATTTTACCAAATGTTCAGTGTTCGATGGCATTAGCTTGAGTCCGATGCTGTGTCATCTGAACTGTAGCGTACACAGTCCCCACCTAATGGAAGCTATCAGAGCTGAATGTTTGTGTTATCGTATATAAGAAAGACATTTGGAGCAATATGGTTCGGAAACATGTCCAGAAAATGATTTCGATCCTTTTTGTTGCTTTGCTTTGAGCTAAATGCTAACGTCAGCATGCTAACATGCACGCATTGACAGTGTAAACATGCTGATGTTACAGGCAAGGTTACCGTCTTGGTGTAGCATGTTAGCACGCTAATAGTTTGGTAATTAGAACGAAAGAGAAATTAGTTAACGGTGCTAAAAAACCTGAGCCGGTGGCTGACTGTTAAAACTGTGCAGACAGAGCTATCACTGTTTACCTGAGGTTATCAGCGCGAGCCGCCATATGAGTGCAGAGGAGCCGTGAGCCAGCCAGTAGGGCATGCTCAGGCACACTAACATGCACTAAAAACGTGCCCTAAAAACATGCCCGTGGCTGGCCCAGCTAAGTCTAAAAAGGAAGGAGAAGCTCGGATCTCAACCCTCACAAAGGATGAGCGACTTTGTATTCAGCTGAAGTAGAAATTACTACAATTAAATATCTTCACATAGCTAATAGTTGTTAGCTGAGAATCTTTTGTTTTGCAGGTATTTGGCCGTAAACCAAAGTATTGGACTAAACTAAATTCTAAAAGAGGGTAAAAGTCAGGGGATGTTCAAAGTGAATACAGTTCATCATGAGGGCAACACAAATATCTACCAAATTACAAAGCAATCCTTCCAACAGCTCTGAAACAATTTCAGTCAAAACGAGTATACCTCCTTCTCTGGGGACCGTGAACATGTGGACATTGAAAGCCCCTCGAGCCACGCTGCTATACCAGCTTTAGATTTAAAGAAAGCTTTTGTCATGTAGTACACCCAACACAATGAAGTATGCTCACGCTTGTTTTAGCACCAAAAACACCTTTTGAGTAGCTTGTTTCCTGTATTTTAATTTTTTTTCTTTTCTTCAGATTTCAGCTGCCCCCCACCCGCCCTCCGTAAAGGTGAAATTACCCTGCTTTTGTATGAGGCACAGTCAGCCTTTGAATGCAGCCTGCAAATGCCCGTGGGCCCATAAATGTGCTCTGAGAGGGAAAGAGAAAGTTAAGCTGTCCTATTGAATTGATTGAGCATTCATGAAACTAAAGCGTGCCCTCCCTCCCGCCTCCTCGCATGTGGAAATGACTTCCAGACATCTCCAAACGTCCCGTATGGAACACAGCCGTGAGGATCCCTACCTTACAGTCAGGTGCTGAGCTGTTGCCCCGCAGGCACAATTCAATTGTTACATCTCTTATGAGCAGAGCGGGAGGGGTTCATTTATACCACTTTACACATGCATGCTTTTTGACTTTATTTCAATAATTGCGCAATTATTTTACACGGTATCACATTTTGTAATCATACTCCGCTCAACTGCCCTAGCATACATAAGGGCTAAAGGAGCAAAACCCCAAAGAAATAGAGAAGAGAAAATGTAACAAACCATTTTAAATTCTTCGTTTCTCTACATCAAGTCCTCATTACTTGGCAATCATTTAGGAATGTTACAGGCGTACACTTTATTGACTTATTGCACTTTTATGTGTCTTTCTCCGTTGCACTTTTATGTATCTAATCAAAATGCTTCTGACTTTTGCCTGACAACTTGCTCAAACAGAATACATTCCAAGGGGATCTCATTTTATGTCAATGTCGGTATACTGTCAGCCTCAAAGGTGGCAATATTGAAAGCAATTTTCTATGTGTTTAAGAGACAGTCAAACAATCTGCGGCAGAAGAACTAATCAACATGCATGCAGCACAAATCAATAAAAAGCGAGAATAGTTGGGTGATCGGGCTGAAATGACGAGTTACACCAATTCTTCTTTCTGCCCCATATTAATGTGTATGTGCTGCTGCATTCCGGGCGTGCGCGTTGTTAAGTGAGTGCATGCAGTGTGTGTCATCACGGCGCATTATATCAGCACAGAGCCCGTGCCCCGGCATGCGGGCCCTCCGACAGACGACATCATGTCCCTCCATTAAACCGTGAGACATGTTCCACCCAAGGTTACAGTCACAACCGCCGAACAACAACTGCTCAGACAGCCGTGAGACCTAATCATTATTTGGCAGTGGTAGCGAAAACCATGTCAGGGCGAAGCCCCCGACATCCTGCTTTCCTAGTCACATTTTAATCATCCGCAATTAGTTTTGTTTTAATAACACTCACAATTAAAGGTCCTCCCGTTTGCATAATTCATGACACAGCAGCGCCGATGTCAGAAATCAAAATGCAACAAATTAGAAATAACAAGTTTGAGACAGTGTGATTCAATTAAGATCCGGGGGAAACATTGGGCCATGCATAATTGAGGGGCCGGCAAGGCAAGACTCATGTCAGGCCTGTCAGCCCTGCTGCAGCTATTGGATTTGGCCTGTCACACACACTCAAATCAGCCCTGTAAAAATTACAGGTTACATTGATTTCTTGTTTTTGTTTGTGAGTGCTTGGGAGTGTGCAGGCGCGTGCTAATGTGTGTGTGTGGGGGGGTAGGGGATGCATGTCCTTCTCGACACTCAAAGGGTGTGTGTGTGTGTGTGTGTGGGGCTGCATGTGTGCATAATGTGTACTTGCGTCTGTGCCGTGTGTGTGTGTGCGCTCACATGTGGCAGCGCTGGAGGAGCAGGATGTAAATCAGGTGCAGGGAGTGAGTGAAAGAGAGAAAGAGAGAGAAAAGAGAGCGAGAGAGAGATAGAGATAGAGATAGAGAGAGAGAGAGAGAGAGAGAGAGAGAGAGAGAGAGAGAGAGAGAGCTGCAGCCACACCTGAAGCTCGCCAACTTTGCAGGCCGACGTCCCATCAGGCGTCGATTGGATCTGTGGCGACCGTGGCTAGCAAACCGCGCCGCTACAGTTCCAGTGAAATCTTCAGCGCTAGCGCTCACGTTCAACATGTAGAGCGCAATTTGCGTGGACCCCGCCTGGGTGTGCCTTCTGTGTGCATGTGCACTGTACTTAATCTCCGGATACAGCATGATTGAGGCTTTGAAGGTACTTTGCAGGGTTGCAGATGTTGCATCTGTTCACCAATTTACACATCAGCTGCAATAACAAACAAATAGGCTGTGGCTCGCTGAGGGGCCGACACGACCCAGCACACGGTAGACGGGGATTTATATTTAATTAAAGTTCTACTCTGTGTTTTGGGGTTTGTCGCGGCGTCATAGATGAAGAGACTCATGAGATGGGTGTTTTTCTGCTGGGGCGTCTTCGTACTTAGTTTCTTGAAAGTTCTATTTGTAGTTTTGAAAGAAATTGTCAACCCTTGTCATTTTGGTAACATTAGAAGATCCAAACAAAATGACTGCTGACCTACAAAGAATTCATCGTAGCTCTTATTCTCCACAAACGGCCTGTGTCGTGCAAAAAAAAAAAAATGAAAGTGTCAGACTCTAAATGTGCCCTCTGTTATGAAACACTTGCAGGGTTTTAATTATCACACAATTTTCGAGGGCTCGTTGAAAGCGGAGGAAATGGAATAACTTCTTTACGAGTTTGCAAAAAAGCCCTAATGCTCATTTAATTAAACAATCGTAACCGCATCTCATAAAGTGCTCGGAGTTAATAAGATTTCCGAAAGTGAACCCACATTCACGCAGAGTGCTGCCATGCTTGGGAAAGTCTGCTTTGCTCAGAATGGGTGTTTGGCCAACTTGAGGAAGAGCTGTGGGCAAATGACACTCCGAAGTTCAATTTCACATGTGTCCTTAAGTGTTTTTAGAAAGGGTCGCACTTTGCATTTCAGCCCTCCATATTTGCCGTCGGACAACTGAGGGAATCAAAATCTCATGAGCACGTCCATCGAAACACGTACATACGTATTTTGTATTTTTTTTTTATCTAGACATTGCTGGACGGCTGCAAGTGCAGGAAGGAAACACGTGTTGGTAAACTACCAGACGCGGCCACACTTTGCCTTCAGAATCAGTCATTTCTGACTGAATAATCACTAATGACCGAGGACCAATAGCTCCCCCAAGCACCACCTCAATCTCTCCTGTGACTAGCTAATTGTAGCCAGACACGCTAACCTCCCTGTGGCCCGTGTCCTGGCTGTAACCCTGGCACTTATCTTTCTTAAATTCGGGCTCTCGCTCCTCTCTTCTCTTGCTGTTTTATCAGCCTCCTCCAAACTAGCCCTCTCCCGTTCTCGCCCTCCCTTCCTTTGTTGCCTCCACTCCTCCCACCATCTCGGCTCGGCTACGACGACATATGGGAAACTTTTGCAGGCTGATTGCTCCAATCAAAGGGAAGTTATGTAGCTGCCATTTATCGCTGCTGCTGTTGCGAACCGGCAAGCAGCCGTGACGCCGAGGCTCTCGGCGGAGCCCTCGTTTCTCTTGCTGCCTGTTCTGAGACCAAACGTATCCGTTAGATGCTGCTCGGACTCCTCCGATTGTTCCAAGCGCCAAGGCTGCCCAGCGAGTCCAAACCGCTGGCAGACAGCCAGGATCTCTCTGTAAATTGCACGGTTCAAAACAATGCCTTGCCAACTTGAGTGGTTTGCGCGCTCAGTTAATTTAGAGTCGAACAGGAACGAGAGGGTTGAGGACGGGCCAGGATGGGGGGGGGGGTGAAAAAAAAGTGCGAAGAAGAAAAAGAGAAATAAAAAACGCGTTCCTGCGAGAGGCAATTTTACAATACATTAATGCAGTTGGTTTGGGTTCAACAAAAGGGGGACTTGGCCTGAGGAGCTGAGGGGAGAGGGGAATTAGAGCATTTAGCCATCTCCAGACACAGGAGAGAAATGAGCCTTGTGGCCTTTGTGTTATCTAATCTCGTTTGCATTTCCTTTCAGCGTCATGAAAGAGAAATGTAATAGGGCCCTGATTGTGTTTGTTTGGTGAAATTCTCATTTAGGGGCTGCTGTGGCTATGTGCCTCCATGTATAATTCTCTCTTTTTGTGTGTGTGTGTGTGTGTGTGCGCGTGTCAGTTGTGTGTGTAGTTTGTAAAGTGCTTTGAGATGATGAAAAAAAGAGTGGCTTTAAAAAGCGGACGACTACATAGGAGCCCCAAAAAAATCCAAAAAAAATCGAGGATGAACTTCTTCCTCTGACGTGTGAGCGGCCCGGTTCACGGCTCTGAGTGATTGACTAGCGGAAGGGAAGCGCCGGCCGGATGACAAAAGAGACGGGAAATGGACATGGAGTGGATTTGACATGATGGGTGCCAATGCCGCCATTGATCAGCAGCATTGGCACCCCTCCCAGAACCCCCGGAAGGTGGGGTTGGAGTCGGCAGGCAGCTGAAGGTCACAGCTCGCTGTCACAGCACTGTCCAATCACATTACACGTCGAGCCGTCTGAGAAGCTGCTCGCCTTGCTCACATGATGGACAGATGACAATCATCACCCCCACCCACCCACCCCCCCTGCGCTCTAATGTTTCGCTCAGTCTCCTCATCTCTGCGATGCATCCGCTTCCGCAATTTTTTTTTTCTCTTCCCATTTATATCTTAAAAAGTGTCAAACCATATTGTTCGTTTAAAAAAAAAAAAGTGTCAAGCCATAACACTTTCAGTATCAAAACTTTCACAAACTTAATGGTGATTAATCATTGCAGTTTGTTTTCAAGCGACGCCAACTTTTCGGCACAGAGCTGCTGATTTATAGCCGGGGGTCGGTCAGAGGAGGTGTTTGTGCTGCTGTGCCAATGGGCTCTTTGTGTTTCTGATGAGGGGAGAGGATGGAAAGGTGATTTAGGTAGACAGGCGGGCCTGCTTCTTCTCAGTGCAAACCTCCGGCAGACAGGCCATTAACAGAGGTGACGGGGAAAAGCAGTGGCAAGTCGCTTTGATTCTGATTTACACCCGTGCTGAAAAAAAATCCCAAACAAATTAGAGGAACAAAATAATACACAGCGAGAAATAAATCACATTAATGATTAGTCTTTGAACGACAGTCAGACATGAAACGCGAGTGGCGGCGGGGGCATCTGGAAGCAGAGGATGGCGGATTATGAGATGATATTAGGAGCCGTCTTCAGAGGAGGGCTGAGAACAATCAGGCACCAGCGGTAACGAGGAGAAGGTCTTTGTTCTTCTTTCCACTCGGCGACTAACATGTTGTTATTCAAGTCAACAGCCACTAGAAGCTCGTTAGCGAGGCCGAGCAGCTTACTGCTCATGAGCTGACAAACGGATAAAATTCATTGAGAGGAAATGCGGTAAGTGTAGCTCCCGGAGCCTTTTTTTTTGTTTTTTGCCACAAAAATACATGAAATGTTGGAATTCATAAACGACATGTAGATTGCGTATAAAGTGACAAATAACAAATAGCGAGGACAATAACACATGCACTTTTCATGCCATTAGCGGTGCTTTTGTTAAGACATACAGCACAATTTCTTCAAAAACAATTCGCTAAACGAATTATAGTCATACTGTGTCATACATTTACATGTAAAGGTGCTAAAATTCAGAGCATATCTGTGATTAAAAGATTGCCTCCACACTGCTCTCAACATGGAGGCGGCTGAGCAGCTAACGCATCATGAACAGTGCGAACAGATATCACAGATAGCAATCGCTTCACTGTATCTTAGCAATTTATTTTGCTGCTATTTTATTGGTCTGAACAGCAAGTTAATGTGACAGTGTTGTCACAGTGAATGTTACAAATAATGTGGGGACATGTGTATGTAAAATCATTGTTAGCCCTCTTTCCCTGTGCATGCTTACACATGACAATAAGCAACAAACACGAAGTACAGCCCAGAACATGCTTCGTTTGGTCATAAACCAAAAGTATTGGCCAAAATAAAAAAATTGCGGTGATGATGGCGTGAAAAGTTAAATCAGCAGGCTTTATTCTCCACAATGAATATCTGTAAAATGCCTTTAAAGAATCAATCTTTATGGGGAAAAGAAAACCAAACCTCAACCTCCGACCCCGCAGATAAAGCGCCAGCGCGGTAACTGCCGCGCGTCGCTAAATGAAGCGGTCCTCGCTGCGAGCTGCGCTGCGGTCCCCCGGTGAATTCCAGATGACAGCACTAATGGATGATCCTGTGATGCAATCATCTCTATCCCCGCTGCCTTGTTCAGCAGATGGGCCGCATTTCCCATTCAGACCTCTGAGATTGAGAGCTCCTTAATACAGGCATGCAAAAGTCATTACACTTCTTATGTACATACTCCTGCAGGATATCCACAGTGATTACATAATTCTATTTAATTTAGGGGAAAAATAGCCCCCAAATACTTTCCTGCAATCACACTTGACAGTTGGTCTAGAAGGGGAAGCCGAAGCTTGTCTCCGTCTTCTGAGTGCATGCGCAAACGCTGACTCGAGGCCCTCTGAAAGAGACGTCAACGTCCTTTATCAATCTGCACTCTAACAACTGTGCAAACACAATTAACCACAACATCAGTAACACAGACCACTAATGAGGCCCTGACATGTGCCATACAAGCCTCCCGGCTTGTCTTACAGGACGTTTCAGAAGCACACCGCGGCAGGCTGGATTCAAGGCCTGACTATCTCAAGATAGCTCTAATGTGCAGCAAAACATCAAATTCTTCAAGGTGAGGGGATTTATTTATTATTTTTTGGCCATCTTGAAAGACTATCCACACGGGGAAACCAGCTACTCCGATAATATGGGCAAAGAATATGCCATTTCTTTTTTTTGTGTCTCCACTGCTGCTCATTCAGTCAGCAGCTTTTCTCCCATTGGGCATTTCAAATATACAAAGTCAGACCCGGGCAGTTCTCCTCCGTGGTCACTGACACATTCCAGTGACATCACGAGCTGCGAGCTTTGTAGCATTCTTATATTAGTACCCGCTCGGCAGTGTTTCAGAGACACGGGAGACGGCATTACCGTCAACTTTGTATTCAGAATCGATTAAACAATGAATCTGCTGATCTGCTGGTGTAACTTCTGCCGCTTGTAAACACCATGTTCCACTGACAGACATCACTTCTCATCATTCTTCATCTGCAGGCACTGTTTCAAAAAAAAAGAAAGAGAAAAGGTCTGCAACTGGCAGACACTAAGAGGCAGCTGTCATTTGACAAATACCTTAGTTGGGCTCGCAAGGCTGTACACACTCAGTCTCCAATTTATTAGGTACACCCAATGCAGCGGAATAAAGTCCTGCACAAATACATAGAGGGTGAATTGATCATCTTTTGTTATACTGACACGTTTTTCTATTATTTTGTCCACCCCATTTTAAGCAGGCTAAGTAACTGAGACAGATGCCTCTCTTAAAGACACACAGTACCTCATTGCATCAGATAATAGTCTAAATATTCTCCGGCAGATCAGAAATCAGTTGTCGAATGCTGAGAGAATAAGTCGCCTTGTACATTTTGGTAAAACAACAGTGTTCAAATACTCCACCGGCAGGCAGAAAACACCAGCAATCGTGTTTCCTTTTCTCCAACACAAAGCTCTGAACAAGCTTTCCACGATAAATGACACCGAGGAACCAAAGCCGAACCAAAGCCCAGCCGGAAGTGTCGAGGGCTCTGACACCGCTGTCCGTATATCTGCGCGGATCACAAGCGAGATGCACTTCTCCCTGTCATGGACTCGCTCGCGTGTCAACCCGCTCAAGCATCCAGTCCGTCAGTAGAGCTGGGCGGCCTACAGCAGCGCCGGCCCTCCCTGGGGAGCAGGGTAACAGAATCCCAGGCTTATACAGACATCCACACAAAGGACAGGCCGGCGCTGGCAGGTGGCCCCCGCATAGATGAGTGTGTTTTCCGGGAGGAGAGAGGGGAGAGGGGGAGGGGGGATGGAATGAGGGAAAGACTGCTCACTTACAGCGCCTGTTCCAGGGATGATGCCTCCTGTGGCCGAGACAACACAAGTGAGGCGTGATGTGATAGACAAGATGATCTGTTCATGTCTGTGTTAATGCATAACTACCCCCCCCCCCCCAAAAACAAAACAATAACAGCCCCCTGCACATACACCGTCACACAGTAAGAGGCCACTATTGCCTCTCTTATTCTTACCCTTTGGAGAAGATTCAAGTTATTAATTACGTATGTGTGTGTGTGTGTGTATATATATATATATATATATATATATATATGTGTACATACATATACATATGTATAAATGCATATATATATATATATATATATATATATATATATATATATATATATATATATACATATATATACATATATATGTATATATGTCCTATTTTTCCGAATTAACACGATTTTTATTTCTTTGCTGAAATGAAATTGCAGCTCTCTTTTTTTCTGAATTAGTGAAATACATACAATTCCCAAAATACTCCCAAGCGCTTCACTTGATACACTGGGAGATTGGGAGCCTAGTTGTCTCTTATATAAAGTGCTATAAATGCTTTAGTTGTTAGCTTGTCAGGACTTGGCAGGTGTCTGACCTGCTGGACATGCTGCTGTTTCTCCAGGATCAGGTAATGCGGTGCGGCATGCTTCACAGATATAAGATGATGCATCTGATGGAATCAAACCTTTGATACATATCTGTACTGTCCCCCGGACTTAAAATCATGTTGCACAGTTGAAGGGTCGGGCCAGGGAATTTAGTTTGGGATTTACACAGAACGGGAGCATCCATAATCCAACTTGAAGAATTCAGATCATTTAAAACGTCTCAGAATATCCAAGACAATTATATGTTCATGCCGGAACGACAGGGAACACGATTCCGTACTTTCGCGTTTGTATTTTTGTAAATTTTACAATAAAAAGATAATGGATTTGACCCTCGAAACACTTTAGCTCACTGCTTGGGAATTCTGCTGGACGGACCTGCCGGGCCCAGTTACTGCTGCTCAGCTGTGATTGGACGATCCTTTCTGGTAAGAGAGACTGTCAACTAATAATGAAGTGGGAGGGGCTATTTTGGGTGTCCGTGGCTCAAAAGTAAAACTCCCTTTTGTCACATCCCTAGCTATTTGACTTTTAGGACTGGCATGAAACTATATATCAATATTAACCAAAATATCTGGTTCTTTGATTAAAAAGTCAAACGTACAAACCTGCAGACATAAAAACATGAATTGAGAAATTAACTACGACTCCCATGACACATTTTGATAAGAGACATCTTGTAACGGCGCTTAAAAATGTCTCTTCTTTGTTACTGTAGCCCCTTCAGCATGTTGCTTGGTGGCAAGTTGCAAGGTACACAAATAATACTCAGGTATCATTCATGCTATTTGTATAATCCGTGAAGTGAAAATTACGAGCCGTTTAGATGAAAGGCAATTAGACAATTACGGCTAATGAGGCCAATCCTTTTCTTCACCCCTGAAAGAGTCCACGGACTAATCATCAAATTAAAGAATGCTCCTTTTCTCCCCCCTGACCCCGCGCTGTCGTAAAAGGAGAGCGCTCTGAGAAAGGCAAACATTGGTCTACTCTGTGGAAGCCGAGGCTGGAGAACAGGCAGGCAGCGTTTAGAAAGTGATGGGTGTATTAATCACGGCTTAAGTTAAGACAGCTTTATGGTCTGCACACACACACACACACACACACACTCACACACTCACACGCTCACACACACACACACACGAAAGAGCCTATACAGACACTCCGCTGCTCAGTCCGTCATACATCACAGGGGACTGCACCAAACGGGGCCACCAGCCAAACAGGAAGCGTGGTCGTACCCACAGGAAGTAAGCACGCCACGCTCCGACGACGAGCAGACCCTGCCGGGGAAACTTCCTACTTTGAGGAGGTTAAAGGTCCCAAAGAAAAATTCACCTGACACACATGCACCAAGACTCTATTTGACTCTAAATGGAGCATCATTTACTCAATGAACATCATGCTGTATTGAAGAAGACTTGAAACTAGAGATTGAGACATAAACTCATGTTTACAATGTTTACTGGGGGAATAAATCAAGGGAGAAGTAGAGTAATTTTCACATAGACTTCTATACAATCTGCCTTGTTTTTGCAACCGCACGATCGCCCCCTGCTGGTCAGTAGAGAGAATGTGAGTTCGAAGACACTCCCACATTGGCTAACTATGTCAAGTATCCTTTACCCAGGATTCCTCAGGGGGGAAAAAACTTGCCGATGCTGACGACTCAAACAACAGCGTCCGTTTCCTCTCTTAGTTCTTGGAAAGCCGATCGGGCTCAATGGGAGACCGGGGGAAAAAGGTTTTTCCAGTGTCCCCCTTAACATGTTTGCTGCCAAGTGGTCCAGCTCCTTAATGGCACAGACGGTTGAGCTCCAAAACGGCTCTCCAAAAACTTTCACGGTCTGTTAACATCATTCCTCAATTAACTCTAACTTAACCCTTGTTTCAGTCTTCTGCTGGCTTGACTTGGACTGCAGCTGCACCTACTGGCAACACGGAGGCTCTCTGCAGTGCTGCTCACATACCTCTGCTGTTCACCTACTGGATGATATTCGACCCGAGATGACCAGAGTAAAAGCCACGGTGCGGCAGAGTGCGACGGACAGCGCATGTAGCGTGTCATTTTGCGAGTAACTCTCTCCCCCGTGCGTGTTTAAAACGACCATAAAAATCCAAATAAAATCGCACCTTTTGACACGGGGGGGAGCTGGAAGCGTCACACAGCTATCACGTTTCTCCCGGCGCAGCTAACAAGCGTCAACTTAACTGCTGCTTTTTTTCTCATCACCCCTCCCACCCCCAAACCCTCTAACTCTGCTGTGCTTTCGGCCATCAAACGCAAAGCCGCGTCTTCCTCTGTCACCCGTTTTACACTTTGAAATAGCGTGAAGGGTCAGGGTTCAAAGGTTAAAGAGAAGTTCTTTTTTTTCACACTCCCACGCTTGCCCTTCGCGTCACAGAGCGACGCTACAGGTGCAGGGTGTCTCTGAAACGAGGCCTTTGCGAGGTACAAAAACACACACCCCTAATTGTTCCCTGCTTTGTGCCAACGGCCGGCCCAAACCCTCCTTGTTATTGCATCTTCGCACAGTATTTTTTCCAGTCGACAGAGGGGTTGGTGGGAGTTGACAGTAACTCCTCCTGTCACCTGCTTTTATATGGCAGGGGTGTGGGTGTATGGTGAGAGTCTCCAGCTGACACCCCTGACATGGCTGGACCTAATGAGGACTGATGGGAGCCTGTCAGTGGAGTGACACATTAAGCGGCTTTGTCACAGATCAGCCGTCGAGTTTTATGTAAAACCAGGCGCCGCGTTCGCTCGGCGATGACCTTCCAAAGTTCACCAGAAGTCCTGCAGACGCGCTGCAAAGGTTTCTTTATTTTTTTTTTGCAACTTTTTTTTAATGCACAGCTTGTGGAGTCGATCGGACGCGCGGGCACGAACGCACGCAAAGTTAAGCGCGGAGTCTCTCTCGCGCGCGCTCGCTCGCACACTTTCCTCCAAATTTCACCGGAGAAAGTTCAACTGCAGGGTAAAACATAGGATTTTTAAGTACTGAGAAGTCATTAGAGTTTGGACTCAGAAAGCCAGCACTGCTTCACACATCCCCCCTGTGAATACAAACGCTTGAAAAACACTGACTGCGAAGTGAGTTTGTTAAGGTAAACAGAAAAAAAAAAAAGCGATTTGGTTTGCATGAGGAGAAGCTTTGGGTAAAAGCTCCGTGGCCTCGCTTGGGCTGTGGGAGTTGGGATGATGAAAACTCTACGAAGGGAGCCGACACAAGGAGAAAAGAAAGAGGATGAATGAGAATGTCTTTTGTCTCGGTGGAGTCTGTATATATTTACTTTCTACGAAAAATAAACACAACTAAAGCATTACATATTCAGCTACAGCCTCTGTGCCTCGGAAATATAATGACTTGACTTTTATTAAATCTTAGATTTCACTAAAATGTTGTATTTTAAGTGTGTGTTTCCCAACACGAGTCAAATATCGCAGCGTGGTCAGCGCTCCTGAGCTTCAAACTACGGCGCTCTACATTCTGGATCCTTCTGGCAGCAGTTGTGGATGCTTCATGGACGTTGGGTGTGTCATGATACACTCGTACATGCAGAGTGGCTTCTCCAAATAAACTTCTGTCGTCACAGGAAGTTAGTTTTAGGCGACAACACCACTTAGGTTTAGGAAAAGGGCTAATGAGTGACAAGCTTCTCATGTGACTAACGACTCACGAGACTCGGGAGCGACAAACGTAACAACCAACTTACGTGAGTTACATGACTAACTAGCTTCTCATTTGACTAACAACTCACGTGACTCGTGAGGGTAATATCTAATCGGGGCTCACGTAATCCACGTGACAAATGGAGCTTATGACGACTCAGGACGGCAATGGCAAAGAGAGGGACCGGAGATGTCTTTGTCCGGAACGCCGACGACATCAATCTGTTGCTGTTTGTTTTCTTCAGGAAAAGGATCATGTGATGGAGGCGTGACGAATCAGAGGACAATTTGTGAAGCAGAAACCACGTCTTTCAATCTACAAACAAATTTGGGAATCAAATGTGGACTCGTCAAACACTAAAGTTGCTATTTACTTGACATATTTAGAGCATATTTGTAGCAATTCATCAAATGCAGATGTTAACTTTTTAAACACAGGCCTCCTCAGTTCCATGCTAGTCCCTTAACGTCATTATTCTTAAGAATCACTCCATTTAAACTGGGAACGAGGGGGCTCCATGCTGGAACTCTCCAAAATAGTCATATATCCCACGTCAAGACTAACATGAAGTCGTTTGCTCATTTGTCTGAATTGTTAGAACAATTTGTGCGAATGTGCTTTTATTCCTCCCCAGTGGTCCATAAATCACAAACAGCTCTTTGTGGCCCAGCAACATACTCTGTTTCCTTTTGTTTATCCCACTTTAGTCACTCAAAGCTTGATTCATAGTGAGACAAATCTTGCTTGCAGAATTTGTCATGGAGTCAGTTTGAATATACTTTGTGCAGCACATTTCCTTTTAAACTGATTCCTCAAAGCTTCCACCAGTCGGATTTGAAACTGCATGACTCCGCTGGCGACTCGGGTCCCGTGATAGTGTTTCACGTCGGCCCGTCCCTCCGCCGGGGCTGACCCTCATCCGCTACTGCAGACTGCGAGGCGCTACAGAGCACTGCACGCCAAAACCACCAGACACAGGAACAGCTTCTTCCCACCGGCCGCCAGTCTGATGAAGAATCAAACAATGAATCACACACCTCCACCTGCACTATCTGGGCCACTGTTTACTATTTTTCTGCTTTCTTTAATGTCTTTTTTTATATTCATCTTTTGCTTATTGTCAACAAGTACGAAGAGCAGAAACCGGCGTCAAATTCCATGTATGTGAAAATGTACATCGCCATTAAAGCTGATTCTCATTCTGCGAGGGGGAACACAAATAAACTATGCAAAGTTTTTATTCACGTTGCATGCCATTGTTGTACTGAGACAAACTCTGTTCATGAAACTCTGAAAATGAATTTAACTCAGCACCTGATGTATAAGAATGGTAAAAGTGATTTACAGTAAAGTCAAATGCTTGCTGACCCACTTGAGGGAACAAAAGTATTGATTAACTATAAAATGTACATACCTGTGCCACACACTAAATGTGTACAACATGACAAAACTTACTTGTATCCCACTTTGTTAGGATAGTTGTGATTGCATTGGCTTCCACTGGCATTTTGCTAACAAGCAGACACATCATGCAGTAAGAGGAAGACTGGATGAAGAAGATTAGAATGGACTTAAAGCTCTATTCACTAATTAAGTAATTAAAATAACTTGATTTATTGTAATGTTATGTTGTGTTTTCCCTTGTCAATATTCAACTAGATGGATCAATGCATTAAGCCTTTTGACAGGCTCATGAAATGTCTTTCTGGGGAAATATGTCTGAGTTTCTTAATGCTAATTATTGTAGAATTACAAAAGCTACTGAATGGCCATACGCCCGTTCAGCACTTGCAGATGTGCACACAAAGTGATTTTCAATCTAATTTAGTCAGTCAGTCCTCTTCTAGGTTTGGTTGAAGTTCTTTTCTTGTTCAATAAATCAGTCTGCACACTTGGCAAGAAATGGAATTGGTAACATTTAGGTGCAGCTGTTATTGTCTAGCGTAATGCAGTACATATATTCATTGGCTAACTATATACTGAGGTTAAAAATGAGGGCTTTGATTATACATCTGGAAATGGGAATGAACAAAAGAAGTGTTCACTTTCTTATGAGTTTTAATGGCAAATTCAAAAAGTTAGGGTTATTAAAGTATATAGAAAAACATTATTCCGCTCCACTTCACTTGCACTTTGTCATCTGGCAAAGTCAATAACGCTCCGGCCTCGCTGATGTCACACTGACTTCAGCCCGTTTGGTGTTCAGACAGGAGACAGAAAGCCTCGGGATCTTTTTTTTTCCTTTTTACGTCTCCGAGAGCGGACAAATTTGAATCGTTCATCTCACTGAGCACATGTCTGTGTGTGTGTGTGAGACAGATAGAGAGAGAGAGAGAGAGAGAGAGAGAGAGAGAGAGAGAGAGAGAGAGAGAGAGAGAGAGAGAGAGAGAGAGAGAAGTATTTCAGCTTAGCAGCATGAGTGGGAAAACAATTGTTCCTGACTGATTTTCCCCTAACCCCATAATGAAGCCCATGTGTACGACCGGCCTTTCAACAAGCTGCAAATCTGTGCCCGGCCCACTCCCCACTTGATTAAAGCAACAGCCACTCACCTGCTCCTCATTAGCCCGGACCGAGAACAGACCCCGGCCAAATAAGTTAGCACCTGTATGTTCCGATTCCGCATGCCTTGTGCGTGTATGTAATATCTGTGTGCATTAAGCTGACAGCCTCATAAGTGATGGGGTTGGATTCAGCCGCGGCGGTGCCGCTGCTGCTGTGTTGCGACGGGGGGATGAAGAGAGATGCATGTGTGGAAGCCAAAGGGCCACGGCTGGAGAAATAGCAGCGACGTGTCCTGTGCTTTTGGGGTCCGTGGAGATAGATGAGGGACTGGCGCTTGGAAACACTCATTAGCCTTAATCAGGGTCCCTAAAGGAGAGCAGATGGCGGTGGGGAGGAAAGAAAATAAGATTTGCTTCAAATATAGATGTAAAATGTAGGTGAATGGATGCGAAAACACACACAAGATGACCCAGAGACGAAAGTAAGCATTCGAGCGCTCCACGCGTGGGCGCATGCTAAAAAACAAAACACAGTTCAAGTCCAACGGTGGATGTATGACGGGCTAAATGTGCTCAGACGGGCTGGTCATTACAGAACAACCCTACAGGGCGTTGTGTGGGATGGATCATCCAGAGCGCTGTTGTTTCTGTCTGGTTCCTGCTACCCAGTGACTCCTCTGACCTCTGCCTGCTCTGAATGGAAGCATATTAACACTCCAGGCTCTCAGCAACATTTAACCAATTTGGCAAATTATCTGCGAGGCCACTTTTATATAGGACTTTCTTATTATTCAGAAGGAAGGAGGGGGGGGGGGGCAGTGGAGGGAGAGAGAGAAAGAGAGAGAGAGAGAGAGAGAGAGAGAGAGAGAGAGAGAGAGAGAGAGAGAGAGACTTGATGAAGGGATATGGGGCACCAAGAGCCGGCTCCCATTTACATACATTACCAGAGCGTTGCCTTCTTTCCCAGAGTCCCGGAGAGGAAGCACCTGTTAGCCTCTCACAATCCCCCCCCACCCCCTCTCGTCCTCCTTCTCTTCCTCCTCCGCCGCTGCCCTTTCATCCCTCCATCACTGTAGTTTCACAGACTCGACCCCCTAGAATCACCCCCACAAGCAGGTGTTCTCCGTCAAACAGCCGATTCCTGTCTCGCAGCCAGCAGGGAGGGAGAAAAACTCAAGTGGAAGGGGACTGACCGGGGGGCCAAAACTGGAACCCCGTGCACGGGAAGGGGGAAGACTTAGAGGCCCCGCACGGTGCTGGGAGCCCCTCCAGCTCCAACCCTGCCGGGTCCAGGTGTTTGATACCACTTCACTTCTTATTTACCACGTGTGGACATACAGTTGTTCCCCGGACCTCGACTCCAAACAAATTGCCGGAGCGGTAGGTTTTGTAAAAGAGACGTCTGTTCTGTCGGCGGAGGGGTTAAAGTTAATTTGATCGGGCATGTGTACTCTGGGCGAGGAGCGGAGAACATCTGCATTCAGTGGCATGGCCCCATTTGTTGCAATTTTGGGTCTCATTTCCATTTGCAAGAGAGATAACTGCTCGCATATGGAAGCAATAGATAGAAGAGGTCAATGCAATTTCTTTGACTAGGGGGTGGGGGGCTGGCAGGGAGAAAAACCCTTATGCAGTAATCTCAGTTGGCAGAGGAAGAAACAAAAAAATGGGGTTTCGGGTTGAGGAATTCCTTTCAGTGCAGTGATTCCTTGATTCCTTTACCAGCCAATAACAATCCCACACCACTTCCAAACCCACTCCAATCACTCCGATTACCGCTGATTGGATCTGGTGACGTGCTCAAGCTCTCCCTGGGAGAGGAGCTTTTCAGATGGCCTTCTGATGATACGTTAGAAAGAGATACGCCGCTCGTCACGTAATGCAGAAACACAGTGGAACATCAGACATTGACGTCGCGGAATTATCAAAAAATATAAAATTACATTGCGGTTCATTGTTTGCCGATGACTCGGGTAGAGGAGGAGTCTGAATGTCATTCGCAATTATTCAAATGTGTTGAAGTCCATTTGAAAAACAAGATGACACGACTATTAAGAATGTAAAAGCACCTCTCTTTCTTCAAGCGAAACAACTAAATGGGTGGGATTATTGTCTTGCCTTTTAGAACGGCACGTTGTTTTCTACAACATCATTTCTCTCCAAAACTAGAATTGATGTTATGATGTCTTCAGTCTATGGAAAAGATTTGATTAGGTTAAGGAAATTAGTGGTTTGGGTTAATGCAGGCTTGTTAAGGTAAGGGAAACCTTCTGCTAAAATCATCTTTAGGGGACCTTCGTCATCATGATTACAACAATAAACATGTGGTTAAGGTTAGGAAAAAAAGAAAAAGCATGACTGTTTGTGTCCATTGGAGACAGGAAACAAACAGCAGTTAATAACCCGATGTTAAATGTCACCTGACCTCGCTGCAGTCATAATTCCTGCGGCGGCTGGAGGTCCTTGTCTCTTGACTGTAAACATATGTTTACGGTTTAAAGACGCTGACGTTCTTCTTCTGACAGGCTGTGACACTTAGAGCGTCATAATTGTGTTCGAAGGGAGTCTAATGTCAAGCAACCAATCTGTCATTTGTGATAGACGTTACAAAGTCTCAATTTTGTATTCTTTTGAGGTGTTTAATGGTGGTGATGAGACCGGTGGCAGAAGCACTGTACAGGTCAGTCGCATGGAGTCACGTCGAATAACATATCAAGCACAGCTACGACATCATGAAATCTCTCAGTAGACCCGCCGCTGTTATTCACTAGAGCCCCCTTCACACACACACACACACACACACACACACACACACACACACACACACACACACACACACATGCAGAAACCTGACTAACTAATGGAAAACTCCGGGCACAGACTCCAGACATCATTATGTTGCAGACGATAACTTCACAACATGACGCACAATAATCAAAACAAGGGCCAATCCGGTCTTCATACGCTGTCTCTGGATGAGTCCAATTGTCTCCTTCATGCCAGTCGGTCTAAACTCAATACGCTCAATCCACGGCGCTCTGAAAATCCTCTAATAAGGCGAGTTAAACCCCGAGCCTGCAACTGGTATGAAGTCACCAGAGAGCAATTACGCTTTAGCTTGATAGTTAGCAAAGGACCAGAGGAATGTCTTTTTTTCTCTACACCCCCCCCCCCCCCCTCCATGATGCCAGGACTTTGGAGACTAATCTAATTGAGTGTCTTTTCGTGTGTGATTATTTATGATTAGAAAGTGTTAGCGGAAAATCTGGAGGAGATATCTGGAGATGCCGAGTGTTTGATGCAGATCAGTGTCGTGCTGCTCCCCGTGATTAATTATGTCCGGAGCGTCTAATGGCTGTCTCTGCTTGGGAGGGGTCGCCTCTCACAAAGACAAAAGCCCCCCGCCCGAACTTTTAATCGTCTTTTGAACTGAATCTTTTCTCTCTCTTTTATTTTTGTGGAGTAATTCCTGGGTGTAAATTCCGAGCGGCGTGTCGGGCTCAGACGAACTGATTTATGTCAAAGAATGAAAGAAAATTGTGAGAAAGACAAAGAAAAACGCGTTTCTTGGCAACTGCCTTGTGTTTTTTACCGTGAGTGATCCATTAAATATTATCGTCGGATTCTTTCTTTTAACATCTGCTCCGGGTGTGCTGGTGCGTCTGTGCCCCTCCTTGTGACTCAGCCTCCCCGTTTCCTTACCAGTGCACCCCGAAGCCCTCATTTCCTGTTGGGGAAAAATGGGAGGAAGGACACGACTGAGAAAGGGGTGGGGAGGTGTGGAAGGGGGGGGGGGGGGCACTCGGGGCCCCGGGATTAAGAGCCTGCTGCTGAGCACAGAGGAACACATCCCCATCCATCAAAAATCAAAACCGGCTCCAGGAGCCACTCCACCCTGGCGGTAGCGTGGAACAACGTCCCCCGCAGCCAAAGCAGGTGCTCTTTACTCTTCATCAAGGACTGTGGGCGCCGCAGTTGACCGCTTAAAGTAGTGGTTTCAGCTGCGGGGACATTACCCCCCCCGCCCACCCTCTCACAACCGGCGGGACAATGGCACTCCTCCACCGTGTTTCGGTGATCGTCGGGCAAGTCTGAGCCCCGGACCAGCGGCCCAGAGCTGACAGAGAGGCGACTGTGTGCGCTGAGAGGGAGCTCATTAAGAGGACCCGTGTGTGTTTAACAGATACCGAGGGCTCTCTTTCTTCCAATAACAACTCATTAATGAAGGTTTGTGTGTGTAAGGGAATTAGAGTGGCTGTAGTCATGAATCATGAGACACATCAGTCTTGTGTTATTGATCAGATCCCAAACACCAGACTGGCAGAGAAAAACACAGCAAGCAGTGTGAGAAAGCAGGAAGAGCAACAGCTGTTTGCATACGTCCATTTATACGGATTCTTTCATGAGTGGCTATTATATGGCTGTAATGCATGACTCCCCCCTCGATAACCAGATTATTTCAAATAGCTACACAATGCATACAGTAATAGCTTTGGAATTAGCTCATTAATGCTGGTGTTACGCCATTTACCGACAAAAGCACATTGCGTGACTGCCAAGCCACCATTTTTCAAACCACGTGCGTTTCAAGAGTAATGGGTGGCGATGTTCTATTTTTTTTTATGGTTAATAAATTCCACGAGAAGACCAAAACCAACAATGAGTTAGTCCGTCTTCGAATACTTTCCGACTTCACCACCCTGCCCCGTGGCTCTCGGCCCCGAGTTCCCTCTGAGGACGTAAAGCTTACAAGTGGGTCACAAATCCACACCTTCCTTTAAAAAAAAGAATATTTTAAGAAGGTGTTCCTGACAATGGTTTCACACTAATGCACTGATCCAAAGGTGATGGGGATGCGTCGGGAAAGGCATCAATGTGCCAATAAAGGTAACGAAGAAGAAGACTTCAAGGTAGTCGACATGGATGGAGACACCGCAGGATTTAAAACACAGTGGAATTCACATAGTGAGCAACTGTACAAAGCTTGGGGACAGACGGTTGTCTAAATAATCTCTTTAAATTTCTTTACTTGACCATGACACTTTGGTCACATGTACGGCTGAAGCCACGCTTGAAACAGCTGTACTGTCGTTACGCTTCAGTAAATTGTCTGTTTTATTACTTTATATTCATGCAATAAATATACAAATGTTATTTATTGGTGGTGATCTACTGGTGAAATAAATAAAAAATACAAAACTCTTCTAAAGAGCATCAACATAATAATCTCATAGAGATCCATTTGACCAGGTTAACACTGTAATGGGCTTTGCAGGTATTATATGAAACGGAAATGCATGTACACATATACACACAATGCTTTCAGTGACCAACACAGCATGTCAATATGACTTTTGGTTTGTTTGTTCCACACAGCTGTTCCGAGTGTGTTTTCTAAAAACAGGCTTTTTTTGTGCATAATTGAACATAATTGAAAAGACAGTGCAGCCATGTTAAGGCTAAAACCATCTGCTAAAACATGTAAAACACTGGCATGACCCTGAAGGACAAACCCCATCCTTACACATCTCAGGTTGTCCTGAGCTCCATCCATTGACTTCACATTGACCTAAAGCACCCGTTGAGATATACATCTGCACATTTCCAATTAACCCACCATATGTCACTCTTTCAGTGGGCACAAACACATGTCACATCTCTCAACACCGCGACGACACAACATACAGATTCAGAATTGGTGGTGGTGGTGGTAGCAGAGGGGGGGGTACGGATAAACTGAGAGCAAGCATATGGACGGGGAGGGAGTGGAGAGAGAGAGAGAGAGAGAGAGAGAAAGAGAGAGAGAGAGAGAGAGAGAGAGAGAGAGAAGGAGATGAGATTAATCAGTTATCACTGCTGTGATTTATGGCCTGTTTTCGCAGTTAAACATGTTATGTGTAGCAAGACAACACGCCCAGCTTATTGAAAAATACCTGCCTGCTTAAAAATAAAGAAGTGTTCCATTTTTCCCTCTTCAAAGAATCTGCTCTGCTGCAGGGAAGGAAACGCAATTATAGAACAATAATAGCATCTAAATGTAAAAAAAAGGAGGAGAAATGTGGGTTGTTGTGTGTCTGTGGGTGTGTGTGTGTGTGTGTGTGGGGGGGGGGGTGGTATTCCTGTCTGTGAAATTTACATTTCCCGCACAGTCCATTCCAGGGTCGTCCAACACATCTTGGCCGTGTGGCGTCCTGTGTGTTATTGCCTATCACAAGTTCCATAGGTTTTTTTTCTTCTTCTCTTTTTTATGAAGTTCTTTACAGAGCCTTGGACAAAGGGAAAAACTAGTTTAACGGCTTGCTAAGTCAAGGCACGGCCCCACAAGACTTTCTTCTCTGAGAATGTCTGAAAATGGGAAACACATGTTCTTTGATGGCATCGATCCTTTTTATTATTAGTTTGTTTTGAATTAGGCTTGTGATTGCAGGATCCTGGGAGGCTTTCACTATCCATTAAAATGTTGATGTGACAGAGTACGCCACAGTTCTGGATAGGTGCCTCAGCACACCTTAAAAGGCTAGCTATTGTTAATGTTAATCATCGTACTGAAGTAATGCGATACTTGGTTTGCTGAGTGGGAAATTCTCCTTTCCCCCAGACGTTTTACAGGGAGGTCAGAGGTCACCAGCATGTGATCAGACAGAGTATGATAAACAGAAACTGAAATATTCTAAAAGCGGAACTGTTGTAACACCTGAAGCTATGCTGGACTGCAAATGGACTGTATTTATATCACATTTAAAATCCAGCATGGACAAACCACTCTAAAGTACTTGCTCAACGTATCCTCATACAAACAGTCACTTATTCAATTTTTATGCGTTTTACTATGAATGTCTGCAACGAGAGAGATCAGAAAGCCTGCTCAAGCCCCTGCAGTGCAATAATTCAGGTAATAAAAATACTTTGGAAGAAAATTAAAAGGGAAGTAAAATCACTATGTTTGTTATGTAATCGTCTGTGGGTGGCGTTAAGTATGTTTAGTAAGTACAATAAGAATGTAAATTAGGTGACAAAAAGGCAAATAAGTCAAAGGTAGTGACTTTTGATTACACACAGGACACAAATACTGGTCTCCTGGGTTAGAGTCCCTTGTTTCAACTACTAACCCATCCATAACCACCTCCTCATGCAGACTTTGTTCATGTCTTGTTGGTGACCCACATATTGCAAAAATTCTCACATCAATAACCGATCATAACCACTGTCTCATGAAGTGTCTCCCAGCAAATATTAACAAAGTACAGATGAAAATGTAACTGGTTGTTCGTTGTGATGTGTTTATGAGGATGATGGGTAGTAAAAACAGAAGAAACGTTAGAAACTTTTGTTTTAAGTGCCGTAGCAATCTTCTTAAGACATAACTAGAATGTGACTTTTTTGTACTGTACAAGTCTCGACCTCAAAAGCACATTTGCTTTATAAACTAACAATGCAGCTCCATCTATCCATTCATGTTCTGCACCATATATTCTGCTCAGGGTCAAAGGGCAAAACCCTGTTGAATCCTGCAATTCATTAAACTTGACCCAAATCACGACTCCATCAGATGGATTGCCTGAAACCAAAGCAGTGACCCCAGTGTTGGACACTCCCTGATCAGCCGGGCAACGTGTGGCAACGTTGTATCTCATGTGCCAGTCCCCCGCACTATAGCAGGTAGCCATTTAAAGTGACAGCGTGGTCACAACCAATAAGCCGATGGTGATTGGGCCTCTTCGGGTCGGATTTATTTTAATTCACTAATCCTGTAATGGTGGAGCCGTGTCTCCGCGGCCGTGGGCCTCCTTACTAAAGGATTGACAGCGCCGAGCCATGGCCGGCCTGTCTCATTGCTTCAACAGAAAACTCACAGAGCCACTAAGCGGTATTTGACTCCTTAAGCTCCGAGAGAACTAAGGTTAGGAGCTGGCGGGGGTGCAGGGCCAGAGGAAGGATGCAGGGCCGTCGCTTGGTGTGCTGTGGAGAGTGGTGGTGTTGAGGGCGAAGAGGGGGAGGAGGAGGTGCAGTAGGGACCTAACAGACGAAACATTCACCCAAAAACTGCATCGCTTGGACTAATGGGGAAATTATTTATGATCTATTTGCAGTGCACCTGAAAATACCTCCAGTGAAATTATGTTTGGCAACCTGAACTGCTTTGAAGTCAATGGAGTGGCAATAAAAATTAGGCCTTCATTAGAGAGCCGGGCCTTTCAAACTGAATTGGCCCAGTCTCGGCGGGTCAGGGGCATTTAGGCAACGCTCCGCTTCCTTTAGCTCTGGCAGCCGCAGACACATGGAAGCAATTTGCCTGATTCTCTGCTGTTTTTATGATTTTCCCCTTTAATTTTTTTTTTCTCACCGCACGGCGCTCCTTTTATGTTGCATTTAGGAAATTAACACTAACCGACAAATTACTTAGTAAATAAAAAAAAAGGTAGAGCATTAGAATGTCGAAGCCAGGAGTAGCCCAAGGGCCAGTGTTCTCCCGGCAACAAAGAAATCCTTGATAACTGTTTGGATATGTCGCAGCCCGGCTTTATTTTATCAAGTGGATATAATTTTTCAATTGAAATAAATGCAACGCATTGATCTCCCTTGTGTGCGGCACTTTTGCTGCATGTCCCCTCAGAAAATGGTGCACTTAAGAGAAGAAGAAAAAAAAATCACTTGAAGGGATTTGGGGGTCATTTGCAAACTGCTTTATGCTTTTTGGTCAAACACAAATCGCATCCACAAAGAAAAGAAAGGCAGCCTGACTGAAGTGAAACGGTGTAATCTTCAGATAGCCAGATGCAACCAAAGTCCAGGGGATCGTAATCTTCAGAGATGTAAGCTAATTACTTAATCGCTTGCATTTGTAAATCTTATTATTGTAAAAGAAATTGCAGGGGTGATTAAATTACTGATATTTATCTCCTAATAGCGCTGATTAGGAGGTGATGCTAATCTGTCATTCTGAGAGGCTGATATTAACGGCATCAATCTAAGAGAACAATAAACACTTAATGTGAAAGAGATGTTTTGTGCACTCGGGGACCAGATGGCCTGCTTTAGTCTGGAATGTGCAATATTCTGGCCTGCTTGGCCGCGCCACTAATGATGGGAACCACAAACTGTTGACTTATTTAATTGAGTTGTTTTGCCCCATTAACCTGTTGTCTGACACGTGAGGCGGCGTCGACAAGGTTTCTACTTTGTACCGAAATGAAAACAGTCGTCTGTGCAGTTTTTTTTTGCTTTCTTTCTGATTGAGTGTGTCGTAGCCCTAATGCCGTCAAAGACCTAGTGAGTTATGTCGGGTTAAAAAAAAAAAGTCTTACAGAATGCAAACTTTCCATGTGCGGCAAATACACTATCTCTGAACTTAAATAGCGACAGTGACCTCAGTTGAACAGCATTAACGCTCCTCTGAAACGTGCTCGATTTCTATCCTCGCCCTGATTTTGGCATATTTTGTGCACCTTTCTCTAAAACGCTTTGAAAAATCCCAAACAGTGGTAGTGTGTGAAGCTATTCTCCAGTGCTTGCGCTTAATGCTACAGAAGTAGCCATAAATTATGCATCAGGAATATGTATATGTATTGACTTTAATAAGAGCTATTTCCTACACGCCGGCTTTTGTACCTGCCGAAGAATCACTGGGGTGCTTCCCAACAGCAGACACGCACGCTTGTTCTCTCGCTCACACGCTCCTCTGCTGACTTTCAGCTGGGGGAAATGAAACAAAAAAGAGCATAATTAAAATAATAATAGAGTCTCCTCTTGTTTGGGTTGGTGGTAGGAGGGGGGTGAGGGCTGGGTTCGGATATTGTATTTTTTCACAGTTTCATTTGGCAACGTTGGAGGAATTTGCGGAGGGGGACTGTCGAGGTGTGTTAGTGTAAATAAGTAAACTCTTGCTTTGTTAGATTGTGATACCTAATCAAGTCAGCGCTGACAGGAGTTCCGTCTCTCTCCCTCTGTTTTCTTCTCCTTTTTTTCCCTTCTCTTCCCTCTTACCTGTATCTCTGACGTGACACTCCGTCTAGTGTTAGTGCTGAATACTTGATGACACGAAAAAACAACAACGGCACTCACTTAACAGTGAAACAACAAGCTCCGGGGCCCCCGCGGTGCGCGCCGAGACGCGCCAGCAAGCAAATGTTTCTCTGCTTTACTCATCCATATTCCCCCCGTCTTCTGCCTCCTTGTCCCCTTGCCCCCGTCTTGCGCCCCGAAATGAGGGTCTTATGCTGCTGTGCATGTCATTCGTCCGCTATTCCTCCCTGTTTTTCTGCTAGTTGGCCTCTAGTGTTTTGTGTCTGTGAATGCTAACACGTCTTACCTTGCCCTGGGCGAGAAAGAAAGAGAGTATGCCTGGTGTTTGGCCATTCTGCTCCGGTGCTCTCTCTCTCTCTCTCTCTGCAACCCTCAAACAATAACATTCACCGACTCTCTCTCTCTCTCTCTCACACACACACACACACTGACAGGCGGGCTGAGGTCTCACTGGCACTGGTTGTCAAAAACCACATAACTGCTTGTCCCCTCTGTGTGTGTGCGCTTGGCCATGCGGCGCCCTTCTCGGCGAGAAGGAGCCCAAAATGGCTGTTGACACGAGCAGACAGCAAACTCACTGCACCGGACTCGGACTCGCGGTCCCTCGTGCCCGTATAGCGCGGCCGACGGCTGCCCGATCGACAGTCTGCGCGGTAGCGCCGGCTGAAAGAGGAGGAGGGTCAATCAACAGCCCGAACTGTGAAGAAAAAAAAACACACAAAGAAGATGTCATCAAACAAAAATGCTTAGGTACACATGCTGAAAGATGGATGCTAAACAGAGGGGGCAGGGCACTATTAAGATGACATCAGGGACAACCTCTCAACAGCTGCATGGGAGTGCCGTCTGTTACGGAAAATGGAGGGCAATACAAGGGAACACTGATAGACTAACAGCAACAAGGGTAGGGGTGCAGGGGGGGTGCAGTCATCACCATTCTAAGCATGTGCTGATTGAGCCTCGCTCCTTTTAACCGGCGGGCCTTCGGAGACCCGGTGGTTGGCAGCGGGGGCAGCGGGGGTCGCGGGAGCGCCGGGCGGAGACGCGGCGCTTCAAAAGGCCCCCCGCGCTTTTATCGAGCAACTGCGTGTCACGCGGAATGCGTCGCGCTGAGACTCGCTTAGTCGTGGTGGGACCCGCTCTGATTGAGGCAACAGCTGGGATATGACATCAGCCATAGAGTATTGGCCATGTTTTCACTCACTGGAGCAATTCTGCTCTTAAGAGGTTCCATCAGTGCCACTCCGGCCCGGGTTTCAAGAGAGTTGCTTTTCATCTCTTTGGCCGCGCAATCCGCCAGCTGGTCAGAGCGCCCCATCGGCAGGAGGGACGGAGACACCAGAGTGCACTCACAAGTGGCTCATTGTTTTCAGACACTCAGACAGGCACAAGTGAGATGTGAGCGCTCGCACATGCACACGCACCACAGATATTAATGCAAATTTTACCAGAAGATACATTTGTTCCCCTTTATGTCTACTCTTAAGACTGTAAGTGAAACCAAATGGAACATACCCGTGCTGCCTATAACAAAAAAAAAAAAAAAAGGGTTTCATGTGTTTTGGCAACGTTTCCCAAACTTTGGTTTGACCTCTGCACAGGTAGAATGAATTTTCATGAGCGACGCTGAGCTGAGCTGCGTCGCGGCGCGCTTTGGATTCAGCCTCCAGTCACGCTTTCCAACAGGGGCCCTTTAAAAACACTAAACTCAGCCTCCTCAAGAGTACACACTGTGATTTAGCACTTGAATATTTCTAGCATAAGAAAAAGAAGGAGAAAAAAAAATCCCTTTTCAACCCCTGTCTTCTGTCCAAGTATCTTTCCACTGTGACACCGAGGGACCAATTGAGACAGAAATCTATTTGCACTGCTCTGTTGTGTGCATAAGTGTGCATAGCTATGCCGAGCAGAAAGCGCACATCGCCTGGAGTGAGTAAATCACCAGGGTGGAAGAAAAGAATGGTAGGGGGAAAAAAAGAGAAAAGAATACAGGCAAAAGGCAGCTACAAAGCAGCTTATCACATTTAGCATGTGCTTATTAGGCCTCGTGCCTCTGCGCCGGCTGCTGAGAGATTGAGTTGAGCTATTTGAACTGGTTCAGACTGATGGTGAGTCTGGGGTATTCTGATGAAATGCGGTGACATAGTGAAACTCACAAGGAGGCTTGCTGTTTGGGCGGCTCTCTGAGTAAATGGGGAAGAACTAAACAGCTCAGAAAGATGCACGTGTTCTGATACATGTTTGTACAGAAGCACTGCGTGCATTTGACTGGAAACCTACAGGAGCTGCTGCATGCCAGTTTGGCTACGAAATATTTCCACAAAGTTAGTGTTGTAACCGTTAACCGTTTTAGATAAACAGCACCCACAGTCTGCCCGGTGGTAGACCAGGAAGAACATGAACTTTTATTTCGCAATCGCCATTTTGTTTGACTTTACTCACCCTGCGTGGCATCATATTGCTAGAAGCAGTAAGCGTAACGCTTTCCCTCCGATCAAAGAAGGGTTAGGTTGACTAAGAACCACTTTGTCTAATTTATTTTGCTATCTTTAATTGATGTACCGTAGCATGTTGGCTAGCTATGTAGGAAGGTAGCCCTGATTGGTCAATATTGTTTCCTTACCACAGCGAAACCGGGTCAGACAACCAATTAGAGAGACCAATTTGAATCTCTTTGAACCAATCGAGATGTGATTCGGACCAGCAACCAGGCCAGTTCTTCCTTTTTTTCAAAACAAGAAGAACTAGTAAATCTACAATTAGACACAACTCATGTGATCGACGACAGGACCCCAACGCAGCTCTCAAAGAGCCTGGAATTAATAGTTTATAAAAAAAAAAAGTATCTCCAATTAGAAAATCCATATTTTGAAAGGCATGTGTCCCAGAATGTTTGTGCAAGACTTCTCATGGTGTCCTGGAAATCATTGATAATCACAACAATAATGTGTGTTTCCATCCAACTCTGGGATATTTTAAATAGAAAAGGCACGAGGTCGTGGCCGACTCGTTCCCCAAATCGATTCCCTTCATTAGACATCAGAACCTGCGTGCGGGTCGACGCTGTGGGTACTGTGCAGTAGTTCTGCCCCATCAGCTCTAAAAGGCCGTGGCAGGTTCTCACAACACGCTACCCGTCCTCTGAAGCCTGAAGGGAATCAACAGCATTGTGACTGTCTCGGCTCACCTAAGCTTCTCTTTGTGTCTTTGCCAAAACGGGGCTCAGAGAGTAGTCGCATGTTACTCCGGACCATTCTCACGTCACTGCCCTGTCACACAGAATAACGTGTTTCAGTCAGAGCCGCAGTGTGTGTGTGTGTGTGAGAGAGAGAGAGCGAGAGAGAGAGAGAGAGAGAGGGGCATGGAGTTATTTATGTCATAGAGTAAGTTAACCAGGATGAAACACATGATTAAGTATGATTAGTGTTTTGTCTGTGGTCTTTATTAAAGGTTGCTGTTAACCCTCAAAACACCAACTATTCAGTGTATCATAGCTGGAGGTCAAACATCAGTGGTTGTTCCTCAAGAAAAGAAAGTGATTAATGATATTTCAATTTTTTGTAACCATTTGCTCTAATAGGAAAGAGATTGACTCATACCCATCAACACACGCACATCTTTTTGCTCCGTGTCCCGTCTTTTTAAATTCTCGAAGCTACATTTCAGACGGACCTAGTCTGCAACTGTAAAAATAAAGGAAATAAAAATCCTAAAATGCCTTTCTTCTTTTCCCACTTTGATCTTAGGAAAGTTTTAGCAAAATTCTGTGTGTTGAGAGCGGCCCCCCCACACCGCCCTGCCACCGTCGCACCAACAGCCTCCGTCAGCCCCCTTGCTTCATTAGTCGACCTTTAGCGACCGAAACAACAATTAGGCCCGCCGTTCGCTCGCCGGCTCGACTCCGCCGGGCCGACTGTGCAGCGAGGAATGGCCCCCGACTTAACGATTGGCTAAAGAGACCTGACAGCATCTTACAGCCACAGCTGTAATTGAATACAAGCTCTAACAAGCCTTTGAACAGGAGGAAGAAATATTTCATAAGCTTGATGCAATTTGGTGGGTGTGTGTAATGAAAATAATGAATGTGATTCCCTCACATTTTTTACTTATAATTGATGTTTTCTTTTTTCCCTTTTGGAAATAATAATACAGATCGAGACCGACACAGGGAGTGAATAATTTGAAAATTTTGATCCCTCTTCCCTTTCCATGTGGCGAAAATGATATCCTTCGCATTTTGTTGCTGTTTACATACTAATTTGTTCGGTTTTTCCGCGTTTATAACAAGACTGATGTTTTGCCATTCGAAAATGCGTCAAATGCGGGATGCTTGACGAGCAGCTTATTATTTCACATCCCAGGCTCAATGCTCCGGAGGAAGTTAATTGTCGTGGTCCGTGTGCATCGGGCTTCGCTGGGCTTTTTCTGATGCCGCTGGGAGCCCGAGCTGCTCACAGTTGGTTCTGCCCAGACAAGCCTGCATGTGTTTTTCAAGAATACATTCCAAGATTTCCAGCTGCTTCTAAAACATTCACTAATCAAACCACGCTGAAAAACAAACATGTGGATTATCTAGCTATGCCCTTATCCTCATTTCTTTGGTGAATAATTTAGCTATGTCATTTGCAGGGCACTCGGCAAATACGCTCGCTGTGAAATTTGCAAAAAAGTTGGATTGGAGTGAGGGGGAAAGTTTCCCGCACTCGCTGTGGCCAAAATTGGGACGAGACTAAATTGGACATCAAAGGCTAACGCGCTACCAGAGTCCAGTAATCAGGACACCCGCATTAGACAAATGTCACAGAGCGAGAAAACGAAAGGCCTCAAATGATGAATTGGACCAAATTACACAGGGAAAAAAACCTAAAACAATCAAATATTAAAAGAGGGCACACCACTTTCCCCTCTCTGACATCAAGGGTACACAGCAAGTAATCACACGACCGATGTTCATCATTGCCTCCATTTAGTGTAAGAGTAATAAAAGACATGTCAGAGCTGGGAGAAGAAGCCAAGCCTGGTCTCTCATTACCCACGAGGGACAGAGAGACTTTTGGGCCTAATAAGGACACGATTTGGGCAAATTAGGGCGTTATGATAATGGGGCTGCTGATAATAAGGCACTTTTGCTCTTGTTTGTTTTCGTATTTTGTGGCATATTTACCCTACATGGCCACTGAGGAGGGAGATATATAAAAATGGGTGCATGTGATTGGTTCTTTTCTTTGATTTTTAATTCTCCGAGCAGAGCACCCTTGATCTGTGCTTTGAATTCACCGGGGATGAATCAAGATGGGGTCTGAATTTTTAAACAAGGTCCTCCTTGCATCTGATTTTGTGGGATTATCACTGTCTGAGTGTGTGGGGGGAGATAGAGGGAGGGTGTCTGTGGAAGCAATTACCTGGCAGAACTTAAGTTTTATTTCCAAAGTAGGTTATTAATGCCTGAAAGTTGAAGGGAGGTCGCTGAAAGAGCAACTGGTTTTGACACAGCAGGTGTGTCCGACCACGAAGGGCTTCACGAACAAAAGGGCGAAGAATATTGCGCCGCAGCGCTAGCAATAGGCAAGCTATCGACTACAAATCCGTCTTGGGATCTCTTTGTCCGGTTTAAAATGTTTGGTATTGGGATTACAGTGGATGCATTTAAACAGAAGTTTAGTAGGCCTCATGTGCAATGGATTCATCGTGCGAGTTAAAAGTACGAACAGTCGATATTTGCCTTTGAGGCTCTGACCTCGCCGATCCTTGCTGGCGTGAAACCAGAGCCCAGCGCGAAAGACGCTGGAGAGCCCACAAGTGACTGCTGGAGTAGATTAAAAGCTACACGACCGTCAGCGTCAGCGAGACCGTCGCTTTGCAGAAAGTTTGTAAATGAGCAGAGCAGCAGGACAGAACAGAAACCAAAAGAGTGGGCAAAAGACTTGCATCTTATTGCAAAGGATGTGTTGGATATCTTGCAGCCAGTGGAGCCATGTCATATGACTGGAGCAGTGACCCATAACAAATTGGGCCCTTTTGCAAAACCTAAGATTAATGATCAATCTCGATGTTGGTGTTGTTGTTTTTACATGGCAATGTTTTTGAAAACCCTCTACAATATCTGAGCATTTCAACCATCATATGGTAGACTAGATTTACCGGGTATTTCCAACTGCTACGGTGAGGGAAAGATCAGGGTCGTGGCAGACACACTTTACTTAAGCTAAGGCAACTCAAAGATGTGGTCAACGTCAGGAAAACTATATTGTTTCTTAAAAAAATCTATTTATTTGTTGGTTTGTCATCTGCAATCGCCTTTGTGAGAGTCAGATGTGCTGCGAACCCATCCCCCATCCCAACCTCTAGAACCGTACATTCTGGCTTGATAGATGAATAACTCTCTCAATCGCGAGGCGTGGAATTGTCCAGTTTTGGGCACAATTCTGAGAGCGTTGTCAAATGACCAAAAAGGAAGCAATGTGACGTTGTTAGAGTTTACCAACTAACAGTCAAGTGCATCATTCGTTGACCTGAACTGCACGGTTATTATTGGCACTTTGGCTTGATGAAGCAGGAATTTTAACCCGACCCACGATGTTCCCTTAAACCTCATTCATGTTTGAGCTAAACATGACAATACATGTAGGGTCAGAAGACTCTTATTTTCTTTTGCAGAAGGGATTTTTGCAACACTTTTCGAAGGCAGAGACCAACAACATGACGCTGCTGATGTGGTCATCAGATCAGGAAAGTCCTCTGTGTGGTTTATTGTTACATTTGGAAAAAACTATTAGGAAACTACACTGCGAGCTCACAAGCGTCACTCTTTATCTTTGCGACACTCAGCCGTGCGTTTCTGAATTGACGGGCTGCTGGTGGAGCTTTCAGCGTTTGCACCGCATTTCCTCATACGTGGAGTGAGACAAAGACGAAATAACACGGGAGACACTGCAGCCACTTTGCCATCGTCAAAGACATGAGGGAGAAGACGGAATTAATTTGACAGTGAATAAGTGACAGCAGCTCCTGTCCTTTACCGCCGCGCTTTCTTCTCCTTTCCTACCCCATCCCAAGTCACTCCTCTCTCTAATTGCACGGCGGACATCTCCGAGCACGCTGGGGAATTTCACCCACGATCTGGCACAGATTAACAGTCCCACTATGCTTTGTTGCTGCTTTATTTGCATGATAATTAGTTGGTGGCAGTGTGTATTCTAATTAATTTATTATTTCACAAACATAGGTACACAGGGAGAGGGGAAGAATGAGCTAGAGCAAGAGAGGGAGAGGGAAAATAGAACAATGTGCATTAATTAAAGTGATTAAAGGATTGACTGAACTTTGCCTTGATGTGTTTATTCAATTAATAGGCAAAGTGGCAGATGACTGTTTGACTTTTATAACGATTAATTGTACCGTTTTCGTTAATTTAGGCTCATTTATCTTACACTCATCCTCTTAAACCATCACATCAATCTTTACACGTTTTTTTCCCGGAGAATTCCCTGCCTCCCAAATCCAGAACAAGCTCCGATTACACTTATTATTCATATACACCCATATACCAATCATTATCATCATTAGTGTCCGCGATCATACAGAGTTCAAAGCTATCATACAGCGGTTAGATTCATGAAGTTATTATCGAGTTTGACGGTAATAACATGGAATTTTCTACTCGAACGTTTTTTGAAATTCAGCTGAGCCGGCGGCTTGCAGCTAACAGCGCTAACGGTGCTAACAGTGCAAAGCGGCGGCCGTGAGCTAAGCTAAGCTAAGGGGGAGCTCAAGTTTACTCACATGCAACCAAAAGGTGCACATGCACATTCCGGCGAGGTCATCAGCACACGCAGAGGGAGAGCGACTCCATTCTCTCATTTATTTCTCTGCTATATATTCACATAAATAATAATTGTTATGAATAGACATTGTACTTTGAATCCAGTGAATTGCACCTAGAATGTCTTGATAATATCTCTCTACTGGAAGTGAGAGTGGTGCCAAATTATTTCAACACATAATCTGCCAAAAAAGAAAAGCAACAGATATGCTGTAAGAGCTACACTGTAAGCTCTTATAAACTTGACTCCATGTGCCCATCCGTGTGACCGGCGCTCATTAAACTCCGTCTCTGCCTCACATGTCCTCTCTTTTCCCCTTTTGCTTCTTAAGTCTGGGACAAAGGGCTGCGCTCCACCCTCCTCCACCCTCCTCCACACCACCCTCGCAAAAGGCCCTCTGAGGGCTTGCACACCGGGGAGACGGAGCAGTTTGAGATGAGTGCTCGCAAAATCAAAACACCTCTTTATTGTCCGCCTCCGTATACGCCTTATTCCCACTGCATTGTCCAGAGGAACAAAGGGAAGCGTCTATTTCTCTGATAGAAGCCAATGGCTGGTAAGAGGTTTGATTTGAGTGTTGGGGATGCTATTTGCCTAGAGAAAGCCCGAGGATGAGGGCCGATCGCGCTGGCAATAGAATCGGGCTGTCAGCTGGCATCTAGCGATAATTGCTTCCCATGGCAGGACCCCGTCGGCCGGGAGAGGAGCAGCGCAGTGTGGTGAGTCGACGCGGGAATCCATTTCCACCGCAGCCCGGTCATAATTGTTTCCCGAGCACGAGGATACTTGTTGCCAATCTGCGTGAGGGCCAAGCTCTGATTGACACCCATTGACCAGAGAGACCGGGGGATGCGGGCAAGAGACGGAGAGAGGTTTGGAAGGCCTTGAGTATCACCGGGATTGTCACTCAAAGATTAGAACTGGAGGCGAGAGGATGGGGGGTGATGGGAAAGTAGAGTAGGAAAAAAGAAAAGAAGAAGCATAGGAAAGAGGAAGAAAAAGGCCAAGATGATCATGAATCCAATGTGTTAGTATAATTATTCTGTTTCCTCTCCGATTGTTTCCTCTTTCATTATTAATCCTTTGAAAATCCAACCTCCTCCCTCGTGGATGATCATTTACACAAGTCAATAAAGCAGTAACCCTGAAAACAAGCAGCACGGCCAGACCTAATGATTTTCTCAGCACTATGCTCTGGAGGGGAAAATGTATATTTTATCCACTTTAAGCTGCAGGAGAACTATTGATTAGTAATTGATAAGATCATCTCTTTAAATAGACACAGATGCTTGTCTCGCTTCATCAAAGGGATCCTTAACGCTGATTGTGATTACCATAAGATGCTCTTATAGCTCAATTTGCTCCCGGCAGAACAGCTTGCTATCTGAGCGCCGCGGCTCCAAATTCTTCCGCGAGATGGCTCGGATCGACGCGGCGAAAGCACCCGGGGAACTTATCACTCACCTGTCCGAAGCTAATTCCGCCTGGTGTCAAGCACGGAATTGGATTTAAGGACGGAGGAGTAGCACAGGTCCGTCTGCTGTCAGCGGATCCCGGTGCCCCCTCTCCCGCGTGTCACTTCAGGGCCTGGCGAACATGCTAAAATTCCTTCAAAACGCCATCACAGGCTATCCGAGGCCCTGGGCAAATCCCTGATGACATCCTCTATTCCCCATGTACCCCGCTACTTTGGACCGAGTAGATCCCCGAGTATCTTTAAACGGAAGCAGCACATTGCGTCGGGAATAGGAAGCCAGTGGACATCCCCGGCACCCCCGTGACAGTGATGTCCTGTTATCTGTCAGGCCGACAAACAAGCGAGGCGGCGCACCTTGGGTGGGGTTCGGCTACACACTACGAGAATAAGAGGAAAATGTTTACAAATGTTGATACGAACCCTTTAAAACAAGTAGGTCATACTTTTAAAAAAAAGGCCAGCGGCTTTGTATTCTCAGGTGTGTCTCCACATTCAGAAGGCAGCGGCTCCATCCAGACAACGTAATCGCTGCGGTAACAGCGTTGTTTAGAGACCGGTCGGGGTCAAGGGTGAGTGCTTACACTGAAATATTGTTCCTCGGGAAGAAAAAAAAAATGGCAGCCTCGGCCCCGTCGGCCGCGAAACCCGCCCGCTGCTCGGCCTTGAGGCATTCAAATTGACAGGTCTCATTATGTGTGAACTCGCCGATATTCCCCTTCGCATTCCGCGGCCTGTCAGTCTCCACCTGCCTGTCCATCTCGCCGCCGCGTCCCCTCAGCACCCACTCGCTGACAACCACCCTTCTCCTCGCCGGCTTTTCGGCTGGGAACGAGCTGGAGAGAGAGCGAGTGTGTGTCTGACTGTTTGTGTGTTTCCCTGTGTGCGAGGGAGGGGTGTGTGGGTGGAGGCGGTGGCAGGCTTTAGAGAAAAGGGCCCAGCTATCTGCTGACAATCTGACAGGGGTCCTCTTGTAAACAAACTGCAACAACCAGTGTGATCTAACCTATAGCATTGTGCTGCAAATTAGAAGGGGACTCACACTTCACATGCATGCACAGGCGGCTCCATATAAATATAAGCAGGTGCTGGCACATATAAGCACACACACACACACACAAGCGTGATGGTGCCACAGCAGAATCTTAAGTACCTTATGCAAACTGTATGTTTGTTGGAGGCACAGGCAGAGCACTGATGAGTGGCTCATTATGGCAACACCAGCACTACACACTGGGTATCGCATAATCAAAGCCTGGGGGTACGTATTAATTATCCTTTTGAATAGTGATGAAATTTTAAAAAGCTTCTCCTTAAGGCTCACATCACGGGTAGATGAAACAAAGCGCAGCACAGCTTGCGCGCCCAGCCTCACATGTGTTTTTACATCTGTTCAGGATATTTCAATTTGATGCTCAACAAGCTGAGACCGAGATTAAAGGATAATAACGTGTCACCCTCCACACAAGCATCTCCTCCGGAGCGAGTAATGGCACATCAGCAGGCAGGCGGCTTCTGGAGGGGGAGCTAGCTAACAGCCATCACAGGCGAAGTCGATCCAGTCACGCATGTGTCTCCTGCTTGTCTCCCAGACAAGGTTGCTGAGGCACTGTCTCCGTCTTTCTCCTCGCACGTATGCCACTTGGCTGGGAAAAGAGGGTACGGAGGGAAGAGAGCAGAGAAGGGGAGGGGGTGTTGTTTTTGTGTGTGTGTGTGTGTTTTTTTTAAAAAGAAAGCGTTGTCTTTAATGAACATGTTTAAAGAATGTTTCACCATCTATAATTTATATGGCGGGGCTTCGTCTGGGAAAAAGAGGCTCCAGAAGCACATGATCCCTGATCGTGACGGTAAATCCTGAACACCTGCTTTGCCGGGTCGGCGTGTCAGCTCCTGTGTATGTGGCATACAGAGGAACTCATGGGATGTAAAAGGCATGATGAGCATGGAAATATTTGGTGCCAAATTGTGTTGGGAGCCACTGATTGACACCCACTGACCAGAGATGCGAGGTGATGGAGATGGAGAAGAGAGGCGGTAGAGGGAGGAAGAGGAGGGAGGAAGAAGACGTGTTGTCTTGGTGGAAGGATTGGGATTCTGTGTTGAATCGTTATGCTTTCCGCACGGACGGTTGCATGCTCGCAATCACAATGAGGGAACGTTTGAATCAAACCGATATTCTTCTAAAAATATCGTCGGTTGGTTGGTGGTTCCAAGATGGTTTCCCACTTTCTCGCATGGTGCATAATCCTGTCAATACAGGTGTAACCCCAACAGGGAGCACAGGAAAGCTGAGTTTTTTTTACAATTAATTGAGCAATGCATTTTTTTATATACTTTAAACTGCAGGAAACTGATGCGATACCCTTTCTTTTTCAAACATTCCCTGTCTGCTTTGGAGGGAAGAGATTTTATTTAACATTAATTGTCGTTATCACACAATCCATCTATAGTCTTCTTTGCTAAAGTGTCTTTAAAGGGTTACACCGGAGATTTAGCAGGACACTTCCATAAAATTGAGAGAAGCGCCGGAAACACTTAATCCTACATTTTCCATAATCATCCGTTTGACCCGCTTCGCCTGATAAATGTGTGGTAGCCTAGAGGCCTTACATAGCAGGGGGCATTTTTTTCATCTTTTTTTAACTAGTATTTTTGTCATGAATACTTTCACAAAGACTGTATTACGTGGTTAAAAAGCTACATAATTATGAATATTTTTTGGGGTTAATTTTGCACTGCGAATGAAAACATCAACCAATCACGTTGGGCAAAAGGAAGATATGTTTTAACGTATACACAAAGGTGTACAACAACACAGAGGCGCCATAGTTTGAACCAAGATGGCAAACTTTAACACACCTTTTAACCTCGACAAAAGCGAACCAGATCCACTCCTTTTCTTTTTCACCTTCCACACGTAAGCGCCCGTTATACATAGTGTGTAAATGTTTATCAGGGGAACATTTACTCAGAGCATTTTGCAAATAGGAAACTCAATAAAATATGTGACATGTTACAAAGAGTCAAAATGGTTAGCTTGGAGCGCTAAAGGAAATGGGACATCTGTCATCTTATAGTTATGGATAAACAGTTGAAATGGTTAGCTTAAAGTAAATGTTAAATGGCTGAAATTGCTCAAAGTAACGTCTGGTTTAGCTAAAGTAAAAGTAAGAAATAACTGTTCAAATGATTAGCTAAAAGTAATGGATGAACAGTTAACTAAACGTAATGATTAAACAGTTGAACTAGTTAGCTAAAAGCAACGGACAAACAACATAGTTAGCTTAAAGAGCTAAACGTAATGAGTAGCCTCCACTGTTCATATAAGAGCATCTGCCACTCCGAGTAGTGGCAGGACTGTACATGCAAATACACTGGTTGCTTTGTGAGAGGTTTTATTTTCCCCTCTCTAATACCTGAAATATGAACCATTTTTTTTGCAGCTGAACAATATCAAAAGTCAAGGAGCCAACCTCCATGACACCGTGCATCAGACCTCCTTTGGTTCAGCAGAGCAACATTTGTCTGGATGTCTCCTTCCATGACCAGAGTGGATGATCTAATCGCCTGCTACTGCTGCTGTAGTAGATACACCCTCGCTGATGACAGCGCGGGTGAGCAGGTGAGGTCACAGCCAATTGTCACTAATAGGAGCGAGATCAGTCGCAGCACTGGCAACTGTGTAGAAACTCTAACCTTATTATTTACAAAGCTTGCACCTCGAACCTCATCAGTCTCAAACGGAGCGTTGCCTTCAGCGCGCGCGGCTGAGCGGAGATTATCACAGTCAAAATAGAAAGAAGAGAGGGGGAAAACAAGCTATACTGTAGCTGTCAAAATTTCATCCTGTCTGAATTTCTCCTTTACAAGTGCCTCGCTATATGTAAACACACCCACACAAAGACACGCGAGCAAGCACACAGCCGCTAAAAAGTACACGCCTGGGTGCGCACACCGCAATTTCTTCCAGTGAAGGATGTTGGAAAAACCTGTCAGACTTTCACAAAGCAAAGGCAAATTTTATTTATTTATTTGAGTTCAGAGTAATTACAGGCATTACCGCGGCGCTCGGCTGTGACATCTCTTTATAAAATCAGGTTCAGAGTGCGCCAGGCAGAGACGTGCCAGGGAGGAATTGTGACTCTTTTCCTCTTCTAATCTCTAATCAAATTAAATAGGTGAGCACTTTTTCCTGCTCACTCTCTCTCCTCCTCCTCCTCCTCCTCCTGCTCCCATCACATGAGAGGAGAGGGAGGATAAGCTTTGCTTGAAACTGCCAAGTGCACTGGATCTAGATACCATGAAAAATTCTGCTTGTCAGCACTTCCATAATTTTTGGTCCTGAGGAATTTTTCAAAATGACTGCACGAGTACACATAGCAGCCGCTCAAGGAAGAAAAAGAAGAAAAAAAATAGAACACCAGAGCCAAAGATCCAATTGAAGGTATTTGTTTCCATTTCCGGCTATTTGGCAAAGATGAGACTAGATAAATATGTGATTCATTCCTGCCGAAAGACAGTGGCTTCTGTGGAAATACGTTACTCCATGCCTCTTTTTCTTTGACTCTAAATAATTGAACAGAGAGAGAGAGAGAGACAGAACGAGAGAGAGAGAGAGAGAGAGAGAGGAAGGCCCTCCGCAGGGTTCATATTGAGTTTTTCACCGACTTTTTTCCCCAACATCTGTTCCTACTGGCACAAAGATTCACACTCACACGGATCAGATGACAAGGCGGCTGTCTGAAAAGAAAAAAACGGGGCTTTGAGCATCATTTGACAAAATAAGCGAGATGAAGACGAGCGCAGGTACAACATGGTCAGACTCCGCTGGGTTTGCAGATGCTCACGCGCCTCCTCTAACACGAGCACCACCAGGCGCCCCAGGGCCCTGACAGAAAAGATATGACATATTTATAAAAAATAAAAAAAAAACTAGAAAAGGGGGGAGGGGGAGAATGAAAACAACCCCCCCCCCCCCTCTATGAAGAAAGAACAAAACAAAAAAAAGAGCCTGTGTTTTACGTCTCTCTCACAACGACAGCTTCAGGGACAGTTTATGTGCGAGAGACACAGATACTTTGACACTGTCAGCTTCTGTCACTGAAGCTGCCGACGGTTGCTGGCGAGGCGGCGCTGCGGCAAAGCGGCCCGCTCGTCTCGGGCGCGCGCATCGCGTTGATCTGTGTGCGTGAGCGAGGCTGTGAGACGGCTGGGTCTTTTGTGTGTGACTTGATGTCTGGAGGCCTTTATGGTAATGAATGCTAGGTCCCCACCAGTAAAACATATCAATAAATAAAACATAGGAACTCCTCCATTGTGGTTGATTCACACACAGGAAGCGACGCAGGCCCCCTTTTAGCTCGCTGCCACTTTAAGGGAGCGTGGCTTAGCTGCGATACAAATACACCATCATAAACACTTAAGATGAACAATCCACCTGAGACCCCGGAAAGCAGCCCTTTTATCCACAGCGAAGGAGAGCTATACATAATTAAGAGAGGAAAGTGTAAAGATATAATTGCTACGTTGTTGATAATCTTGATTACCATTATTAAGTAGTTTTTTAAAAGATACATGACTCTGAGCCATATTTAGAGGGCCTAACTTATTAATCAGGCAGCTGTTTGCAGTAGCTCTTCGGAGAAATGCAGCTGTAGAGGTACAGTAATAAGTGTGTGAGTGCGTGTGTTGGGAGGGGGTGTATCGTATTTTACGCTAAATTAATTTGTCAGACCTGAAAAAGTGATATGTTCAGATAAAAAATATAAGAATCAACGTGCAAAAAAAAAGAAATAGAGCTGACAAGAAGGATCAACACAATCAGAACTTATTATAAATCAGTGACTTCATGAAAGATTTTTTTTTTTTAAATGACTCCACCACAACGGTACGCACAAGTTCCCCATTGAGGCGTAGTAATCTCTAGCAAAAGTCTTTGTTTCTTTTGTGTTTTAGCTCCGACTGCGGAGGCCATGTTGTGGGTCTTACCCCCCCCCCCCCTCCATCCCACACACCCCCGAGGTCTGAGGCTTCGCTCTCAGGTGCCGTCTGCCGACCCGGTCGTCCCCCAGGCTCCTGCCGCTGCTCTTCAAACACTGCTTGGAATATTAGAAGAAAGAGAGGAAAAGAAAAGAGAAATCAAACATTGATTAGCGAGAAAACACTGGCAGATGTTTCTTTCCAGATGCAGAATATTTTTGGAGAGAATTTAGCAAACAGGGGGGTGATATCTAAACAAGCTCTGCTGAAACAGATTAGAGGACGTGACCGTGATTCATCTTTAAGTCTGAACATTATTAATTATCTTATGGCGTGAATGGAAGTCTGGTACTCAAAGAACAGCGTTGCAAAAATGATGGAAACAACTTTTAAACTAATGGATTGTTTAGTACAAGGAGTGCACAAAAAAACAACACACTCATTACGAAACCTGACTGCAACGTAGCTCAGATGACAAATCACTAAAAGTATTTTTTTTGCCCACTTCTACCAATTTAACATTTCCCCTCCGTCTTCACTCCGTTCTCATCCGAATCTAAACTTGTTAAGAGTGTCACATCTGGCAGAAGACACAGAAATCAACATGTAGTTTATACATCTGTCTCTAAAGCCTTCATGCCCAAACGCAGCAGCGTTTCAGGGTGTCGAGCACACGCTCGGGCTCCAGCCCCGCCGATGCCCGTCATCATAGTCACACTGCCCTCCATTGGTTCAAATTCACATTACAACAACTGTGCTGTGGGTAGAGGCAGTATTGACGTTCCAATTTGACTAATAGCGAGTGCGGTTCGGAGGGGAGTGAAGGGAGGAAAGGGAGGGGGTGGAAGCGGGTTCAGGAGTCAGGTGTGATGAAATTATTGAAGACGGTTAAAGACTTACGATGTGCCGAGGTCCAACTTGCTCCCCGCAGTACGTAAAGTATCATTCAGACTCTCTATGGGTTTCCTTCCGTGCATATATACAATCTCACAGTCTAAATGATGATAATAAGATAATAAGTCCACGCCACATGAGGATCACCGTGCTTTCATTCTGTCCGCCAACCATCAACAGGTGTCACAGATGCTTTTGTGTGACCTGTTGGGGCAATGTGATGCGACGCGTCGCTGAAACGTTGGTTTCAGTTCATTGGAGCACTGTTGGCCCTCATCTCCCAATATGACAGTATTGCCGCTGGACTTGTTGCATTGCACATGGCTGTCATTCATTTAACAGGCGCCGTATTCCCAGGTCACACTCCTCCAAGTGCTTCGCGGCTTGTCAGATATTAATTTGCAATAGAAAGGAACAAAAGTGATAGACCAAGATCCATTTTGATCCTTTAATGCGGGTGCATCCATGAGAATATCTGCATGGAGGCCGAATTAAAGCATCGTTTCCTTGACGAAATCGTCCAGTGATTTTATTACCGGAAAATCCATATCAGTCAGATAGATTTATACGTCCATGTGGAGAAAAAAACAAACATATCATTATCATTCTTATTTGTTACTTAGCACAGTGAGGGAAAAGAGGGAAAGTGGTCACTTACTCATCCACTTGATCTGACCTATATTTGTCTTAACTTAAAATGCTGCTCTAGGAGCACTTACTAAGGAAAATACTAAGTATATATTTAAGTGATTTATGGCCCTTTAGAGTATGAGCAAAGCGATGCTCCTCAGATTGCACTTGTGGCTGCAGAGCCTCGGCACGGTGTCACGCGGGTCGCCTCCCATAAACGCACAAGATCAGCGCATTGGTAGAGTGATTCAGCGATTCTGGTGCGTTGTTTTCAGGCCGCTTGACAGAGTGCGCTGTCGCTTTAACAAATGACGCGCAGGTGTTTTTTTTGTTGCTGTTGGGGGTTTTTTTTTTCATCCTCTGTAGCCATCTTGCTTCTCACACTGCTCTCCCGTTAGCTAGCAGTGGCGCACCTTCGTCATTCTCACCGCCGCGTGGGATTCAACGTGCATTTAGCGAGGGCGTGAGAGCAAAGTCCTAGGCGGGCGTGCGGGGCTTTCATAAAGTATGTACTAAACTTCCTCTAAAGAACGCATGTGACGGCCTCGCGCTTAACAGAAGTGCACTTGCGGCGCCAGAGGGCCGCATTTGAGTGCACAAGTGGAGGGCCGAGGGAAAGCCCGCCTCCCCCACTCTCCTGCAACACGTGCCTCCATGACACACAGCGAGACGTTTTCATTGCCTGTCACCGGCGGCGAACGTGTGAGTTTACGAAAGGATGGCGTTTTCACGAGCTTTTACGGAGCTGCATGTAGTCCCGCTGTATGTGAGGCCGGGCGGGTTTCTAATTGCTGGAAGTATCCCTCGGGGCTTCTGGTTTGAGCGGCGACGCCCTCTTTGCAGCACTTTAGCAGTGAAGTTTATGGGGAAATGTGGTGCTGATTTGTGCTGATTTGGGAGTGCACATGGCTTGAGACAGAGGCAGGCGGTCGGACAGAGCATTCAGTAGTTTAATTGGTCACCGGTTATTATGTCAAACAATTTTAAAGTGAAATATTGATGTGTAAAGAACTTTAGTTCTCTTAAAAACGGGATGGAGCCTTTGAGGTCAAGTCACGTGGTGCTTGTGCAATGGTTCTCACACGTGTTGTCAGCCGCTGTGTCTCGTGTTTGACACCTTCTGCCAACTCCAGCGATACAGACACAAACACAACGGAGCAACGGAGGCCGGTGGAGCGATAAGGCTAAATGCACAAATGAAAACGATGTCGTGAAAATTCAGCATTTTGCTTTTAAATTACAAACATTGAGTGAACTTAAAAGTCAGACCTCACCCCGCTCCCTTGTCTTTGTTATTGACAGTCTCAAGTACACCACTGAAGTTATAATTAGTGCTCAAAGGCTGAATTATGTCCACTTTCTTTTTGTTTTTATGTGCGACTGACCGAATTCTTTCCCCGACACCTAAAAGAAGACTTCTCTCGGGCGTCCAATTAGTGACGAGGTTAAATCCTATGACATGAGCCACATTGTAACGGTGAAAACAGCATTCGTTAAGTGATAATGAAGTGAACGGGTGAAAAAGTTGGAATTTTTTTGTTTTGTAAGTGTGCGGCTGACGGAGAGGCCCGACAGGAATAATGAGCGCCTGACATCTGGGAGTGAAGCTGAGGGGTAGCCGACTCGAGGAACCGCTCATGTTTAGGATATTGCCGCGATTGAAGCCAGATGGAACTGAGAAAACACACACTTTTCATTTTTCATTACGCTCTCATTCGGTGGAAGTCCTTGAGATACAATGGCCCTCTTGCTCGTTTTCTGACGACGGGACTCAAAAAGCGGGTCGGCGTGCCCGTGCGATGCATTTCTCGATGGAGATCTATCGATCCATCTGCGCTCGTGAGAAACCCGGCGACTTATCTCTCTGTTGAACAAACTTTGATAGAAAAAAAAAACACACAAAAACGCCCAGTGAATCAGAGCAAAGACCGTCCTCTTCATCCACCGGATCCAAAACGCCACGAACACGCAGAGGAACCGATACCGCTGGAACAGGAAGCCCTCCCCACGCAACCATGTAGTGTGCAATGCTCGTGGCACATACAGAGCCCCAGGGGCCAGGATGATGGTTTGGCAGGAGGTATGGCGAGGAGCAGGTCAACTCGAAGGAGCAAGGGGGGGTGGGATGGGGGAGGAGGAGGGAACGCAGGCGGGAAGAGTCAAAAGAAACCCGGAGAAGTCTTTGAATCCAGTGGAATTCCTCTCCTCCTTCCGCGGCTCCTCTGGGAGGCGTCAGGAGCCTGTGGAGAGAGCGAGGTAAGACGGGGACTGTCAGGAACAAAGCTTCGAATTCACATGATATGTTTAGCTAAAAGGGTGAAAGAGAAGTGAATCAAAGCTTGGCGGGGATCAAAGGAAAACGCAACAATAAAGTCAAGGCGGTTGCCATGGGACCAGCAGGAGATGCATATCATTTTAAGAAAAAGTTGCTCGTCTGCACTGTCAGATGTGGAAGTGTGGAGGGGGGGTGGGGGAGGCGAGGGGAGGATTGATTGTTATTGTTTGGTGGATGAACTGCCGCCGGAGGGGGTGAGGAGCAAAGGGGTCATCGTCACACAGCGAGAGGAGCGCATCTCCCCCGCTTGTTTTAAACAGCCGCCTGTGATCGGAGTCAGAGGCCGCCGCCGAGCCACCTTCAACTCACGATCAACAGACGGCGAGACAGACGCAAAGACAACTCTTGTCAACCCGGTAAATATCTCGTCGGCACGAACCGCGGATAGGCTAAACATTTTTGTTTTGCATCTTACACTGTCAGGAGGTTATGATCGTTGTTGGCGTTTGAACGTGAAATCAAATAAGACTTTAGGCTGTTAACTGGAGACTTTCATTCTCCCGTTGATGTGGTGGAAATTTCAAACGTACAAATGTGGCATGAAATATGTTGTTGTTGTTGGGTTTTTTTCAGCTTTTAATTCTTTGAAGGGTTGGTTTACCTAATTTACAACGAAAAAAACGTATCTAGCCGTGCCGATCATTTTAGTTTCATGTTTATAATTATCCAACTCTGAAACTTTGGCCCACACCCTGAAACAATGAGGCGTTGGCGCACGTCGGAGAACTACGGTGGCCTTCAGGTAACGGGAGAAAAGCACAAAAGGCCCGATCTGAAGCCAGAGTGTGGTTTGTCCATTCAGGGCTCCTGTAGAAACGTGGCAGTGCAACACGGTTGAACTCTGAAGAGGACCGGCTCCCTGTGACGGTATGAAGGCTCATTCAGAGGCAACACAGAAAAGAAAAAAAAAGAAACATAGTTTGATTATACCCAATCCAAAAAAATACTTCTAATTATTATATTTCATTTCTGCCAATAAATACTCTTTAATCCTGGAGAATGTTACTTTAAGACTTTAAATGAAAGATTTTCACTTCTGAGACTCAAAAATGAAAACAAAATAAAAAGTTAGAGAATAAAAATGCTCGTCAGAAATATCAGAAAGCATGTCAAAATTTGACGTACCAATTTTTACTAAATTAAAATTATGACAATAGGTCAAAATCTTGACTTTCCCCTGATTGTTTTTATTTTCATCTTGAAAAAACAGTCAGTCATTTTTCTTTTTTTTTCCTTTTCATGGCTTCCAAACAAATTGCTGTACAGCACATGGAACAAATACGTCTTCTGTTTTGGAATATTATAATTATGTCTTCATTACTGAGAATTAATGGCTTTTCCATATGCACACATACCTGCAGAAAAGCAGCCAATTTGATTGACACAACAGTGCGCATGTCATTATTATTATTATTTTTTTGTATATGCAGGTGCTAGTATGTTAGTGTGTGCACGTGCATTTCTTCCTAATGTGTGTGTGTGTGTGTGTGCTCGTGTAGAGATGAGACCCGTCTGTCTGCTGCTCTCTCAGATTGCACCCACGAGAGCTCCCAAAATAACAACAAAGAGCCCTCAGTGGGTCGGATGAAAGCCCTGTCACCAACCATTTCTGCACAGAGAGTCTCCTCCCCTACTGTACCTCTGAGTGACACCTCACACATCACATGGAGACAGGAAGGGGGAGGCGGCCTCGCGTATTTGACCGCAACAAATATTCCCATATGTTAATGAGACTGTTGTTGGCTTTTAGCGAAGGGGCCAGATGGATTCCGATTGTGAGCCGAACGGCGTTCACAACGATTGTTCACATTCCTCGGCAAAAGCTGGAAGTGATCAGAGCGATAACATATTTTGAATGTTTTGTCTTTAAAAGGAATAACGCTTATTTCCTTTATTGCAAAAAGTTAAGATGCTTGATGTTCCCTTTAGTATCCGGCTAGAGCCAGGTTAGCTTAGCTTAGCATAAAGCCTGTAAACAGGGGCACCTCTGAAGCTACTTAGCTTGCTAGCTATATCTTGTACATCTACACAAACTCAAATGTAAAAAGGACGAGATGTGATTGGAGGACAACCTGCTGCGACGCCTGTCGTCTCATCGTCACCATGAGGTTGCCATGCAACCAGAGGAGACTCCAGGAAGTCACTGCTCTCGGCATTTCAAACACGTACCTCCCTTAAAACAACTTGTTTTGATATTTTTTGTGTGCGTACATGTTAAACTAACATTTATTTGTGAGATACAGAAGTGCAAGTGGGCATATTCTTATTTCCAGGCTCCATGCTAAGCTAAGCTACTTACCTCTTATCTCCTGCTTAGTGCTCAAACATGAGCGGTATTATTCTTCTCGAACTGTCGGGAAAGGAAGAAAGAGCATTATTCCCAAACTGTGAAACTATTACTGCTACTTTGAACTCGTCAAAGTCAAACAAATCAAGAAATGTTCGAATCATGTGGGGGACCACAAAGCAAAGCAAACATAAATTGATGCAAATCCTTTATGAATCTCTGCAATATTAAAGTACAATGACCATAATTACCGATCCGATAGACAAACATCTCAATTGGAAAGTACAACTCTATTAAACAGCCTCAACCAGCAAACAGTGCTACTGATGTCAGGCCAAAAGCACTACAGAGAAGGACTCCATTGTTATTTCTAACTGGTAGAAGCCCCGAGGTTATTTTTCCTCTGCCTTGAAACAAATCAATGAAGCACAACTCACTTTGAACAACTGCACATTTGCTGAAATCAGATGTGGGTCGAGGAGCTAGCCATCATCGCGCTTTCACTCTCGTTTGTTGACGGAGCAGGACTTTGATAAACAAAGCCCGCTCTTTGAAAGCAGGTGCAGAAGTGCGGGTTCGGTTTGCGAGAGGCAAACAGGCTGATTAGAGAGTTGTTTGTTATTCTGCATGCAACCATTTGCATTCTGCGGATCCTCTCCCAAAGTCACCGGGACGCTTCTGGTAACGTTTACTTTCTCAAATTCAAAAGTTCGACACGGATATTTGCACAAAAAAATATTACAAATATCTCAGAGGTGAAATTGTCCTTTCCTGTCACTTTGGAAAGAGCGTCAACAAACAATGTAACTTGATCAAATAAACCTCTGTGGAATTGTTTTTTCTTCGCATTTAAAAAACAAAAAGAGCCAATGATGCCCCCAAGTGGTGACACCAGAAGTTGCACGTTCCCATCACAATGTTTCACATATTAAATAAACCTTGCATTAAAAGGCCATCATTGCATCGTTCTTGTTCGATGCACGGCCGGCTTTCCCCCAACTGAAACACTGAAGTCGTGACTTATAGCCACAGTGTTTTTCTCACTGGCCACTCAACCGCCCCCCCGTCCGGCTTATCCTCGCTATCAACACATGGAAGTGTTTCCAAGTCGCTATCTAGCAGCAGCGAGCGCTCCTAAATCACTCATTTTAATATCAAAGCACTTAACACGAGAATGATGATTGCTTGCAGGTGGACGGCCGCTCTGCTCGTCTGGAGAAAATGACTGAGCTCTTATCCGACACGTTACAGTACGGCCAGCGTTTCGACGGGGCGAGATCGCATTACAGAAGATTACTTTTGGAGTTTCAAAGCAATTTTCCCTAAATTACGCCGGCCTTTGGTCTCTGGTAAACTTGATTGACTTGAATGGTTTTCATTAGAGAATTTTTTTTTTTTTTAAAGGCCCTTGCGCAGGGTTCGCTGTTGATGCTTGTACACAAAAAAAAAAAAGGGTTGAGGCATTTGAGGGTGAGCGGGTGCAGATGGGACACTGACAGCGGACCAATATGCAAATCTTGGACTCGTGGTTTCAGGGAACACAGCGAGTCAGTTTGATTTGTTACGCCCCATCCGTGTGCAGCGAGCACTTACACAACCAGGACCTCAACGTATGTTTTGATGCATTCAGTGCGTGCTAATACAAACAAAAAGTGATTTACACTGTCATATTTGAACTCCAGTTCCACCCTTCCCTCCTCCTCTCCTGTCTCTCCTCATCGACGGACCAACAACTGAGTCATGGAAATCAGTTAGATGTCACTGAGCGCCTGAGCCCGGACTGACAAGAAAATAGCCATGAATAACATGACCACCCTGATTACCATGCGAGGGAAAATACTTAAAGAGAGGGATCCAAAATGAAGAGTAGTCCAGATACTTTCAGTGTCAAAAAGAATAAGAGCTATTTATCCGGGGCCAGAGATTTCCCCCATATTCCTGTCAGCTGTTTGGCTGCTTTACCGGCTGCCTCAAAGCGGAATATCTGTAAGGAATTAAGGGATGGTGTCTTTAATGCATTAAGAGACTCTCCTACCCGGCCATATGAATAAAAACACAGATTAATTTCAAAACTCCACAGCTTGAGTCTTGGTTCTGAATGTTGAAACGACCTCAACAGCACACATCCACTGGAAGGAATTTGTTAACAGAACAGGCAACTCTGTGTGTGTCTGTGTGTGTGTCTCTTCTGCAGGACTGTGGTGCCATCTTGAGGAGGTTTACTGACACAGCAAGGGACTGCAACCCTTTCAACTGCAAAACAAATATTTGGGTTTCCATCTTCCAGAGTATCAAATGTCACTCCAAGTAAAGCGGTGACAAGCAAAGTGTTTTCTCTACAGCTTTGAATTGTGGGTCGATTAAAGTCAGCGCATAAGTAGTCATCAGTTTGATCATCAAGATCAATTACGATTGAGTAGTGTACATGCCGCATTCAGACGAATGCTCCACACGGGCCTCGGAGTACAGGTTTGAAGAAGGTTAAGCCTCCATCACAATCACCATCATCCACACACCCCCTATAAAGTTGAAGCATCATATCCACGAGGGAGAGACGAAACACCAGCGTACATAAAAAATGAAGTAACATCCAACTCGAGATGACGACGCTGCTGCTTGGATTTGACTTCTTCGTTGAGCCCCCTTCTCCCATTGCGTCCAGACTGCTTCCCGTGACGCGACACGTCAGAGGTCTTGAGGTCCGACGAGCCCTGCGGCTCACAGCCGACATCCAGATGGCCTCAAAAAGAGCGTTTATGGAACGAGGAAGTTGCACGCCAACCACAGAAAGACTTTTGGACGTTTGACGGCAAATGGCATAATATAGGCAATCATTTAAAAAATACTTTGTTTTTCAAATTAGCTTCACCTTTACCCAATAAATCAAATGGTATATTACAACTTAATTTATTAGAAATAATCATCCAATTTCAAAAACATTATTAAAACTACTACACTTTTGGTGCTTTATTTCATTTTCCTGATTATACCCATGTTTTGTTTTTTTTTTTTTACTTCTGTCACCTTTCGTGGTACGCATTGTAACATCCTAACTTTTTACTTCAGATTATGATTTTTGTTCCCGACATAGATGAAGGCAGAGCGGGCCGTCTGTCCAACGGGGTCTTGGCTATGAGCACGGCACATCCAAAGGCCTGACAGAAGACATTATCCAAGACTGAGTGCACAGAAAAATTACAGAATGCCTGGTATAAAACGATACACAATACAATCCCTTTTGTGTACCAACACCTTAAACATGAACTGATTCTTTGTTCGCTTCATTCACAGAAACGGCTTGACAGACTCCCACTTCAACACCGAAAACATTCTTGACCGTAGTTCTTGATTTTTTTTACACAAAAGAAAAAGGTGTCCAGTATTCCACAAGATCATTGTCGGTCATGCTTTGATGCAGAGCATAGCATCCAGGAGGCTGTCCGTGTGTCCGACACACGGCGATACGAACCCGTGGCTCTTCAGAAGCAGAGCGTACTCCGTCGCGCTCCTCTGCCTCCCCTCGCTCATGCTGAGGGCCTGCAGCAGGCCGCGGCTCGGGCCGCCTCGGTTTTCATCCAGGAAGATCTCGCTCAGCAGGAGTCCGCAGCCTGGCAGCATGGTGGAAGCGCATGGTTTGTTTGTGGGTAAACAACTTTAGAGACCACATTAGTGATGGTTTTGGGCATAGAATAAAGATCAAGAGGGAAAACAAAAAAATGTGGGTTCAAGTTGGGTTTTTTTGTCTTGGTTTTTAAAACTGGCCAGCTTTTCATCACCAAAAAAACATTTTGCTTTTGTATCAGTTAAAACCACTTGAGGTTTACAGCAGCACTTCCCCTGAAAACTAAGACTGTAGGTTACTAAAAGCAAACACACAGCAACTGCTCTTTCTGGAGATAAGATCTTATCTGGTTGTCGGCTACAGTTTGCAAAAATGCAAACTTCACTGTTTCGCTGACAAATGCCTGACTGATTCTGGGTGCTAAACATGATTTTACATTTTTTATATTTTAGCATTTATCATTTTGTCAACAAAAATTTAATAAAACTTGTACCTGGTGTGCACGCATCTGCGATTTTACTCAGCAGAATATGCACTTTCTCATCAGGCCAGTCATGCAGAATCCTCGCAAGGACGTACAAATCTGCTTTGGGAAGCTCGTCCTTGAAGAAGTCTCCTGGTCACACAGAGAGGAGAGAGACAAGAGTTACGGTCACAAAGTGAGGGAGGTGTTACTGTGATATCCGAGACACTTAACACACACACGCACACAAAACTGACCTGCTACAAATGACACCCTGTTGTCTGCGTGCAGAGGATGGAAACGTTCACTCATCTCAACCACTGCTGGCAAGTCAAACACTGTCACGGACAACCCGGGATGGGCTTTGGTAAATTCATAGGCCATGGCGCCAGTGCATCCTGGGCAGAAGAAAAAAGATCATATGTAAAGAAAACAGTTTATTGTTTTGGGACAAACTTAAAAAATAAAACTAAATGAAAACTCTTCACTCTTCTCCTTACCTCCGAGGTCACAGGCCGTTTTAAAGCTGGAGAGGTCAAAGGCTGTTGCAACAGCTTGTCCTGTAACGTTAGCAATGCTGTGCATGGCATTCATGAATCTCAGTTTGACTTCTTGACTGTTGTAGAAAGTATCCTTTAAATAGAAACAAATAAGATAGAAGGGGGAGAAAACATTTAAAATGTTGTTTTCGCCCCCTCCACCACTACACATATTTATCGTAGGCTAAACTCATCTCAATCACCTGAAACATATCGTCGGACTTCTTGCCGAAAGCCTTCTCGCGCTGGTTGGTCCCCTCCTGCACAGCGCTGTCGAGGTGGGAGAAGAGAGGCCACACGGTGTCGTTACAATGCTCGATGTAGCCGCGCAGCGAGCAGGGAGCGTCCGCCAGCAGAAAGCGAGCGGCCAGATCTGTGTTCTCGAACACCGGCTTCTGGCACCCTGGTAGTAGAGACGCCACAAAACATGTAAGAGGGTCATTTTAAGTTGAAGTTTGAAATGCCATCTCTCTTTGAGAGCCGAGCGCTGACTCACTTCCCTCTTTGCTCCTCAGCAGTCCCAGAGACACACAGGCTTCGAGCAGGCATTCGGTGCCCTTCACGGAGGCTTTGATCTCCCGGGCCACCTGCGGCGCCTCCAGCCCTGGCCGGCTTTGGAGCAGGTCAAACACACACATCTTGGATGCAGTAAACAGCGCCTGGAGCATTTTGAGAGAGATGGAGTGGACACGGACGGAAAGTGCAATGTTATTAATGTGATTTTAGACTGCTGTGTGCTTACAGCATGTGCAGATCAAAAAACACATGCACAATAATAGTCCTTTCTATACACTTTACCAAATAAGATAGATGTTAGTTGTAGAGTTTTAGGGTGAACTGTCCCTTTAAGTTGGGCTTTAATGTACCTATATGAATCAATCTTCAAAACGTAATTCTCAGTAAGAAAGCAAATAATTCTATTTTCCGACCAATGCTATTGATTTAAAAAGGGATTGTTCGTCCCGAAATTAAAAAAGAGCCTGTGACTACAAGTAATGTGAACATTCATGGCGTCCTTCTTGACTGAGCTGTAAAGTTAGCTCGCTCAGTGGTGCTGGGTGAGCTCGCAGTCTCGAGTTTAGATGGATACTTCCTTCTGCGAGGTGATACGGTTGGGCGGGCGTAGTTCCCTAACCTGAGAGCCATGTAGTCCATGTACACTCTATTGCCAATATCCAAACCATGGGGCCACTCCCACCAAAACAATCTAGACTGATAATCAATACAAAGAATAAAGGGAAAAACATGACTTTGGGGGGCTAAACTATCCCTTAAGGTTGAGCTATATGCTTCACTCCATCTAGAAGTGAATTACAGCAATTATTCAGTTATATTTAAAAAGAAAAAAAAAAATCACAATATAGGCATACGCAATTGTACCTTTGAGGCTTTGAATCCATCCATCAGATCAATAATACGTTGCATGTCTTCTTTCTTCGGCTCACTGGGCTCCTGCTCTGTCACATTGAGCTTAATCACCTGCCCTCTGCTGGTCGTCGGCGGTAATGCTGCATTCTTAAAGTCTCCGAGCTTAGCCTTTCTATCCTCTGTGCCTTTAGACAGGCTGTTCACCAACATCCAGGGACTCCCATCCACTCCATTTTTACTGTCTTTCCTTTCCACCTATACACGGGAGACTGTTACTTATAGAAAATGACAAAAAAAAAAAGAAGAAAAGGGAACTGGTTGTGCTTAACTAACCTCACGGAGGGGACCAGCTGAAGAGTTCGTTTTGCAGTCGGATGTGGGGCTGAGTTTGATAGGAGGACTGGGACTGTGGCCAGACTTAGCTGGCAGTTTGGGCGCAGGCAGAATGAGCGGCGAGGTAGCGGGAGAGCCGTTGGTGCTCGGCCGGACGGACGCGCTCTCTTTGTCTGAGGTGGAATCGCTTTGGTTGTAAATGAGGTCCAGCTGTTTGCAGAAGTGGTTGAGGGGGAAACCCACAACGTTGAGGAAGTCACCATAGACGTACTCTACCAACATCCCACCGAGAGCCTGGATACCGTAGCCTCCAGCCTTGTCCCTGACACACACACACACACACACACACACACACACACACACACACACACACACACATTAACAAAAAGAGATTAACAAAAACTGTTGAAAACACATTTAAACTAAAATTATTATATGTGCGATGACACTCAATCCAACCCAGGGCAAAGATGTTTTACTTTTTTTTTTTTGCCTACACATTCCATGTCAAACAAGACAAGGCAAACACAGCTTAAGCACCAAAGTCCAAAAAGCAGCAGCTTCATGAATACCATATCCACTAAATGACCTCCATTGAGCAAATGCTCAGTTACGTTACTACACAAAGAGAAACCAGTAGCTGTTAAACATGTGAAAGTTCAAAAGTTTCCTACTCACATGGGTTCACCGCTATTGATGTACTCCCAGAGCATATTATCTGAGAGATCAGCAAACTTCACCTTTGTTTCTTCATAGAATTCAACCATCTGGTAATCCACTTCTTCGTCTGGGGGGGATGAGCGTTTTACATGAAATGTTACTGTCCACTACAACTGATATACAGCTTATTTAGGAAACTGGCATAAAGTCTTACAGTACAGGAATATAAAGCTTTCCCCCAAAGGTATCCTTGCTGGGCATTTAAGAAGTAGAAGATACAAAAAGTACCTAAACTGCTTTAATGAAAACGCTTAATGAAATTTCAACAGAAAGCAATCTGAAAGTCAAACGATTATCAAGCGGTGACGTACTTTCTTTCGAGTGGCAGAAGACAATAGCCACACCGGTGAAGACGCTGTGCTCTTTACCGCTCAGGCTGGAGGAGAAGGAGAAAGAAACCAAGAAATGTAAAAGGAGATCTCCTCCCGCTTCTTAACGTCAACACAGATACAAGGTTATCCACACTCACTGTGACAACATTCTGTACGCGTCCTCTTTGTCCAGTGGCTTCTCCAGTATCAGACCATCAACAGTCTGTTGAAATGAAAAAACAATGGCTAGGGTAAAAAAACTGAGTAAACAGATAAAATACTGTAAAACTTTCCTCCTCTCACCACAATAGTGTCCGCTGCGATTACTATGTCTGGAGTCTTCAGATGTTTCTAAAGCAAATGAACAAATGCGTTATCAATATGTAATTCATGGGGGTACCATATGGCATCAGGCAGCAAGGAGCTTAACTCACAAAGGGCATCCTCCTGGCCACCTCCAGGGCCTTCTGCTTGGCAGTCTCTACAGCATACTCATGGGGCGCTTTGAAAAGTCCCTTGTCGAGAGTTTCTTTGAACCAGGACGGTACCACCTCAAACCGCAAGCCCTACAATGAAGGAGTGAAATAAAAAGCAACCACAAAATTACCTACACATTTCATGACCACTGTGGATTTTTGAAGTCGACATCAACATTTCACTCAGCCTCTTACATAGAAAGAAACTGTGACTAAAAGCAGACATCTATATCTGCGTTTTAAACGCTCCCAAGTTGAAGATTGCTATAGTTGCTGTCCTGCGAGGCGCACTGGAGTAGCTCTCCTGAATCTGGAGGAGCTCTCCTGCTCCAAATGAGCAAAAGTGCTTGTGTCTTGTACCCAACAATGAGCCTGCTGGCTTCACACATTACAAAAGTTCACAGACATAAAACAAAGTCATAATAAATACATGGAGAAATGCCTGTACTTTTGGGTAACTGGTTAACACATATCTGTACTAATAATTAGCTTATTGTTTTCCACAATGAGCAATTTAGTAACCAAATATTAGTTATTTTTTGCACAGATAGAACTTTATTGTCATTGTTCGAAGTGATTGCAATTTTTTTGGGTCTAATGGAGCAATCTGATTTACTTGAAAGTGATCACAATTTTCTTTATTCTGTTATTTATAAAAGCAAAGATGGAGTCATAAAGTTATCTTATTTCCAGAAAAGGTTTGAGAACCACTGCTTTAAGTGTGTGTGTCAGTGTCAGTGTCTGTGTCGTCGCCATCCTTTGGGAACTTTGAAAAGTGCTATGTTGTTTTATTATTATATTTTACAATTTAAAAAAAGATCAGTGCTCTATGGTGGAAAACATATCCAACGGCAACACTGTTTCCAAAATACCCTAAACACATCTTCTGGAAAGCAATTGATTGTAAATTTCAACAGAGGTACACTTCAATACATATATGTCTGAGACAAGCTAATATTAGCCAATGTATCGGTCTACAATCAAATGTACATTAGTTGAGATATGCACCATTCCCACAAGTTTAACTACAGGGCAACCTACCGCATTGCTGAGAATCTCCAGTCTCCTCGGAGAAGCACTTGCCAGCACAACTAGTTTGCCGGCGAGCTTGGAAATGACAGGGTTCAGCACCATGATGGCCTTCTCCTTTAACGGCCATGAGGGGATAAACTGAGTTAAACATTTGCAATGGAGCCGAGTTCATCTCACGAGTCAAACGACTCGCACAGATTTGCACTGTCAGGAGGACATATAGAGCCATACAGGGCTGAAATGGCTGATTGATTTATGAATCAGCCAATCAACACAATGCTCACTTTTAATAATCATTTTAGTAATTGATTAGGACAAACACCAAACGCTCACTGGTCTCAACTTCTGAAATAAGGGAATGTGCTGCTTTACTACGGTTTAAACCAGAGGTCTCAAACTGGCGGCCCGCAGGCCATTTGCGGCCTCCTTCCCAACCTGCCTCTACATAATGCCAAAGTTATTTTTTTTTCTTCATATAAATTCAAATTATCCCTTGGTCTACAATTGAAATAAAAAAACAAAAACTTTGGCTTAAAATAATGTCAAAGGTGACCACACAGTTTTGGAAAAGAAGCAAGCAGGTTTCGCGGGGCAGCTGTTTGCAGAGCCCTTCTCAGCAAATGTGGAGTGTCCCGAGTATGTTGCAAATGCAACTTATTGATTCGCAGTGCAACAGTGATCGAAAGGCTAAATTCAGAGAGGCACAAGGAACACCAGACATGACTGCACAATTTATGAGATAATTGCCTCCATCCTTCCCTGAGCAAACAGTGTTGCGTAAGGTAATGTGCCTTTTTGGAAGCACATATCGGAGTGAGAAATCTTTCTCGACTATGAACTTCAATTGAAGCAAGTACAGGTTGTGAGCTAACTCGCTAATGTTAGCTCACAACTCTGCGAACGTCTTCACTAATGTGTAAACTTGACGTTAGCGCGTAGCTAGTCACGGTGTCCCCGAAAGGAGCGACCCGGTTGAATGCACAAAGTCATTTAAAAAAACCCTGCTTGGCCGTTAAATGACTGGAGATAACGCAGGGTCGCTCACCTGCTCATATATTCCTCACTCCGGTCAGGAAACGGACACAACTGCCCGCAAGCTGGTCACGACCATAAGTACACTCCTACCACCGACTAGACTGCGCATGCGTGAAGACGTTTCAGAAACGTGGGCGGATCCACAGTGTTAACAGAGTACAGTATCTTATCTTCTTAGTATAGTGTCATATTGCAACTACTCTGACTACCTCTAGCTCCAATAGTATTAATACTACCAATAAAAACAACAAAGATAATCATCATTATAATGATAATAATGATAGTGATGGCAATAATCATACAATAATGATGGTGATACTAAGAATAATGATATTAATAATAATAACAACAATAATAGCATTTATTATACATATATACAACATATAGTAAACATGAGTAGAGGAAGAAAACAAAGAGGAAAAAAGAAGGAACTTGAAGTAAAAAAAAAAGGTGAAAAGGTCAACTACACCAATGCAACACATAAAGGCATTTACAGTGACATTTACAGAGATTATGTTATAATAATGATGTTGAATCATGTTTAAGTTTTCCATCAGAAAAGGCTTATATTTTCACATTTTATTTGCACTTGTCCATGCCACATATTCTTCAACACAAAACATATTATATTGTGGCAGATTTATTTACCCATAGGCTACAATAAATGTCTCACATTTGAAGATAACACATAAGTCACCTTGTAGGGAAATGCAATAATAAGACTCGGCGGCTGTCCATGTTCATTTGTTCTACAATGCACATTACAAAAAATCAGAACAATTTTTTTTTTAAAAATATTTAGATGTTGAAAGAGCTTGACACACCACACTTCCTCTCACTTCCTCTGTTTCATCTCTCTTAACACCCTTTTTATTCCCCTTCCTCTTAGTCCGTCTCTCTATGCCGTGGATGGCATCAAAGACACTTTTCTGTGTTCTTCCACCGGCCCTTCAACGGCGTAATGTGCTGAGTAAAAACTCTCTTTACGATCCATCTTCATTGAGTCCATGCTGCTCAGGGTCTGCAGATTCATAACCTGTCTCAGCTTCTGTCTAAAATCCTTGGACGCAAAGTAGTAAATGAACGGATCGAGGCAGCTATTCAGGCAGCTGAAACAGAGAGACAGTTTGTAGGCCATATAAAGAGACTTGTTGTAGAAGAGCCTCAGCACCGAGTGAGCCAACAGGAGGATGTTGTTGGGCGCGAAGCATGAGGTGAACACCAGGAGAACGATGAAGGCCAGAAGTATGGCTCTTCTTTTCTGGGCTGTCTTGGAATCCCTGGCCAGTTTTCGTATGACACTGACATAGCAGAATGTCGTGACACAGAAGGGGAAGAGGAAGAGGACAAACACCATGCTGAAGAGGAAGGCCGCCCAGGCAGACAGGGTCGGGAGCATGTCTTTCTTCAGCACGTCAAAGCATGTGGTAATCCCGAGTTCAGGAATGTCGAAGGTCAGGTCTGTGGTCATCAGTGGGCACAGTACACTCAGGACCACGCCCCACATGAGGAGGCAGCTGAAGACAGCGATGGACTTCCTGAACCTTTTCTGCCTGAACTGCATGGGCTTGACGATGCCCAGGTAGCGGTCAATTCCGATGGCCATCATGGTCAGAATGGAACAGTACATGTTGGTGTAGAAGACAAGGGTCATGATTCTGTGGGTAGATGCATAGAAGAAGAGAGTTTTATTTAAAGCACTGGTGAAAGCAACAGGAAAGATGAGAAGATCAATGCCACTCTGCAATTTGTCTGATTGACATAAAGCTACAGCCAGCAGTGGGGTAGCTTAGCTTAGCATTAAGACTGGAAATAAAGAGAGCGCTGTCTTGTCTATTCCATAAGTAAGAAAATTACACCTATCAGCACCTCTGAATCTCACAAATGTACACGTTATGACCCATTTGTCCATATGAGAACCAAAGTGTAAAAACCACCAGTTGGAGGATTTAATGTGCCAGACTTTTTTCTGTGAAGGGTATAGTGAAATCCTGAAGTGCCACCATGTTAGAAACCTTCTTATAAACGGTCTATATGGTCTATTTGACTCTAAATGGATCATCATATGTTAAAGGAACATAATGCTGTATTGAAGAAGACTTGAATCTATAGATTGAGACCATAACCTTGTGTTTTCCGGCATGTCACTAGGCTCATTCGAGATGAGCCAGTTGCCGGCAATGCATGCCGTTTAGATTTGTGAACTCTTGGTAAGACATTCCCTGTGTCAACTCTTTTGGTGGACTGTGTGTATACACTGAGATCAAAATAGCATGAGGCCAACAAGTTCAAACAACAAGTTCTCTCCAATTTCTGTGAACTTCTGTTGACGATCTCCTCTCCCCCTTCATATCAATACTTCAACAGCATCCTGCAGTTGTATAGAGTACCTGCACATCTGGGGTCCCAGATTCCAGTGGTACCCTTGGAACTGGTAGGCAATCTGAAAGGGCAGGGCAGCGCCGAGGGCCAAGTCGGTGAGGGTGAGATTAATCATGAAGATGATGGAGGGAGTCTTAGGGGAGGTGCGGAAGACCAGAATCCACATGCAGAGGCCATTTCCTGCCAGGTTGACAACAGTGACGATGACGTAGATGGCCGAGATGGCGATGCTGGAGTTTACGTTGAGGAACAGGGCCCGGGTGGCGTTGTCTAGCTTGAAGATGCTGGAATTCCCCGTCATGGCTGAACGGGAACAGGTTCTCGTTACCTGTGAGAAATCACCTGTGGTTTAACGGGTATGTGGTGCAGGGTTATTTTTCTGAGGAAATACTGGAGCAGCATCATGTACTTCTTAATTTGATTGGTTTGTAAGAACTGAAAAAAAAAATCAGACAACATACAAAAAACCCTGCTAAACCTAGTCTAATGCGATGCATGTGCAACCTTCCCTCTCTTTGAATGTGCAGACATTATTGAGCTAAAAGGTGTGAAACTAACCCGTTAAGCATTCTCATGAGAGCACCTTTACTCGGTGTGTTTGTCTGCGTGCGAGTAGCGTGTGTGTTGTTTTCACACAGGAAAAGCACATGATTGATTTGCGGTGAAGAGTGCCAACTGCCGCTGCGGTTGAGCTGGTGTTGCATCGACACCTGATCATGTCATGGGGTGTAGACTCGCAACTGCCAATGATCATATCGTCTCGGGCCCAACTGAATTTGATCTTCGTGCCGTGAAGAAAGTGAACACTTGAACGTGGTATACAGGATCGTGGTGGTGGTGATGGTGGTGGTGTGGGCAGGGGGGGGCAGTTGCCACAGAAATCACTGAAATGCTGCAAAGTTGCATTGTAAGCTATGCAACGGAAAGTACCTACTACCACACCAAGGACAGAGATGATAATAACAGTGATACATTTTTTTACCCCATCAAATGACATATTGTAGTCCATTGACATTGACTTTGGGTTATAGTGTGTTTTTCTTTTCTAAAAGTAACAAAAAAAGGAATCTGTGAAATAAATAACATATGTTTTCAACACTTATTCATTCTCCTTCCGCTCTGCTTACAAAGTGTTGTAGCCAAACAGTTCTTTAAACCATGAATATTTACGCAATGACGTTTTTTAACCCTTACACTTTCACAACATGTTGTTCTTTATACTGATGTTGCACATTTGAGCTAGTCTAAGTTACATGTTCAGTCATTGTGGGCACTGGGTGTTGTTTGTGTTAATGTGTTAAAACGCTAAATAAAAATATTGTCCAAAAATGAATTAACATCAATAAATATTGCAGTAACCTTTCACTTATTCTGGCATCACTGAACACAGGTAGGAACAACAAGTGCTGACTAAAGTGACTTTGTCCAAAGTTCCAAAGTATGCTTAGTAATAGCACATATTAAGCAACCGGCACGTGGGCCAACTTGGAATCAATATTTCAAATGTTAAAGCACACATACGTTGTCGAGGTTTAGGATCTCTCCAGGTGGATCTTAGTGAAAGTGGGTCAAACACTCACCTATGGGCACGGAGGCAGACGAGACAAGAGGCAGGTGGAGGCATACGCCGCGTCGGTTGAAGATGAAGGAACAGATATTGCGACTGCTGGGGAAATGAGATTTGATTGTGTTACAGTGCCATAAAGAGAGAGAGAGAGAGAGAGAGAGAGAGAGAGCGAGAGAGAGAGAGAGAGAAAGAGAAAGAGAGAGAGAGAGCGGGAGAGAGCGAGGAAATGGATCATGTGACCACCTCCATCCTACCAACTGCAGGTCAGAAAACCCCCACGCGCTCATAGCATGCATGGAGAGCGGCACGCATGTACTCATCATGATGGTGATTTGCATTGTTGCCTAATTCCTCTCGTTGTGGTTCATGCATTGTCTCTAAACTGTACCGGAACACGTGGGAAGACAGAACTATGTAAAGCAAAAGGGGTGTTACGGGACACCCTGAATGGAAAGGCCATTACAAAAGTGTTGTTAGAGCGTGTGAATTTCACTTTTACTCACTGTCAGTCGTATCGACGCTGTGATAGAAATAGGAAAAGAAACCACAGAGAGGTGTCACAAAGTAACACCTATTATGTGGCATTAGTGATTAAAGATGATTTCATGTTTCCTTTTTTCATCATCCAAACTCAACCATAGTCAACTCAGAACTCCAACTCACACGCACATGTTTCTTTGTGAGTGAAAGTTCTTGTTTTGAAGTGAAGCGAGAACACCAGATTTCAAACCCACGAGGTGGAGAGGATGTGTTCTTATGCGGCTGGCTTCCTGTTGACGGTTATAGTTCTGCTTTTATTTGGGTGACATCGTCACAAGCACGGAGTTCAGTGGTGTGATTAATTTAGTAATTTTGGTATGACATATTTTTTTGAGGGGGCATCAACGACATGACACCTGCCCAGATACAACTGTGTTTGCAACATTTAGAGAGAAATACAAGTTTTTCAGGAGGAGGAGGAGGAGTTTTATTTTAGCTTGACATAAACCTCAGTATCACCAGTAAAACCCAGAGGCACGCCTACAGCTACTGAAGATACCGTTGCGTTTTCACGTGTGATCTATACTCGACTCATATTCGTAAATGTACTCTGGGCGGTGCTGCCTCACCCAAACCGTCAAAATGACTGAAACACTGACTTAGTCTTTTAAAAGCTTTATTTCTCTCAGAACTCTTCAAGGAAGGAAGAAAAAAACAACTTCATGATGCAAGAGGTATGATAGACAAATGTGAGGTGGTGTGCAAAAATAATATAAGGCTTGTTCAACAGACATATTACTTTATCAATGCATTTTTTTTTATAAATATGTACTTGACAGAATGAATAGAAAACAATGCACACAGCGTAGAAAACTAATTGTTTTCTTTTTTCCGTCATACTTTGCAACTATACATGTTATTTCTAGGAAATACAATATATATATATATATATATATATATATATATATATATATATATATATATATATATATATATATATATATATAAAGTAGAGAATGTGTTCTTGCTAGGCTCATGGGCGGTCATGTACAAAGCTTTGCTCACAAAAACTAAATATCTCTGTTGGATGACAACAATTTAGGAAAGAAGTGATACAACTTTGTTCTTATTTTTTTTTATCAATAATAACTCTTATCCCCACTCACTCGCTCACTTCTATACACACAAATACACACAGGATTTCATATGTGAAATTTCCTACATCCATTGTTTGTAAGTTCTCCTTACGTTATATTTCATTTTGATAAAATCGAGAGGATTATTAAAAACATCCAGGTGTACAAAGGCATAGTAACAAGATCTGTTGCAGAGGGGGAGGTCACGGTTTCACCAGAAATCTGACGATGGATACGACAGGAGAGCTGCCTCTGACAGGGACACACTTCAGATGACCAACAGGAAGGACAGTGGACTGGTTGTTCTATCATTAAGGTAACTATCATTACTATATCCAGCAGGAGATTATGTATTCAGTGGTGTGTTTGAGTGAGTGAGCATCTCTGTGTCTGTCTGTCCACGGCTCATCTCGCATACTGCTGGATCTACCAGCCTCTTGTTTGTTGTGTTCATTTATGACTGTATGCGTAAGGCCCTCTCGTGGCTGCAGGGACTCACAGTTTTGCTGCTTTTTTTATGTACGTACTGCATGCATGTATGTATTGTAGGTATGAATGTATGTATGTATGTATGTATGTATGTATGTATGTATGTATGTATGTATGTATGTATGTATGTATGTATGTATGTATGTATTTATGTATGTATGTATAGTATGTATGTACTGCATGTACTTCATGTATTGCATGTATAGTATCTTAGTATGTATGTACTGCATGTACTTCATGTACTACATGTATGTACTGCATGTAGGTATGCATTTATGCATGTATGCATGTATGTATGTATGTATGTATTGCATGTATGTACTGCATGTACGTATACACTGCATGCATGTTTGTATGCATGTTGTATGTATGTATATGTACTGCATGTTTGTATGCATGCATGTTGTATGTAGGTATGTACTACATGTACATCATGTATTGCATGCATGTATGTACTGTACACATGTATGTATGTAATAGTATTGCATGTACATGTACTACATGTAATGAATAAAATGTATGCATGTGCTGCATGTGCTGCATGTGTACTGCATCATGTATGTACTGCATGCATGTATGCATGTATGAGCTTTGACTACTCCGGAGTGTATCTTCTTTTGTAGGTAGGATAGGAGCTAGCACGGTCCTGTACCGCGTTTGGCTAACAGAGCTAGCTGCTACAGAACTAAACACCCAGCAGGATTGACAGTTTCTGTTCAGAGGAAGCTTTAAACAGTCAACATGAATCGCTCACACGCTGAACCACAGTTCAGCTGCACCGAGCCGCTGCAGACAGCTGCCTGGAATCAACTGAGATTGTGTCTGTTGCGTGAGACGTGCGGTTGAAAAAAGTGTCTGAAGCGCTCTGCGGGGTCAAGACGGGGAGCAAGAGTGCTTTTTCAGTCCTTCAGCACTGGTCGGTGCAGAGACACGCACACAACTAAGTGCACCGTTCTAGTTCGCCCCGTTCACAGTATTATTCACATGGTTCATTCCAAGGATTCTTTGAACACTAAACAGTGAGACAAACTATTTAGTGACTACTAAAGATGTTCATGCTCCAACAAAACGAAAAAGTTTGACCAACATTCACAGCGTTGTTGTCTGTTACACCTAAAACAGATGCAAACGATTCAATGATGTATCAATGAAGTCCCTCAGTGGAGTGTATTATTTTGAAATGCTCAATGATGACGTCTCAAATCTGCCACCATCTTCGGCTAAATAGGCCTATTTCTATTTCTATTATTTTTTAAATATATACTGTATATATATACCAAACATTCAGACTGCTCACTGTTCCTCTTTGCTTTTCTCAAACCCTTTCTCCAGGCCCGTTGCCATGCCGTCTGCCTCGTAGCCATGCTCCGCCCCGGGTTCGGGGGAGTGGCCCACTGGGGTGCAGTCGTAGCCTTTGCCAGCTGAGCTAATGCGCTTCCTGTTGCGCGCGCCGGGCTGATAGAGCTGCATGGCGGGACGGTCCTGCAGGGAGACAAGAGAGCAGGGACATGGGAGAGATAGGCAGCACACATGTTGAATATATACAAATATATATCTATATATATATATATATATGTGTGTATGTATGTATACCTATATATGTATATATAGATATACTTCTTTACCCGCTTATTCACGAGTCACACAGGGCTGATGTGTATCCCAGCATGCACTGGGCCGGCTGGTACAGAATCAGCCTTTTCAACGTTCAAGTACTCTTCCCTATATATGTGCATCAGAAAATCAACACACCGTAGAATAACTAACGACGACCGGTGTGTTACGTACACCTTTTGTTTAATGCAAATAGTCTTAACTGTCCTATTTATTGTTTCATGTTATATCAATGTCGGGAGAAATCATATATTTGTTCATCCATCGCTGAATGATCAGCTCTCAGAACACAGAAACACTGAGGCCATGAGTCAGACCTCGTGGTTGTGAAATGAATGTATTTCACGTATGTGGAAACCTTTTTCATGCGCGTGACATTTTAATTAAGAGATAAGCTTATACTGTCGAATGCTTCCTGTAACGCGGTTAATTGCTATCTCTATGCCACAGACACACTGAAAGTAAAGACACAAGATTTCTCGCAGTTGATGACTATCATCTGTAAAAAGAAAAAACACACATCAACCAACATCTGAATCACAGTTACATGTAATTGGATGCCACCTTCCCCCCCGTCTCATGCTCACCTTGTCGCTCACCTTGTTTCGGAGGCGTTCTTTCCTGTTAGCCAGGTCCTCCCTGTCCTCCTTTCCCAGTTTGTCTCCCCCGTCGGGGCAGTAGGAATAGCCATGATGGTGCCCCTCCTTCTTGGCTCGGTCCTGGCAGTAGCCCTTCCCCCATTTGGTCTCGTCCTTGCGGCGCATAAACTTGTCAAACTCGTAGTGGTGCCGCTGCCGCTTCCTCTCCTCGTCCTTGCCCCGGTGGTCCTTGTCCCGCTGTCTGCGGCCGTGCTGCTCTCTCTGCTCCTTGTCGCTCTCGGGCTGACCCCTAGTGGTCGGAGAGGAGATTGCACAGACATTCAAATGATGATGATCACAATGATGACACAGGCAAGCAGAGTTGTTGGCAGCACTTCACAGTCCAGTGTGTGCTTCTCTGTCTCCCATAAAATATGGACGTCAATTCACATTTAAAGCTGTTTCACCTGTATAACATTCTCAGATTTGTTTTTAGCGCAAAAACATTTTTATAAATTACTTTTTTACTTACTTGAGTGAGTGATGGCAGATTACAAGCCTGATATATACATACTATATATATATATTACTTTTTTATTAAGAATGAGATGTTATAGTTGCTGCTTTTGTCCTATGTCCCACATTATAATACCACGCATAAGACTCAAATTCAAAGTGTGACATCAAAGGTCTTTTGGAGCGTCATCAGCCTCGGAGCAGTTAGCTCAGCCGGTGCACAGAACTTCTCACATTTGGACACTTTTCAAAACTGAACTTTTACTTCTTCTTTTTTTTTAATTTTGCTTTTTATTTTTTTTACAACTAGTCTATTTATATTCTACGTACTTCACTTGCATTAACTGAAATGAGATGTCACATGTGGGTTGAAGTCAAATCCAGTATTTGTGAGAAATACTTTTGCACCCGTTAAAAGAATTTTTCGAGAGCTGTTTTATTGTCGATCTATTAGTGTCACACTAATTGTCATTCTTTCCAGTTAATACGGGATGCTGTCACACCCCACACACCTTCCAACTTCTCTGGAGTCTATGAAACATAAAGGTCCTTTCAGGTTAAATAGAGAGCTGGCTTCAAGGGCTGAGCCAGAGATACGCTCCCCGACAGTTGAGTTCTGTACGGCCTGAATGTCCTGAATGTAGAGCACTACAGATCTCCAATAGGGCCTCTCACACAATTCTTACTTTTCTTTGGGGTCCTTTGATTTCGTTTGTCCTCCTGTCTTCTCCCATTTGCACCTGTCCGTCTCCCCGATGTCACTTTTGTCCTTCATTCGGTCTGAATCCACGTCGTCGTCCCTGTCGCTCTTCTTTAGGAGCTGGAAATGTAGAAGGAAAAACAAAAGTTCATGATTGCACGCTATTGCGCCATCAACGAACATGTGAGTTTCTCAGTGGCCTCACCTTGATCTTGATGTCTTTGTCGGACAACTTCTTCTGCTTCTCCGCCTCTTTCCGTTTGCGTCTCTCCTCCTCCCGCCGCTTCCTCTTCTCCTCCTCCCTCTGTCGTTTCTTTTCCAGCTCGCGTCTTCTCCTCTCCTCCCTCTTCTCCTCTCTGATCCTCTGCAAGGAGAGACGAGGCACTTTAAATTGAGGATTGTCCAGAGCAGTTTGAAAAGTCATGTATTTTTATCATTCGAGCGTTGATCTTTTTCTCACCTGTTTCTCGATTTTTTTATTTTTGATGTATTCCAACAGTGGCGTTGTCCGTTTGGCTAAAATTAAGGGAAAGCAATTGAGACAACTCAACAAAAGTTGTTTTTCAACCCATATAAACCCACATATTGATCTGTATGACAATGTACCTATGAGCTCTCTAGTCTTGGCCTCTATCTCTCCCAGCAGAGTCTCCGGGTTGGCCATAGACTTCTCCTCATCACAGGAGTAATTCTCCAAAAAACGCTTGTACTCTGGGTCTGAATGGGGTTTGAGATCCAGAATGAGAATACAAATGGTGTGAAGTCCATGTTTGTTTATATCACAGTATATATATATATATATATATATATATATATATATATATATATATATATATATATATATATATATTTAAGTTATGTATATCAGCACCTTCCTCAATGCTCCCGACTTTGGCATCTTTCTTTTTCAGTTTCTTCTTGGAGATTTTCTGGAAGGGGGCAAACTCCACCACGGCAGGATATTCCTGGCCTGAGCAAATATTGAAAGAAAAAGAAAAAGGCAGGTCATCATACAACAGACGTCTGCAATCAAACAGGAACCACGGCAACAAAAGCTCTAAAACCGCCTCTCGGGGCCCGATAACATCCAGCTGGACAACAAACACGTCTCATGTTTTTCCTTTAACACAACAGAATGCGTCGCCGAACAGAGCTTATAAGCAAAGAGGAATTACCCTTATTGTCGATGAACACGTAGCCATCAAATTGGTCCCTGAACAGGAGGATATCTTCGGGGTTTTTGAAATTGACATACGCCCTGGAGAACAGGTGGGGATAAAGACTGTGGACGGAGAGAACGGGAGAGCCATGAACAGTCAGCTTGTCAGAGTAAAGCGATACAATTCATACACCGTGGCTGGTTATCACCATTACCTTTGATCGGCTGGAAAGAACTCAAAATAGTCGTAGGACGGGAGCGGACTGAGCTGCTCCTCGAGCTGCTCCTTGGACAGGTTCGGCGGAAGCCTTCGGATCACCACCTGTAATCGATCATGTGTGTCATTCCCTTTGGCTCAGCAGGAAGCCCCTTGTTGGTATAAAGATCATTATGTTTCTTTCTTTCAAGGGGGAAATGGCTCAGGGTTTTGATTCCAGATCTCACAGGCGCACATATCACAGAAATTAAATTGAAACCCAAGGAGTAATAATAGTAATAATCAGACGGAAGATATGAATTGTTTACTACAGCGTGAATCGCTCCACTGCAGCTTCACGCTCACTTTACTTTTACAAAGGAACAAGACTGCTCGAAGAACCCTTTGACTCTCTGACCCGGCACATGGGCTTGTCATTGCAAACTCATGCTGTGCAGGTAAATGTTGCTCAAACAGACAGGGATAGTGAAGTCATGTGACCATGGGGACATTCTGTATTAGACTCAATTAGCTTTTACAATACTACACACTTTCACCTCTAACAGCAGGGGAACAAGCCTCGGGTTCCAGATAGATTTTGCCTGACAGACTGGAACCACATTGTTGTTAACCTCAAATATATTTTAATATTGTAATGTTTTGTATTTTGTATCAAAGCCTTAAACAGAAGCGACAGACAGATACAATAAGCAATCCGACTCTGTCAACGTTTTTGACTACTAATGTGTAATAAACACCATGCATTATTGTTTTTTTCCCCAGCATTATTCAGATTCACTTGACACCTTTAAGACTCTTTAGCTACAGGGAAACATTAGGATTTAGGATCCTAAAAAGCGGGATTATGGCGCTTAAAACGTTGATTTGAAGCTTGTTTGAACACACAGACGACGCGACAACGCGGACTACATTGGACACAGTGTCCCGTCGTGTTTACGTCATAAAGTCTGAGTGGAGTGTGACTTATATAATAGAATAGAAACAGATTATGGTTCCTGCTGACAGGTTGTTATTCTCTTCCGTGCTCCGGTCGCTGTCCGCGGTGCTGAAATGCCCGCCGCCTCCCCTCCATGTCAGTTTTACCCACACGGGGTATAAACAATGCGACACGTCGCCTCCCACCTTCGTGAAGACCTCCTTCTTCTCCTCTTTCGGCTTCAGGTGAGCGGGAGTGTTCTCCTGCTCCCTCGGGGCGTCTCTGAACTGTATCTCCACGACGCTTTTCTCCTTGCCCGCGGTCATTTGGTCCTTTTCAGACCTCATTTCTCTCCATCTCACTCTCTCTCTCTCTCGCCCGTGTTAAGTCGCCGTGCGCTCGCGAGAGTACGAGGTTCACGCGAGACGGCAGCGCGAGACGGGAGCTTTGACGAGGACGCGATAGAAAAAAAAGGAATGTGGTTTTCCTTGTTAAATACGTTAAAATTTAATAAAACTATTTAATTTGAAAAAAAGTTAAACCTATCAGCATCAACAATATATACAAAGTATTAAAAACAAAAGATTTTATTTGGCAAAACGGTCCACTTCAGAATAAAATAAATCTTTGATTGTTGATTGCATCACTTTAATGTTGTAGCTGGTAATGGTGAGGGTAATTTGTATTTACTTCATACTGCTCATTGAGTATAACATTTGGTCTCAGCCGGATATAATACTACACAATGTATTTGATGATTACATTTAGATCTGAATTTGCAAATTAAATCGTAGGTCTAACTAAAGTTCACCAATCAAGTAAATGTAGGAGAGTACAATGTTTTGTTCTTCATCATACTGCAGAAAAAAGTACAAGTAACCAAGTGTAATAGTTACATAGTGAGCAGTTTGTCTTGCTTGGAGTCCGCCAACTTTCATCACCTTTCTCCAGCAGCCCATATGGGACACTGGACTGTGGTCAAGTGAGCCCACATCCGCCGAGTGAGCCTCTACTGCAATTCTGAATGCATCTCTATTCAAGGTGTTACGGTACGGGGCGGTACGCAGCAGAGAACCCAGAAAAGCCGAGCTCAAATGAAATGATGATATTCATATTCAAACGGCATATCCTTAAACTCAAATTTAAAGTACAACGCACTCTTGTTCAGACTGATCCCTGCTATGTCCATGTGTCCTGCTATGTCCATGTGTCCATGGCCTTGAGATTTTACTGTACAGTTTTGGAGAAAAGTGACTTGTTAGCTGACTCAAAGTCAGCTCACATGCAATGATATTCATAACGTCACAATTTCCAATATTTAAATGGCTATACAAACAGATCCTTAAATTTGTAAAGTAAAATTATGAATATCATTATTACATTGTAGCTGATTTTGAAGTCACTTTTCTCCAAAACTGTACAGTGAACTCTCATGGCTATGTACATGTGCATAGCAGAGGTGCAGTGTAATTTCACTTTACAAATTTAAGGATCTGTTTTATAGCCGTTTGAATATTGGAAATTGTGACATTATGAATATCCTTAAATTTGTAACGTAAAATTATAAATATCATTATTACATGTAAGCTGACTTTGAAGTCACTTTTCTCCAAAGCTGTACAGTAAAATCTCAAGGCCATAGACATGTCCATGGCGGAGGTCAGCCTGAATAAGGCTGCATTGTAATTGCACTTTACAAGTTTAAGAATCTGTTTTATAGCTGTTTGAATATTGGGAAATTACGTTTGAATGCTTTTTGTGCTATTTGAAGCCAACCTAGACCACCATACCGTAACACCAGGAATAGACGGTCATTTATTTTCATGCGTGCGGCTCACTCGGCGGATGAGGGCTCACTTGACCGCAGTGGACAACGGCTGTTTGAGTTTTTGCATTGCATTTTAGGAGTGTTTTCAGTAAAATATGAATGACTTAATAAAGGGACTTTGCTGTTGTAAACATCAACGTTGCTCCAGAAATAGTACTTATACCAATACATATTGCTCTCAGTTTGTTTTCAAAATGCAATATGTTTTAAAAGCAATCATTTAGTCGTAGAAAAGAACAGAGCATTAATAAGAGTGGCTCCTGTAATAAAATCCTAGACACCTGTCACCTGAAGGCCACCGTAGTTCTCTGACACACTTGGAAAGGAGGTTGCAATTAATCAAATCTTAAATAGTAGCTTAACATGTTTTCAATAAGTACATATTTGACATTACCCAATGTAATAAATGTGTGCCTACTCCATAAATGCAAACTGTTCACGACCACTGATGTAAATAGTTTTGGAAGAAAATGCGCGTGCTCTTATTCAACCCTTGTATTCATTTGGTTTTTCAATGAATATACTTTTTTACGCTGTTACTGTATATATCTTCAATTAATTTAGGATTCATTGCATTTATTTATCCATCATATATTTATTGTATATCGATACTTATATCTGTAATGACTTCTTCAATGATCCGATTCAAAGTAGAGGACATATCAAACAGTTCCGCCGCCATCAACGCACACAAAAGCTGCGGGATGAAGAAGCGACTTTGGCGCCGAACAAGTACGTTGTGGTGAGAAAAGAATAACTTCCAAGTGTCATTCATCTATCTGCGGGACCGGGGCGTCTTCAGGCAGTCCAGCAGCCGCCTGGATCAGCGTGCGGGACCGGGGTCGAGCTGCGGGGCTTCACGCTCTACTGACCCGCACAGTGAGAGCTGCTCGCGGCTGCGCTGTCCGCCAAGGAGCTCCAGGGTTCCGGGTGGGAGGACTGGCTCACCGACCGCCCGTGGACGTCTCGGTAGGGAACTGAGAAAAAAACAACACACACACACACACACACACACACACACACACACACACACACACACACACACACACACACACACACACACACACACACACACACACACACAAAAAAAGTTGTCGAACAAAAGCTTTTGATTGTAAATATGTGTAGTTACCGGACGAAAAAACAACTTTGTTTTTCCTAAAATAAATCTCTAAGCTGTATCACCAAAGTTGATCATTTCAAATGAACTGACCGTAAACTCACCACCGAGGAAGGCTTGCCTGCCGCTGCTGGTCTCCGCGCGCAGCCGAGGTCTCTCTGGGGTCGACACGGAGCTCTTCAGGCTGGAGACAAAGGTGGAGCAGGTGTCCGGGTCCCGGCACACTTGGTTTTGACTGTAAATGACGGCCGCTTTAGACGGAGTGCAGCCCATCTCTCTGCGAGCTGCAGCCGCTCTCCATTGGGGTGAAAGGAAAAATACCGGACGTGGGTGTGAAGAGAGGGGATGGATGGATGGATGGAAAGAGGGCTGAGAGAGATCACTCCTCCCCCTACACCGGAGCACGGCGTTTAAGAGGATGTTTGAGCTCCGGTCAGTTTCACACTCTGTTTTCCTCTGGAGGGTAAAAAAAAAAGAAGGTACATTGTCGATTTTACGCCAATGCGTCGGTGCAAGTAAACACACCACAGGATGCACGTTGGTTTCCCTCCTAAGTGTTGAAAATTACATTTGGTTGAACTATATTATACGCCTCAGGATCAAATATAAGGATTGTCATCTCAGCATCTACATGCCACATTTTATTTGAGTATAAAAAAACAAAACGCAATCTAAAAATATCTGGTTTGGTCAAATCAGTAATTCTGCTGAGAGCATGTTTGTATAAGCTGGACTTCACTCTGCAACAGATGTAAACATATGTAGACACCAGAACTGTACGGTATCTCAGTGAGGACATTAAAAGACATTTTGTGTGTAGAACATTCAAAGATAAACACCATCGCTACCACAACACATGTTCATGATTTTTTACATACAAACCACTTATTTCCGATGAACACAAAACACACATACCCAAAACTTTTTAAGATAAATTCATGGTTTATTGGAGTCACCAAGAAAAAAACTGGTTGTAATTAGCTGGCTCTTTATTCAATTTGTAAATCCACAGGTTGAGAGCAGCACGGAGGGCCCTGCCATAGGCAGTAATACGTGTTAGTCTTTTAGATGCGAGGTGTGCGGCTGTGTTTGCTCCGTCCAATCGAGTGTCAGAGGGCCACGCGTTCCCAGTGTCTCCGGGCTGAACCCAAGGTCCAAGTACTCGGCCCCTTCACCGAGGCACATGTTAATTCCCCCTGTTAAAGTGCATTCTTGCTAAATGAATACAGCAGGTTGCTGTATAGATATTCACCCACACTCTTAATGTTCACAACGGCATGTTCACTTACAGGAACGACCGCGTTAAATGCACGAGAGGGAGAATCCACAGGAAACCATTGGTGGAGGACACGCGGCCAAAGTTTTGGTTCGATAGCTGTCCCCTTGGGCTCGGATACGTGTGCCTATGACAGCCATTTTGACGCGACAGTTCCACCTCCCGGCGGGGGACGCCGCGATCACGTGCTGGCGTCCGACAAGGTGTCCAACATCACGTCGCTCTCGTACATGTCGCACTCGAGGGTCAGGGAGAGTCGCAGAGGCGTCTCCAGCATCATCTTGTCCTGGTTCGACAGGGGCGTTTCCAAGGACGTGATGCCGCCGCCGTCTTCCTGCCTCGGGGTGTCCGGGAGGTCGCTGGGCTCCGCCGTGTTCAGCATCTTTATTAGCGTAGGAGTGTTCAAGCTGCCGCGCATCTTGTCGTTGATGTCCGTGCCTGTTGTAGAGTCAAAGCGACAGCAGGTTTGAAATGTCAGCTGGTGTCTTAGAGCAGACATTTGAGTACTTGCAACAAAAATATGCTAATTCATCTGTGGGTAGTTTTGAGATGTCTGCTATTGAGATCTTTGTTTGGGGGTCAAACAATGACTAATACCGCTAGAGCTGAAATAGATATCATTCAACTCAGCTTGATAAAAAGACCAAGGATGCAAAAATCTTTCAAAGACGAAAGACAAGTGATCTGAAACTGCAGTAGAGTGTGTGTCCTACCTATATAGGCATCCGTGTCACCGATGTACATCTCAATACAGTGGCCGAGCATCGTCACAGAAAAAGTGTCGTCCCTTTTCAGTCCGAGTGCCTGCACAGACAGAAACCAAACCCAATTCTAACATTTCTTACAAAAACATAGCTGTTGACAAACAGAGAAAAAACTAAGCAATTGACTTTTCAGAGGTGATGCGTTGACGTTAACTCTTATTCATTTATTTGATTGAAAATGGAAAAACAAAGCCCCAATGCACAAAAGGTTCTTGGAAAAATTAGAAAACACTCACAACCTTATGGGCCAAAAGAAAATGGCAGCATACCGTGTGAAAGTAGTCGATAGCGCTCTCAAAGTCCCCCATGAGGCTGTGCACGTATCCTATGGACGAGTAGGTGGAGGCGTGCTGAGGAATTAACACCAGAGCCTGACGGTGGTACTCCAGAGCCTGGTCGTACTTTCTACACAAACAAACACGGCAATGAACAAAGTCTGTATCCATGGAGCCTACGTAATGACGCTTGCAGAAATGTGACAAAATACATTATATCAAATAGTACATTTGATGGGGAAACACAAACACAAACGCAGCAATATAATAAATAATTTGACAAACAAGGCCATATCAGCAATTTTGAAATGTGTGCCTTTTGTAGGAACGAGTGCACAAAGGGAACTTTTTTCAAATATATTTCGATAGCTGCAAATTGTTCAAGTTTTGACAAATACAGCACATCTTCTGCTCAATGGGTGTCACTGTGTGTATATTCTTCAGTTATAGTCATGTTAAAAAAAACAAGAAAAGAGCTGGCCCTTTTCCAAACAGTTTCCAATGACGGCTTCTCAGATGCTTCAGTGTAATACTCATCTGGCGGGTCAGGTGAGCTAATAGATTATTATGTTGAACCTACTTCAGTAACACCAAGATAACACATAAGATAACACGCACTGCAGAGAGTTCATATCAGCACATGTGCAGCTGTGTTTCTATTTCTATGTATTTTTATTTTTTTTACATACAAGGAACGGAAAAGGATTGCGTCAAATGCATGCGTCAACAACCTAACGCATTAACCCTTGACCTTTGTTCTATATAAAAACTCCCCAAGCCTTTCAAAACAACCACTTGTGTGGCGCGCATTCTGCAAAGTCCTTATATCTATTGAGTGGTGAATATGCATAATTCATTAAAGGGTCTTTTCATGAATTCCCAACGAGGGCCCTGCCTTCTGAATGATTGTGACAGAACAAGCGGGCGCATCTCTGAAAATAGCTCGTTGGAGGAAGGTGAGGGGAAAATAATAGAAGGAGGGGCATGAACAATTTAGAGCAGAGTGCACTCTCTTAGCTTCTTTAATGATCCACTTGGGATGAACTTAGCCTCCCATATTGAGTACCTCATGTGCCAACCTCAAATAGACAGAACAACTTAGGAAGATTGGCTCCGTCGTACTTACTTCAATTTCCGACACACGTGACCCAAGTTGTTTAACAAAGGCTCCCATTTGTCCACTGTGACCTTCAAATTGAAAGGAAAACATTAAAAAAGCATAATTATAATAACTCCAGCACGGACGTGGTCATGTTTTCAAGTCGTTTGTCATTCAAACTTTTTAAATGAAAATACATGAACAGTTACCTCGTTTCCTATGGCTTTGATCTTCTCCATCGCGTCAAGAAACAACTTCTCTGCTGTCTTCCAGCTACAACAATAGATGTGTAAAACATTTTTACAGCACAATGAGTGTAATTTAAATTAAGGGCATTATAAGCTACTTAAATGTGTGTCCACATGTTTTCCGAACTACCTAATTTGAGTTAGAGATATTTTCTGCCATCCCAATACAACAGGTAATTGTATTTTATCCACAGATAACAAAACCTCCACAAATCAAACTATCTACATGACTAGATACCGGTGAGGTTTTATGAGAACATTTGTTCGCTCTGACAATTACCACCGCTGTGTAATGCCAATAACATGTATGCTACCTTTGTGTAACTAGTTGGTAGTAGTGATGGTTGTTTGTGTTTTTGGCTCCATGACTCACTCTCCATTTTGAAAGGCAACCACCGCCACCTCGTGTATGACAAACGGGTCCTCTGGAGCGATACTGAGGGCCTGGCTGAAGAAACGCTCCGCCAGCTTGGAGTTGTTGGTCAGACCGTACTCCAGGCCAATGTAAAGCATGGGTAAGTGGCACCTGGATGAGAGAGAGACACAAACAAGTGTCACCAGAAATGGCAAAATTGCCAATGCAGGCTGACAAAGGCGGTATGTCTATGGCAAAACAAATATATTTAAAAAGGTGGAATATGTGGAGTTGAAAACTCCAGGGCCTGTCTGTCATTACCCTTTCATCAGCTGGGCAGCGGTGAAGTAGGCAGCCATGGCTTGGTCATGCTCACTCTCCACCGCAAACGAATGACCATAGGCAATCCATGCAGGGCCGTACGTCCTCTCCAGCGTGGTGGCTTTGCTGCAGGAGACAAACAATATGATATGCCTCACTGCACCAAAACACGAAACGGCCTGCTCTGTGGCCTCAAACAGGATGCACTTCCTTTTGAGTCAGCGACAGCATACCTGAGGTACCGCCGAGCGTGTTCGTTTTTATGGCCAACCATGAGATAGTAGCACCCGACGGCAAACCAGGATACCTGATGAAGGTTTATGATGGTTATCCAAGAATGCACATTATGTTAATAAAAAAAAAAGAAAGATGGATGGATAAGCCTGCAACACTTACTGGGTTGTTGGGATACAAGTCTACAAGTTTGTGCGATAGGTAAAACAATTCTGCGGGGAGGAGAGAGGGGGGGGGGGCACACAAAAAAGATTAGAGAGCTAAATTAACTATTATACTGATCGGTAGGCAAAGCTATCAAACAAAGCGCTTTATGCACGAATGCAACGTCCATTATACCATTTGCTTTCCCAAGCTCCACCAGTGTTCCTATGTGGACCGGTAAACAGTTGGCGTGGAAGGGGTCTTTAACCATCACCCTGAAACACAAAAACAGAGCTGCATTAAGCAGCTGTACAGTTTTACTGACATTCTGCTGCAGCAACTCGTTGACCTTTATTTAGCGCAATCAAAATAAAATGATTGTATACCACACTGTGATTTGGGGCATTATTGATTTAATTTTTTTTTAATTTAAGGTCTGACTGTTACAATAGCATGACACAGATCAATAGATGTGTATCAGTCAAAACCACTTTCTCTGGCTGAGGTGAAGAAAGAATGTGAGGTAAAGCTGGACTATAGCTGCAGGCTACAGGCTATATGGCTACAGGTTACATTCAGAGGTGAGAACTATTCCTGTTGTGTGATTTTATGATGCGTGTTATTAGCGTGACGGCTGTAGGCCTCGCCTTTCTAGAGTGTCTCTACATAAATCTCCACGTAACACAAAGATCAACAACTGAGAGGAAGACACCTACGTTGATGTGAGTTTGTAGCACATCTTGAAATCACAGTTATAATAATGTCTCTCCGCAAGAGACACCACCACATCCAAATTGTCCTGAAGACCATTGACCATCTCTGGCACCACCAAATCACTGGGCTTGTTATACTGCAGAGGGAAAAAGAAGGAGTGTGTGTGTGGGGTTTAAAATGGGAGTAAGTGGGGGGGAAAGGAGAAAGGATATGAAGGGTTAGGACAAAAGAATATCCATAATATACATTTGCATTTCAACAAATATTTAGTGTGTACAAATAAACCCTGAAGCTTGGCAACACCAGGGAACAACATTTGGATGTTTGCTCTCTATGAACTCAAATTAAAAGATAAGGCAGGCTGGTGTTTGAGATTGACCACAAATAACCTGCAGGGTCCATGTTCGTTCAAGTAAAACGACATTCTAGACAAAAATGTTGATACATGATGAGCCATCAATCCCTTTTGGACAACAATGTGTCTAACAGAGGAAACCTTTCAGTTACATCAGGCTTTGTCTATAAGGGCAATACTTGATGGTCGGATCAATTCATTGTTGATTTTGGTCTTTTAGGAGGATTAGTAGACCATAAGAAAATACAAATATCATTAGGCTTATACTAAAATTTATGAAAAATAAATAAATCCTACCTTCTTTAACTTATTCTCAAATAGGAAGTGTAAGAGCTCCTCCTCTTCCTCAGTGCACTGTTGACTCAGAGGAAGAGAGTCCAGGAAGTCTTTTTCTATAGAAAAAACAACAACAGGTTTCACATACACCGCCCTTGTAGAAGTTCTTGAAATTATGATAGATATCACATCTGTAGCAATATCAATAGGTCAGTGCACATAGTTGCCACAGATCAGACTCACCTTCCTGCGCGGTCAACATGTGATGGGATGTTAAAAGGTCAAAGGCTTCAAAGCAGTACACGTCTAGTTTCAAGGCCTCTTTATAGCTAGAGGTGGCCAGCGGCCTGTTGTCCATGGCATCATAGATCTTACCCCGCAGGAGGCAGATGGAGCTGTTGACCTGAAACATTTCAGAGGCGTAATAGAGAGGGAACAGAAAGAGTCTTTAGTCAATGCCTACAACATGACTCATACCTGTATATATAGTCTTTCAGCTTCAAGTAATTAACAAGAATGGACCTTGGCAACACTCAGAAACAACTCTCATATCCATCAAATGTCACATAAATAAATTAATATCTGCTGCTCTCAACTATGATTACAGTGGTTATAAATGGCACGTTCTCACCACTGAATACAATCCATTATACTTTACAATCCAGTGGTGCTGGGGGAAATTTTGAGCAGGTGAACTCCATGACATAAATGTCAGTGGAGATTACCGCATCTGTTGTCTTCAAACTTTCAACTAGCTAGCATTAATGCCAATGTGTATGCGTTTGGACTCTTCGGCAATCAATATTAATGTACAAGGTCATCTGTTGTCAAGACATTGTTTAACAGTAAAGCAAAAGCAAGCGCTGATATTTATACAGAATTTATACAGATATGTGGCACTGAGGATTCTGGGAATTATATGAATTCACAATACAAAATAAGGGTTTAAATAATTAATGAATGCATTTCATTTCTACCGACAACGTAAACACAACTGAACTTGTGGTGGTGGTGAGAGTGTTTATGCAAAGTTAAACTGCATCGGGCTGGATAGTGAAGACACTGAAAGGAGAATGTATTGCCACAGTTTACAGCTACACGTTTGCAGTAACAGCAAAAAACCAAATGCTGATTACAGCACATTTGAGTGTTGATGAACGGAACAATGTTAAGCAGTGAAGATTAGATCATGCACCACCGAAAGACAAGACAGTCCAACATCTTTTACTGAAGCACATTCAATATATCCCAGTGTCTCAATGGAGAGTCCAGACTTACGGCAGTAGGGGACATGTCCCAATCCTTGGCCGACTCTGGTGTTCCACAGTCCTCTTTCCCACTCCTGTCCAGCAGCTTCTTGCTCACTGACTCCTCTGTGTCCAGGATATCCAAGGCCTGCTGGAACTCTTTGGCAGCATACTAGACCAAACAATCAAGAGGCTAATAAGTATAAAGCATGAACAATATCTGATGGGTTTCTCTCAATATTATATTCTGCACTGCATGTAGAGGAGGGTTTAGAACTGATGCAGTGGGCATTAGGGAGTTACTTACATGGCACCTAGCAGCGAGATACTGACAAGCTCCGTACAACTGTAGAAGAGAGGACATGTTTCAGACTAGGGACTGACTTCAGGGAGACAGGGACATTGTTATGATTGGGTTCATTATCACACGTTGGATTTGTGTCATAAACCTTGTCACTCATTCCCCCCAGGAACACATCTTTGCACATACTCGACAACAACCTGCAGTTACCTTGTCAAGTTTTCGTGATCGGAGGGCGTGGGAGGCTCTATGGTACTGTGAGGTCAAGTAAAGGCACTGAGCGAGCCAGTAGATATCCTGGGGGTCCTCTGCATGCCAAACAAAGAGGGAGTATTGGGGTCATCAACTTTTGACGTTAAGAGTCATCACTGACAGGCCACACAAAACAATACAAACACTGCAAAGGTTGTCAAGCTAGTGTATTAAGAGTCAATTGTGTTTACAGCTGTGAGTGTAACAATGTCAGATTGAGATCGTATTCTCTCCCTACACAACATTAACGTGGTAACTTAAGGTGACAGATCGGTAGACATGCTGGGGCAACTGTTCCAGCACCAACAGCTCTCACTCAGTCACTCACCGCGAGAAAGGGACGCTATCTTGTCGGCCCAGAACAGAGCACTTTGATACTGTTGCTGTGGAGGGACACACAAAGACAGGACACGAGTCACTCATATATATCGTTATTGTTGCGGCTGGCTGGTCGGCCGGGTGATAGATTTTTTATTATAGCATTTTTTTTAAAAGTTAGCTAGCCAGTCAGAGCTAACTGTATTTCTCTCAAGCTAGCATTAGCTAGCAACAGACACAGTCAGAAATACATTAATTCGTACCTGGTCGATGTACTGCCGTACTCGCTTTCGTAGTCGGTCGAGATTCATTTTGAGTTTTATTTCTGACAATTATGGCTCCGACTATAAAACAAGTGTCATTTTTAGAGGCAGTGTATCAAACTATGGACAAAACAGTACGTGCTAGCTTGCTAGCAACGTAGAATCAAATCCGCGGCTTCTTTCTGCAACGGGTGTCCTGCAAAAAATGTGCCGTAAGGAAACTCATCCTGGCTAGACAGTTCCGCATGAACTATTTCCCCCCAATTTCGCTATATGTCGCGCTGTAATATAATAGTACATACATAAAAAATATATATACAAGCATTTACTCGGTTTATTTATTGTTGTAGTTTTTGTTGTGAAAGAAAACACATAAAAAGGCCATCATGCAGTTTGCTAAAAGAAGAAAACTCTCATCACGAAGCATCATTCTCAGGCGCATTGATGTGTTTCTCAGGTGCCTTTGCTTCAGGAGACGTTATCCTGCTGGATCTCTCTTCTTCCTTTCCTCTAGTCTTGGCGGTCTTGCCTTCGGCCGTGTTTCTTGCAGTACTGTGTGTGGTTGCAGCGGCGCTGACGGGGTTTCTTTGGCCCTGAAATTGGCACATTAAATACAAACTCTATAATGATGTTCAGTTAATAATATCATAATAGGGCCAATGTACGTGAAAACGTGATACATTGTGCATATGTAATGTTTTCAAATAGAAAAATAACCTTTTGCTGGCTTGTCCTGTCTCGCGGGTAATGCGCAATGCTGTTCATCACTTTGAGAGTTTTGAGCCAGTCCTCCTGACAGCTCCTCTGAGCATAATGAGACCTGCACTGGCTCAGATTGAACAGGATCCTCTCATTCTCCTTGGCAATGCGGAGCTGCTCCAGCTGTCGCCTCCTCTCGCCAAGGCTGCGATGAGGAGTAAACACAGGCTTAAGACGGGTTCAGTGTCAAAGGAGTGTGTGGGAGGCGGGGGAGATTCACTTTAAATCGCACTTTCACGCCGATCGTCCTGCCACAATCTCCCCTGACCTTTTTCTCTCGTAATTGTTCCAGTTGTCCACTCTTCCACGTGTCCTCGCGATGAGCGCGATTTTCGCCGCGTTTATGTCGTTTTCCCTCTTCATCTGCCTCGCGCGCTGTTCTTCCACCTGAGTGCAGTAACACATGGTCAGACATCGCCATGCATACACGCAACCTTATGTTCGCTGCACTTTTCTTTTCTCATATTTTAAGACTTTTATTTCGGCACTGACACATCTACTGCCACCCTGTGGAAGTCAGACACGGAACACGTCAGAGAGAGAGAGAGAGAGAGAGAGAGAGAGAGAGAGAGAGAGAGAGAGAGAGAGAGAGAGAGAGAGAGAGGGAAGGAGGGAGAGAGAGAGAGAGAGAGAGAGGGGGGGGGGGCATTTTCTTGTCTCATTTTCTTGTATTAACAAACTTTTAACTTTTCTTTTAACTAATCTATTGTAATATTATTTTAATGCTTTTGCAAAATTGTCTTTTTGTGGAACGTGTATGCAAATAAAGCACTTTGAATTGAATTGAATTGAATTGAATTGAATTGAGAGAGAGATAAAACAGCCACCTGTAGGTTCTTCATCTTGAGTACCAGGTGACTGTAGATCTTTGGCGGACCCGTGTTTAATGTTGATTTAGCTGACTTTAACTTGGGGGGCGAGAAAAAAACATACAGCTTCGCAGAGAGCAATGAATAGCACATGATCATTGGCAAACACATTTTGCTTGGTTTGTGACAGGAACAAACACGTTACAACATATGCAAAACAACAGGAAGGCATTCACAACCAGAGCGGGGCTCAAGTGTGTCCCAACCTTCTCCCGGTGCAGCTCATATGCAGCCTTGTCCCATTTGCTCCCATGGATCTGTGGTTGACACGTCCGATACGCTATGGGCCTGCAATACATACATTCAAACAAGTATTACACACACACGCTACACTACCAGACACCCCCAACTCTAAAAACACACACTTTTAAGTCATCACGTTTGATGATTCCCTCTCCCGCTCCCTCCTCTGACCCACCTCACAGTCCGCGGCGGTCCTGATGGGGTCTCGGTGTCACGGCCCTTCATCTGCCCTGAGAGAGAGAGACCGCGCGTGTGTGTGTGTGTCTCTCTCTGTGTGTGTGTGTCTGTCTGTCTGTCTGTGTGTGTAAGTGTGTGTCCGTCCAGCTGAGGAGACAATGCGGTCGGTTTTCTGCCAGTTATACGCGGTTGCCATGACAGCGGCTGCGGGGAGCGGAGATGATGAACGGTTTCAAACGATGTGCTTGTCTAGAAAGACGCGCGAGAACACACACACACACACACACGCCAGCACGCGCGCGCACACACACGAATAGGGTAATTAGCGATGGGACTGGGGGGAGGAGACATGTGAGATGAGCTGCCGCACAGTTCAAAGCTGGAAATACAAACTGAAACCCCCCCTTTCAAATAAAAACGTGTGCTCGTGCTATTTTTAAACTGGAAAAGAATAATAAAAAGGTGAAACTAATGTGCTGACACCCATCGGACGTCCCAATGGATCTGTTAGATGTTGATCGTGAAAAAAATGCAATCAAATACAGAATTGTTACATTTAATGAGAGAGAAAATAAACAAAAAGACTTGACAGCATTGCATTAATGAGGTCAGGAGGAATGTAGACTCGATTTCCTCTCTTGTTACACGCAGACAATAACAGCCTTGGAGACAGTTACTTGGAAACTTCAGCTGGTACACACTAACGCAAACACAGCTGCCTGATCCTGACAAGTTGCAAAAAGTATATTAAAATCAAATCCAATACTAATGATCTTGTTTACCCAAAATATGAGCAACACAGTGGAGCGCGTCATCGAGGGTTTGTTTGAATGAATCCCATTGAAGTGATGCGGCTTCATGAATGAACGTCTCCAGCGCCACGCTGCCCCCTGCTGGTCGGGACTGGTCATGACAGTGAAATGTACATGTACTCAACTGGGATAATGTTAATAATTCAAATTCCACCTCAGAATAAACAACTAATTGCACCGTGTACTTTTATGAGTGGATTGCAAAATATTGCAGCGATGAGGACTGCAGGTGAAGTTGCCCGAGACAAAAGGGTGATTCCTCATGTCTGACATCTCTGCATAGCAAGCATCCCTGTGAATGAGTTACGGGCAATAAAACCACACCGGCCCAATTTGTTGCTCTGTTGTAGAAGAAGAGACGCGTTGATGGGCCAGGTGGCAGATGCCAGGGCGATAAACAGGGACCGGGGGAGAGATAGGTGCCTCTCCATCAGCCACATTCTTTATTTGTGAATTGTTTTTTCTTCCCCCAAATCGTATATTTCAAAACATAAAAAGGAGGAAAAAAAAGCTTGATAATGTATGCAGCCTCAAGTAGATCAAGATACTGCACAAAAATACTGTTCGATGTTGTAAATTGATGCACTTCATGACGAGGATGCTGCTTTCCTGTAAGGATGTGTTGGGATTAGGATTTATTTTGATTTGTTTTTTACAAGTTCTAGGGACATTTATAGGCATAAATTGAATATAATGCTCATAACTATGTGTCATGATTGTGTAGCTCTGGACCCAAAAGTTAAATACAACAGGAGTGTAGTTTAAAAGTTTATTGGTACAGATGGGGGCTGACATGTCAGAGTCATGGGGTCAGAGTGTGCATGGCGTCGTGGTCAGAGAGGCATGGGCAGGAGGAGGTGAGCAGATCAGGGAGAATCCGGAGCCGGCGGGTTGGCTGATTGGGTCGACAAGCCAGACCCCCCATGGAGGAGAGAGGGGGCCGGTGAGTCTGAGGGAAACACAACATATTTGACTGCATCAGTTTCAGTTAAGGAGAGGCTGCTCAGACCGTTATTACAGTACATGTACATTTCACCAAGTCTTTGTGAAGCCTTTCATGTTCTGTCTAGTTGCACCTCCACCAGCACCAGCAGCACCACCACCAGCCCCAACAGCACCACCAGCACCACCAGCCCCACTAGCAGCACCAGCAGCACCAGCACTAGATGCAGCACCAGTAGCACTAGCAGTAGATGCAGCACCAGCAGCACCAGCAGCACCAGCAGCACCAGCACTAGATGCAGCACCAGCACTAGATGCAGCACCAGCAGCACCAGCACTAGATGCAGCACCAGCAGTAGATGCAGCACCAGCAGCACCAGCACCAGCAGGATGAGAATGAAGAGTGGTACTCTCTGTTTATGCCAAACAACAGAATATATATATATTTTTTTTATCTCAGCACACACTTTTTATTTTCCCTTTGTATTTATGATTTTTTTTTTTACTCATGCAGTAAACTATTTAGTGTAAACACACACCATGTTTGTTTACACTTATTTTGGGCTTCAAAAATAAATAAAAATCTCTGTCAAGAATCACAGTTATATCCATTCTCATTCAATCTGACGACAAACAAATAGCCCCCAAAAAACTGAATATTTTTAGTTGTCTCTCTATCATTAATTAAGAGGGGAAATAATGATGCATTTGATGATGATGATGATGATGATGATAATGAAGCTTGTTTCCATGTCCTGAACATCAGGGGATGCTACCAGCTGCAGGGAGTCTCCTCAGAGCACCGGTGGATCTTCCATTGCACCATCGTGGGAATAAGACAACCTCTTTTGGGACAAGTAAGGACCTACTTGTCCCAATGTGTGTGTGTGTGTGTGTGTGTGTGTGTGTATGTGTGTGTGTGTGTGCAGGTGTGTAATGTTTTCCAGATGAAGCTATTTTTAAATCTTAAACAGTAGACGGACACGTAATGGAAAGGACGTGTTTACTGTATTTATAACGACCAGAGAAAGAAGAAGAGATTAATATTGTTATTGCAAGCTGAGAGAAACACTTCTGTCACAGTGTGACTCAACTCCATCACCATTTGACTTTGTTACGTATAGTGCGGGGTCATAACCTTTAGTAAGCACACGGACACAGTGGAGTACTTTGTTTTGATGAGGAATCCACTCCAATATTTCTTTTCTTTTTTTCTAAAAACGTTTTTCACTGCATCCTTGTACCTTGACTGTTTGATTATTTGTCACACTTGTTTTGCTTTACTTTGCTGCTGTAATCCTGCAAATGGAACCAATAAAGGAGTATAGTTAATTATTTTACACTTGACTTTTTCTACCTGTTCGCTGTTTGTCTCACTTTGGAAAGCCGGTCTCCCCGGTGGTCCGCTGATTGAGACGAATACGAGCAGTTCCTCGGCAGCTCACGCCCGTGGCCCCCGGCACCGCAGCCAGATCAGCGGGAGCAGTTTGTGCATCTCCTCCAGGGTCCAGATCTCACTTTCCTTCCTTTTTTTTGTGTGTTGCAAATCTGTGTGATGGAAAGTGAGCCCGGTAACCGGCCCCGTGAGGGGATCCTGTTGGAGGCGTCACACTGGCTCAGAGACGGCTGGTTCAGGTTTTCTGAACATGCAATCAACACGTTCTGTCAGAAAAGAAAAATGGTTCCGTAGGAGAACTTTAGACCTTCACTTCTTCATCCTTACGTCATATGATACGATGATAATCCAACGCAGCACTTTACTCAAACCTTTCACATCAACAGGCTTCAGAAGCCTCTCTCTCCCTCCCTCCATCTCTCTCTCTGTTCCTCCGTTTCTCTCCCTCTCTCTCTTTCTCCATTCCTCCATTTTTCTCCCCCTCTCTCTGTCTCTTTCCCTCCCTCCATCTCTTCCTCCTTCCCTCTGTCTCTCCTTCACTCTGTTCTCTCTCTCCCTCCCTCCATTTCTCTCCCTTCCTCCATCCCTCCCTCTCTTCCTCTCCCTCTCTCTCCCTCCCTCCGTCTATCTCCCTCACTCCGTTCTCTCCCCCTCTATCTCCTTCTCCATCTTTCTCCCTTCCTCCGTTTCTCTTCCCTTCTCTCTCTGTCTCTTTCCCTCCCTCTGTCTCTCTATCTCCCTCCCTCTCTCTCAGTGTCTCTCTCTTCTTCCCTCCCTCCCTCCATCTCTTTCTCCCTCCCTCCCTCTGTCTCCCCATCACTCTGTTCTCTCTCTCCCTTCTCCGTTTCTCTCCCTCTCTCTCCTTCCCTCTCTTTCTCCCTCCGTTTCTCTCCCTCTCTCTGTCTCTCCCTCTCTCTCCCCTCCCTCCGTCTCTCTATCTCCCTCACTCCGTTCTCTCTCTCTCTCCCTCCATCTTTTCCCCCTCCGTTTCTCTCCCTCTTTCTCTGTCCCTCCCTCCGTCTCTTTATGTCTCTCTCGTCCTCCCTCCGTTCCTCTCTCTCTTTTCTCCCGCCTCTCTCTATTTCCCTCCCTCCGTTTCTCTCCCCCCCCCCCACCTTCCTCTCCTAAAAGCTCTCTGCTCAGTGATCATCTATCAGATGATCGTGGTTGATGAAGCATTACAAACACTGTCGTGACCTTTATAAAAATAAAAGAGGAACGGACATTAGAGACATCTCTGGGCACACTGCTGACTTCCTGCTCTGCCGTTCCCGGGTATGAGAGAGAACACTGTATACGTCATATTTAAACGGATCAGAACTATCATGTGGGAGGGTTATCAGCATCCTCTTGTTTTTCCTCCTCTCACCTGCTCCTTTTCTTTGTGCAAAAAAAAAAAAAAAACGTGGTTAATGAAACCGAAACTCTAACAAAATCTGAAAACCCTTCACCCTTGATTTACAGGAAGTAGTTTTAGAGTCAAGCTAATGGATGGTAGAATAGGTAACGACTCCAAGGATACATACTCCTCAGCCCCCGCTGCTCCATTGATGCCATCGAGCTGCAGAGGAACGGATGCTTTGACTCGGAAATAGGCTTTATCCCTCCGAAAGTGGCTCTTTTGTAGACAGTTTGACGCACACACGCTGCACTTCCTGCCTGAAAGCGGGGAAAGTTTGCCCCATTTTCCTGCTCAAACCGATGCAGGCCCATATCCCGGATAGATCCGCGCCATGAAAGGGTATGAATAATGAACGACGGCGTCTTTACAAGTTAAAAAAGACCCACGGAGCCGTTGCATAACAGTGGAATGAATTACGAGGATAACGAATTAGGTGGAGCGAGGCCAGGGACTGTAACGTGCTGGACTAATCGGCAGTTTTGAGCCAACACAGCCCAGATTTATGCCCAGATTCTGGACTCTTGAACGTAACCTTGGTGTTGTTCACAAGTATAAATGTTCTGCTGTTTCCCTTGGCAACTTTACATCCTCGGAAAGATCTCAGCGTCTTGGTTACTGGCGAGGTCCCTCGTCCCTGGATCACGGATTGAAAAGCTGCAGAAAAAAAACAACACTTTCTCTCATGTAGCCTGTATCTGACAGGATCACGTGTGTGTGAGCGTGTGTTGTGTGTTGTATGTCTGTGTTTGCCTCCTCTTTGGCCCCTCTCAAGATTTTCTTTCCAACCTGTGCAGCTGTTGGAGTTAATCAATATGCACAAACACAGAGTGGAACGTCTCATACATCCTTTACTTGACCGATCCACAATTTCCGAAGCACGCCATCGAGATAGCGACTTTTGAACTCGTGGGAAAGCTTTACAGACCCTTAAGTCACTTGAGCTAATGTGAAGTGATTTGAAAGCCCTTGCTGTCGTGTGTGTCGCGTTCAGGTGCTTTCGAGAGGCACAGACCTCTGTATTGTGTGCGCTGGCTGCTGGACAGCGCTGCATTCAAGAGCTAATGTTTGCTGCCATTGACGGAATGAGGAATTTAATTCATGGACATTTTAGAGGTCACTTGTAGGTTATACTTCTCTTTTGTGTCATTTCTATACTTGAATTGTAAGAAAATAAGTTTGCCGCATACATAGAATCTGAAAGTTAAAAATAATAATAATAATAATTATGGTATACAATACACAATTTGAAATGCAGTTTAATACATTTTAACCAAATTTCATCCTACCATTAACCCTAACTTCATGCTCCAATGCAAATGTACAAATTGATGAATACAAAGTCTGATGTGAAGTACGATGGAAGGGGGAGTTATATATTAAAACTTTCCTTCCTGATCCAGAACTGGTTGCTAAATGGTGTAAAAGTTGAAGGCACAGACTCTTGCGGCTTAACACGTTGATTTTTCGACACTGAATCCATGGATTTTTGCCATTCAAGCAGTATGTCTTCTAGCCAGTGAGTGAGTCACATGTAAAGTGGATCACCACATTAATCTTCTTCTCATTGTCTTTTTTTAAAATGTTTCAGGAGTTCTAGATTGTAGGCGCTGGTTTGAAGCGTATATTTGATAATGACCGCTTTAGTGCGGGAACTGAGCTCTCAAACAGATTCAGGAGGGGAGCGAACGATAGAAAGTGAGCCGAGTGTGAGCACACAAAGCTGCAGGTATTTGCAGAAGTGAGAGTCGGGGATTTACCATTTTAAGCTTCGCTGCGCAAATGATGCGAAAGCATCATCAACAAAAAAATAAATCTCTTAATGTGACTAATCCCCTCTCGGTCCGGGTGTTGAAGGATCCATCTATCACAGAGGGTTTAAACGTATCGTTGCTCGCTCTCGAGGCCCTGATTGATTATTAAGTGACGAGGCTTGTCTGAACCGCGCCCGAGCCCTCAAGGACTGCGTCACCACTCGGGTAAAGGTTCAGGTGGTGGGGACTTTGAGCAAAGTTCTCAACTGTTCAACCACTTTTGGGCCCCAGTCATGTGATGAGTTAAGCCAATATAACACAGCGGCCCTATGAAGGTATTGAGAGTCACGTAAATGAAATCGTCCGTGCTGTAAGAGTCACTTAATCATGGTTTGTCTTATTACAGATGAATGAGGACATCAGTGTATCCATATGAAGAGAGAACATTTTTGCCATAAAGATATAGATTGGAACAAATCTATTGATGTTAATTCCACCTCCTACCTTCCTAATGATAGTGATACATCAGTTTTACGTCCTTTCGGAAAATGTGTAAGTGGTGGGAACGATGTTCATTTAGTAAATGATGGTCCCATCTTGAGTCAAATAGACAATAAATCAGGGTATGCTTTAGGGCGGGGCAACCTTGAGATTGACAGGTCGCTACCGCTACCAGAGCCGTGTTTCTGTCACTCCTCCACCGTCCAAATATGGTCACTTCTCATACACAGTTTATGCTTCTGGCAGCATCCTGACTAAATGTGTTTAGAATATCATTATCCACCTACGACTGCTTGTGAACACAAAATGTACAAATTGAAGCAGTTCAAACCAAAATAAACATCAATAAATCCGCTAAGGCGTCATGTGATCTTCCACATCTTTGCTTGTAAAATTAAAAAGGGAGCATGTTTGACCGCTCACACGTCCATTGAACCTGGCTGTTCAGGTAGCACAAACAGACAGCAGCACCGTCCAACACAGAACAAAGAAGTTCACGAGGGAAAACGTCAAGATTCTGCTATTCTGCTAACCGCTCAAATAACCTGACAGCACGTCACATTTATTGTCCGCAGACTTGTTGCATGGTACGAGTGGCACAAGATGATCTTTGGTCCTCGCTCATGTACAGAATGAATACGGCCGTTGGAGCCGAGCAGGACGCTTCCCCCACATGGCCGACCGGTGGGCAAAGAGGGGCAGAAACAGCTGAACCATTGATTATCCCGTTGGCGCTGCAGGAACCAATCAATCAACAACGTATGTTCATGAGTTTGACCGCGTGGCTCCACTGTTCGTGGCGCCACATAGAGGATCTCCCTGAGAGTAGAACACTTGGTAACAATGACTTGACAAAGGAAATCTCAAGCTGAAGTGTAAAGCAGCAGCGAGGAGCTCAGAGAGGCTAAAAACAGAAAATGTTTTCATGATAAGGAAGCGAATATGTTGAAGTGTCACCAGCCAGAGAAGTCCCAGAGAGACGGCCTGTCAAAAGGGCAGGATTTGAGAGGGGGCTTTATTTTAGGTCTTGCTCATCATGAAGACATGAGTGAGTTTGAGTGTGTGTGTGTGTGTGTGTGTGTGCGTCACTTCTTGGTGAAGTTCAGCCGAGGCCGTAAGGGAGTAAAGGTCAAAGTCTGTGCCAACGCAAAGAAAGATGCTCGGCATGAGAGTGACCATTCTAGCATCTGTAACTAATATCCGCTCGCTCGCTCGCTCAGAGGCTCCGCTGGACCGCGGGGCCCTTCCTCGTGCTGTGGGGGACTTCTCAGTCAAGGCACTTCTTGCCCCGCCCCACCAAAGCAGACGTCTCCAAATATAGACAGCGCTCTGAAGGCCGCGTTGAAATCAGTGCAGACTTGAACTCCAACTTTGGCTAATATTTAGGAAAATGTTAAATGAACATCTGCACAACTGGATCTGGAGTACCACTACATGTCGCCTACTCGATTCATTCATTACTCGGACTTCTGAGAGTAGTGTGTTTTGCAAAATACCTTTTAGGATTAGATGACATTTGCATTAAAATATACGTACTTCTACTCTCAACGGCGATTGTTTGAAAGCCAGACCCATGTATGCGCGGTGATGTCACCTATTAGTTTCTGGAGTCTCCTTTTGAAGTCTTGAGTTCAGCATTTTGATTAGTTCGACACATATTTTGTAATTTATCTAAGTATCTAAATCTACTGAAGCCACTCACTAACCCATTGTTTAGAGTACTCTGGTTTCTACTTGAGTCAAAACAGTTCTAAAGAAACGATGCTTTCACTTGAATGCCATTTTTTTTCTCTTTAATCTACCCACCGGTGCCCACAACTAGGACCAAATGGGCCATTTGTTAACAATATGACAGCCTCATGGAAGATTTGGGCATTGCTCCGGCACAGCAGCAGGTTAGGCTTTAAAGCCCACACTATACACTTTATGATAATAAATGCTGTATGTCAAATCTTTCTGTGGTTGAAAGTAGTTTTATTTCCTATTTATTTGCACTTTATGATCTGTATTTACTTCATTTCCCAGACAACGGAGACAACGGAGAAACATTTTTTCAATTCCTCTGTATGTTTGGTACATGTCGAAAAGTTGACAATAAAGCTGACTTTGACTTTCTTTTTGGACTGTCCCTCTTTGTGAAATTGTACACCACGAGCCGTGTGTCAGAATGGCTGCGAGGTGAAATAATGTATGTATTGTATGAGGACGTAGGCCTTGGATCCTCATTACGTGGCCATGACAACGTGCTTTTATATCCAGGTGGATGGAATTAGACGAGAACTAACACTACGTTCCCTGGATGTGGGCTGGCTGGCTGCACAGTGGTGCCTGAATCCTCGCGGGGCTGGCGTCATTGCTCGCAAAAATGAATATCGTTGGTCACAATGGATTTTAAAGAGGAGTTTGTTATTATGTGTGTGTGGGATTCCTCAACTTGATCTCCCGCCCTATTAGTCACAATGTGAGGGCCACTGGAGAGGTTTTAGAGCTCGACGTCCAAACATCCCATACGGAGGCGAGCAGAAACTGACTGCTGGCTGCTGATATGTATCAAAACATTTTTAATGACCAAGAAGGCCCACATTCCACGCGGCACATGCGTATGAAGTACATCTGCACATTGATGAAACTGATATCTGTACATTGCTGTAATGCAGTCCTGCAGTTTGAGCCACTCGCCCCTTCATCATCCGTTGAAGGCCGCGCTGCGTACTTGAAGGAGTGTCGGGGTTTGAGCGAAGTCTTCGGCCATGACTCGGCCCGCCGCAGCTGTTCATCTGCGAAACACTCGCTGGAAGCGATGCCAAACAAAGCCGAGAGCTCGCTCTCTTACTGGGAGATGCCTCGGCCGCGGGCGTGCGGGGTGACGGGGGGAGCGGATGCTTTTGATTCTGCTGCTGAACACGGACACGCATGCTTGGCGCCCGTCTATAAACCCCTTTCAAGGCTCGGCCACGCCTCGGGTCAATGCACCAGTTTCTAAATTAAACTACAACAAGCCCATCCTGAAACTTTACAGTAGAGGAGAGAATGAAGTGACTTTGAACTGATTAGATTACTTAATTATATTACACAACTTTTCTTTACACAGCAGTGCGTTGCCTTGATGTCCGCGCAGTTTTCCATATGAACGACGCTGCTTCATATCAATGACAAACACCTTTATGGCCTTGGTGATCCTCTGTGTGGTCCAACATTTCAAGAACTATTTCAAGAACTAGTATGTGTGTGTGTGTGTGTGTTTTAGAACTAATAAAACCACAACCCATTCATCATTGTCCATTATTTACATGGCGCTTTGTTAGTCTGTCATAGACATCTCGTCTGTTCATGCTAACGTATGTTCGGGTGGGATTTTGCACCAAAATGAGCCGCATAGCCTGTACCCATATATACGGGGACGCAGTTACGCCATGGAATATAATCCGGGGGAGGCCGAGCCATCAGCCCGGTCCCTTCCATGGGCTCCATCACGATGTGTTTTGACCAAAACACCTTCATGTCGATACAGCGGCGACATTGTCAGGTTGACCATCGGTGCTTCCATGGAATATTTACACAATTACTTTTTTTTGCTGAATAATCATCAATAATGTGGTTATAATGACCACCTGGATAAATGCAAGTAACAAAACAGTCTGCTAGAGCAGTCTGCTATGTTTAGGATATGACACCACGTTACTGTAATGCTGCCTTTAAAACCAGGAACGTATGCCGTATTACCAGATCCAAAATCTAAGACGATATTTCCTGTCATATTAGGGTATCGATATAATATATATTAATGGTGGCGGTAAGCATGTTAAACCTTTTTGAGATAACTGTCATAAGGCACTGCCCTGGTATATTTAATATGGAAGGAAACATTAATAGTTATTGATTTGTGTAAGCATTTAACTTTAGAGAAAACTCCAATTATCTCAATGCTTACCACCACCATTAAACACCAAGTTACAAATATACTATATTGTATGTATGTGTGTGCACATTGTTATTAAGTCACAATGCAGCTGAAGTGCCAATGCGACCTTAAATACCTCTAAATATATATATATATGTATTCCATTTTTTATTCGATAATTTAAAATGACACAAATCCCTCTCAATATTTCCAAACGATAGCGCAGTCAGGCAGTAAAACCTCAGCGGCCCCGCGGGTAAAACTGGAACCAGCCCGTTTATCTCGGTGCATCTTAAATCAAGTCATTTCTTGCCCATTGGGGGAAAAAGAGGTTGTTAAAAACTCCCAAGGGAGCCACTTCCTGCCAGGCCGTGGCCCGGAGCAATCAAAAGCACGTATTCTAATGATGCCTGACAAAATCGTCGGGCGATATCCTCCAGGGTGCGATGCTACTTTACATTACAGCCCCGATCGATAGAGAGGACACCAGAGGCCTCTGCAAAGAGAGCAGGGGCGGGATGAAGGGAGGGGGGGGGGGGGCTCCAACTCCCCCGGTGAGTCCACTTGACCTCAGGGGTCACGCGTGGATGTTTGTCTGCGGAGCGCATGCGCACGCAAGCAACTTAGTTCCACCCGTTGTCGGAGACGTATGCTAGCGGGATACGCAAACACGTCAGTGATAGAAACACTGACAGCTGCTTTTTCAAATCAATACATTGTTCGTTACAGTTTGGGCCTTTAAAGAACGACTTATTGTTCTATTGAACACTCAGGCGGCGTAAAGAAAAAAGTCAATCAGGAGGCATTTTGTTCCAAAGTGGCACACATCCCCCGAGGAACCAGTCATCACAGGCAACCGACAAGACCTGGGCGCCGCAGAACTAGGTCGTTAAAGTGGATTAATGCTGTGATTCGGCGATGAACACACAACACGCCCCGCGCTTCCCCTCCCACCCCCCCGCTAATGAACACCCTCCCCCCCCAAACGCTCGCTCGGCCTTTTCCACGGAAGTCATGCATGTCGAAGAGATGCATGTCACGCACATGCTGGGTTTGAAAGGTCATTTGGAGAAAATGGAAGGATCAATGAGGTGATCTAATGCACCACGATTCCCTCATTAGTACGGATCAACTTTTTTTCCCACCAAAGCTCATATTCACTTCTTTTTTTTGCTATCACCACATAAGCAGGAGTCCATGAATCATACAGTAAACAATAACAGGGGGGGGGGGAAAGGAAGGTAAACAAAACCTACAGTTTCTAAATAGGGCATTTAATCCGGCTGAGGCCGTAATGCCGGTCATTTTGTGTTCTTTGTACTGCAGCCGGACGGAGATGGCTTCCTGGCACACAGTATCAACACCTGTGAGTGGGGTCAACACTAAGTAGAGCAACTAATTGGTCCGCTTCCAATCACTGCCTGACACACTGACTTCTGCCATTTGTGCCGGGAAGAGGGGGGCGGGGTCACGCTGACAGATTATTAAATCCCTGATGTGAAATATATGAAAAACACAGACAGGGAGGAGGAGCGCCGGACAGCAAAAACACCGCAGGGTTACAAACTCCAACCGCAAGAAATCTGTGCGTGTTTGGAGGCAAAGTTTACCCCATGAGGACCAAACACTCTCTCTCATCTTTACCAGGGGAGGACAACGTCTTCTCCTTCTCCCTTAGTCTGTGATGGAAACCCTTTAAATCCTCAGAGAAAAAGCAGCCATGCAGTGGAAACAGTCACCATGAACAACATTGGCTTGCCTCCCCCCCCACCCTTTGGTCCTCTGGGATGAGGGAAAACAAAACAGGAGCACGTAGAAGTTACCATGCAATGTTGCACGTGGATGTTTTTGTCAAGCACTGACATTTTGTATCCTGTCAATACTTTATATTATAGAATGATCAGATTATGTTCTTTTAGATCTTTAAAGTTGCTCTTTGGGGTTAACTTCTAACTGCGAATACATCTTTTTCTGCAGCAAACATTGGGTTCAGTTCCCTCTGTAAGGGTGATGTGTAGCAGCCTGCAGGCCACTCTGCAGCCGGCTCCAGTTAGGCTGAGATGACTTGACACCAGTGGGGAGGCATCCCGGCCAACCTCATGGCAGCCAGGTGACACTCAACACCTGTGACTTTGGAGCGTTTGTGCATCCATCCCTTCAAAGCAGCAACTATACTTGAGGAAAGAGGGCAAAAGAATCCCTGAACTATGAAGACAAAGGCTGCAAATGTAGAGTAATGTGACCCTTGTGCATGTTAAAAATATATATTATCCGTATAGCCACTGTCATTTCCAAGAATTGTCAATCGGATCATAAAAATTAAAAAAAAATGTTCCGAGGGCATCAGTGAAATGACGGCGCATAAACCACGTGTTTACGACTTTACGTAATGGAAAGCCAATTTTTCAATTGAACCCCTCCTCCCCGGTCTATTTCTACCAGAGGTCCCGACGCTGGACGAAATCTGCAAGCAAATGTTGGCGTAGGGCGCACCAGACTTTTTTAAATCTTTTTTTTTTTGGTGGTGATGGTGGTGAAAGAGGAAGGTAAAACAATAAAAAAAATACCACACCAACACCACGGACGAGACGCACACTCCAGGATTCCCGGACATCACAAACGCACACACGCGCCAAGACCCCCCCCCCCACCTCCCAAAAAAACCTGGCTTTTAAAACAGAAACGGTTGCGGTGTGGGACTGCCAAGAAATGAGAACTGAGGTTGGCGTTATCTGACCTCGCCAAAAGCAGCCGGTTGCTTTTTTTGCTTCTTTTTTCTCTCTCCTCCTCCTCCACCTCCTCCTCCTCTTTTTTTTTTTTTTTTTTACACACACACACACACACACAAGACAGGCGTTGAGATCGGACTCCGGCAATGTGGCGTTCTGTTGGGGCTATCATTGCAGCAGTCTGTGCAGAGGATGCATCCTCCCTTGGCTTTTGATGCCGTGCAGATCCACCCTCCTCCCCTCAGTGATGAACTAAACAGGCAAATGGTCTTCTCCGCGGACACCCACCGTGCTCCACTGTTCTCACGTTAGTTTGCGTGTGTTTGTTTACCGGCGGGCCCCGTTCCTCCTCCCCGGTGCGACACATGCGAGCCACAGGAGTGTGTCTTGTGTCATCGACTAGTTGAGGAGGCATCCTTTAAACGCCAGGAGGAGGAGGAGGGAAACACACCGCTGTTGCGAAGTCTGACAAGACCCTGAATACCTCGCCACGTGAACGCAACACGCAATAGGACTTGGATGTACCTGTGTGTGTTTTTTCTTTTCTTTTTATGGTGCAATTGGTCGCCTTGTCCCGGAGAACTGATCCAATTGTGTTATTATGCAACCGCAGGGGTCTCATCTTTATCTGGGTGTTTAAGCCACTGGATTGCTCTTCGCCCAAATCAATGTGGTTTCTTTGGAACATTTTCAGCAAAGGAACGCATATGCTGCAGTGTCTTTGTGGCAAGAGTCTTAAGAAAAACAAGAACCCAAGTGGTAAGCTCGATCCCTATTATGCCTCCGCTTCGCTGTGAACCGGCTTTGAGAGACTGCTCGCGTGTGTGTGTGTGTGTGTGTGTCTCTGTGTGTGTGTGTGTGTGTGCGTGCGTGCGCGCTTGTGTGTGTGTGTGTGTGTGTGTGTGTGTGCGCATCTGCGTTATTCGTTTGTTTGTTTGGTTTGTTGTAACGGTGACGGATCTGCAATCGTATTAATGCAGCGGCTGGTATCATGCAGAGGCGCCGGGAGGAGGGGGAGGTAGGGGGCAACTTATTCCGTGCAGCATACTATCAGAGAAGCCCGGAGGTTCTGGGGACGGAACAGACACACAACCCCCCCCCGCTCCCCTCTTTATTCACCACCAACCTACCCCCCCCTCTCCTGCATCACCACGGCACCATGATCTCCTAACTTTTTAAATAGCGCTCACACACACACGCGTGCTCGCGCGCGCACAGAATAGATTGTATCCAAGTGGATCAAATCCACGCAAATGTTATTCTGTCCTCTCCCTCCCTCCCTCCCTCCCCAGAACCAGGTTATGCCCATCTTCGGGTTTACCGCAGCAGCGTTGCCCCCCTCTGCAACCACCACTTCTCCATGTAAAAAAAAAAGGGGCTGTAGGCTCGCTTTGTCGCAAACCAGCCTGGAAGGAGACAGACTATCCTGTCATGTCCACCTCCTGGCTGTTGCAGGCCAATATTCCTCACGCGGGCCTGGCGAAATGTGATTTATTTTATTTGTTTTAACTCCGAGTTGATACTGTGGTGAGAGAAAGCGAGAGCAGCCGAGGCGCGAACAGGAGCACGGCACGTAGAAAGGAGCCGGGCTCCACCGCACTAATGCGAATCCTCCTGCACCGGAGCAGCCAACATCGTTTCGATTCAGACGCTGGACTTTTTTTTGGTTGTGTGCGTGCGTGTGTGTGTGTGTGTGTGTGTGCGTGTGTGTGTGTGTGTGTGTGTGTTCAGCCTCGCACCTAGTTGAACGCTCCGGCTAATTAAATGTAAGCTAACATTGTGGAGGTTTAGCGAAACAAAGTAGCGTCGCGGTGATTTCAACAGGCTGCCGCACGGGCCGGAAGCAGAAGAGCCCCAGGTGGACCGCGTGTAGAGCGGCTACTTGTTACCTCATGTCGGGGGTGTGAAGACCCAGCGACACTGCATCTGCAGTGTAGTAAACCACCATCATCACTGGACTGCTTTGCCTCGCTGGCACTGCAGGAGCAACGACAAAACAACAACAACAACAACATTGTTTACTAGAAAAGCTATTTATTAAAAAATAAAATGATGTCCCCCTTCGATGTGTGGCCACATTCAGGCCATTGTATCACATTGGATCCACTAAGCTAACGTGCAGTAGCTGGTAACTTGACTAGCTAGTTTTAGGAAAACCTCAGCTTGTTGTTCCTTTGAGCATATGAAGCACAGATTTGTAGACCTTTCCAGAATCTTTCAAGACTCAAAACACCAACACAACCTATTCAGGGGGGCCACACAATGAAGACTTTTTAAAAATGTTTTTCCCGAGTTGCAAATGTTACAACTAGCAAAACACCAGGAAGTGGAAGATCCCTTTGCCGGCATCGCAGATGCACTGCTAAAGACACATGCATTATTAGGTTTATTTGTAGTTATATAAAATACACACCACATGTTTGAACTACTCTTCATTTATATTGTTTAATATTCCCACACCAATCGCTTTCACACATTTTTTATGGAGCATTGTGCCATGCTGCCATGTTTGTTTATTCAAGGGAGCAGTGCAGCTTTACAGACCTATGTGTCGCAAACAAGATGTTTTTCTTCCAAATGTTGGAAAATACACTAAATAATCTGGAAGTATCAACAAAACAAGGAAATGTTGTCACTTGTGTGTTATCTATATTTATTTTTTGTCAACGTCTGGCTTGTATTTATCTTTGTAGAGGTCTGAAATGTAAAAATGCTGATCACATGAAAGGCACAATCTGGAGTTAAGCCACAGTGGGCTCTGGGGGTGATCACTGACTGATTGCTGCTCAGTGGAAAAGCCGCACCAAGACACTAACTTCCCTAACTGCTGCTCAACGCCGCGCAGCCAATCGTTCAAAGCCGATTCCCGCTGTCAGGTGTCTGGGATTTGATGCCTTGTGTCTTTCCAAAGTGAGAGGGGCTCACTTGTGGTGGCTCACTATTACATTATCATAAACTGATGACGTGGGCACAATTGCCGGGGTTTGTGCTGAAGCAGCGGGTCGGGACGGCGGTTCGCTCGGAAATGGAGTAGGCCAAGATGCAGACTGTGTCAGTGGGGTGCAGTGCTGTTTTCGTGTGACTTAAAAACTGCTAACTCACTGAATGTACACTGTCAAGTAACAATCGCACAACAGGTTTGTTTTCGGCTACAGAGGTGCCCCACACAACCGTGGAAGATGTTCGAGTACCTTTTGTCACAGACAGAGAATTATCTGTGTGGCCGTCTTGTCGGCAGAGCGGGTGTTTTCAGTATAGTGCACACAAGGCCTGGATATAGTGCTCCAGTCCTGTGGCTGTATTTTTAGTAACACAACATAACAGAGAACACAGAGCTACTACTAAGCCAACTGGGCTGTATCAATAGGACTGCCAGTCTTAATAGCAAACTTAGAACTGTATCACTATTGCATTTGATGAGGTTAAAAGTAGTGACGATTGTCCAGCAGGTGGCACTTTATTTTTTCTTGAAGGTTGGTGGTTACCTATCGGGTGTAAAATGCGGGGGTGAGGTGAGAGCTTTTGCTATTTTGTGTCTATGTAGCCCTACAGCGTGTGTGTTGGTGAGAGCCGGCATTTATGTGTTTTTCTAATCATTGAAAACTGTTCTTCAATCAAGACTTACAGAGAGCTCTAGATTTACAATTTGGAATGTAAAGCGATACAATACGAATGATCATGTCAGACAGCGTTGCATTTAAAGTGACACATCATGGGTTAAAGATGCGAGATCCGCGATTGGGAGCTTTTTAATTGCCTCTCAATGGCTTTCAACAAACTTCATTCGCCTTGGAGGTAGACATTACTCCACTATATATATATTATAGCTAATAGTTTATTTAAATGTATGTATTTTATGTATGTATCTTTTAGTTTGTGAGCCTCCAATGTTTTCTCAACGACATGGTAGATTGTAGATTGTGAAGAGTTATTGTCTCTCATTGATCTTTCTGAATAATTTTCCCCTAAAAGAAAAGCTGGGAGTAAATTAATATTCACTCTGTTGTTTCAAACTCGTGGTAATGCATTTGTCTCAGCGGTTTTGATGCATAAATAAGATAGATATGTGTGGAATATTTATTGAAGTACATAAACCATATGGTTTCATGTGAAAGCCAGATGCAGCCAAGGCAGTTTTTCTGCAAAGTTTATGGGTAATCCATAGTTAACATTACATTGTCGAAAGGGTCTCCTCCCTTTTGAGACATCCACAATCTGGAAGCTGTCACTTAAAGGTCATGTGTCTTTAGATAAGATAAACCACCAACAAATGTTGCGTTCCGATGCAAATGAACACTCTGGGTCAAAGTTGGAGCAACCTGCAAAAAACAACTTTCTTTGCAAATGTGAGTTAACCATCACGTAACGACTGCCTGCCACTTTGAGCTTCTTAGTCCCACCATGCCTTTATAGTTGATATTCTTTCAGCCGTGTCACTGTTTTACTGCAAAATTCTTTGGTGCTTTGTCCTCAGGGTTAGCGGTCTGGTCCGTCTGGCATTGCTGGCCAACCCTTAATGTTCACTCCTAGCATTGGTACATGTCTCTGAGAGAACATACTTCATTAAGTCAATTAAGTGATGAGCTCGCTGAGTGGAAGGGATGGAGTCGCAGTGAGTTCCGCCCTGCAGCCTGTGTAGCATTGATGAGTGTGCAAATGACCACATAGTTGTCATCTGGAAACTTTGGGAGCATCATTGAATAGACATGGCTCTTGCATGTAGGTAGCTTAAAACCATCAGATTTCAGCATATCAAAGGATTATTTTGGCACCTTGTCACAGTTAATAACTCAAATACTGATGAGGAAAGTTAGCGAGCTAGTGTAGTTAACTAAGGCACTAGCAAACATGAGACTGCATAGCTTTCTGATTTATCCACAATTTTCCCCTCCGAAGTGGGCGGGACTTCAAATGCGCTCCACTATGGATCCCAAGCAGGCCTGTTATGCTGAGTGAGGCCAATGTGGAAGTGTTTAAAAGCTTGCATTGTATCGACTGGCCATCAGGGGGCGATTTCTCCGGTTGCAAAAATAAGTCTGATTGCATAGAAGTCTATGAAAAAAATACTCTACTTCTCTCTTGATTTATTCCCTCATTAAACATTGTAAACATGAGTTTATGTCTCAATCTCTAGATTTGATTTGTGTGTTTAGCTTAGTTTATTTCATTGAATGTCTGTAAGTGTGGGATGCTGCTACTGTGACAAAAAAAATTCTCCTTGGAGATTAATAAAGTACTTTTCATTTCATTTCATTCATTCATTTCATTTCATTTCAAGTCTTCTTCAATACAGCATGATGTTCATTTATACATTATGGTTCATTTCGAGTCAAACAGACCATAAATCAGGGTATGCTTAAGGGCGGGGCTATTGGGATTGACAGGTCGCTGCCGCTACAAGAGCCGTTACCAAAGTCATTATGTCACTCTTCCCTATTCCAAATATGGTAATCAGTTGCAAAAAATATCAACATGGCGACAGCTAAATCGCTGAAAGCGGCAGTCCACAAACCAGTGGGTGCCATCACGACGTCTACGTCCACTTTCTTATAAACAGTTTATGGTCTCATGTCTACAATGAATGATGAGTATTCTGTGTTAGATGTTGAAAAGAAAAAGTCATGTCACAATGTGCCACATGTAAAACGGACAATGAATTGGATGTTCACTGACATTTTCTCTGGCGTTGCATTTTCTAAAAAAGCGTAAAAGTTGAAGATAGAGAATCAGCCAGGTTACTGAAAAAGCAGAATTGCAGTGAGTGTGTGAAGTCAGAAGGTGGCTTCCTCAGAGCAGCACAGCATTAGCTCACTGACAGCAGAGTGACAGCGCAGGTCACAGAACACCCCGGCTACCACGTGAGGATGGCTCATAGCATATCAAGTAAAACTCAAATTTATCGCGTGTGACAGAGCCGGGAGGCCGGACCGAAGCTCCGGCGCTGTAGCTCTCGCACGCTCCACGGGTGTGCGGGGCGTGTTCCTATACGCAGGACGGAAAAGAATGGAGAAATGTGCAGGAACCCTGCGACTTCGAGGTCGACCTCACACTCACGAGGCAGTGACCCAAGATAATTAATTTGAGTGTCTGAAATGGCCAATCATCCTGGCTGTTGAAAGACTATAATCATATATTGGTGCTTAAAGCTGAGAACTTTTGTGGGACATAAACCATTCGGAGATGAATCTATGAATGCTAATTTATTGTGTCTCGTAAAATCATAAAAGCAGTGCTTAACTGGAGACGTAAATAAACAAAAGGCACTTGTTCGGACAATGGCATTTTTGATCACTTTACAACGGTCTGCATGTATTTGGCTATAAAACTTGACAGGTTCATATGGGCCGGGGATAACCTTTTTAAAGAAAACGACCGCGTCAGCATATTGAATGTCCCCTTCGCAAGACGCATGTTCGTTTATACATTGTTCTTTTTACTGTGCGCTGGTCTTTGCTGAGCAGAGGCTTACATAGTGTAATCTGAAATTACATATGCATTTTAATACCTTGGCTTTTCCTGCTGGTGCCTTTTCCCCAATTTCACCTCAGAAAAGGAGCAGGATATCTCAACTTTTTTTTTTCTTTCACAAATTCATGCCCGCTGGTGAATTGAAAAGCATTTCTCTGTGGTTAAAAGATGCTTGATTCGTTTGTGTTACATACCCACGCGAGTTTAATTTGTGGTAACAATGAAATAGCAGTGTAATTAAAGGGGATGGGTAGGATTTGAACAAGAACTCCCACAATTAGAATAACAGCAGGGTCGGCTAAAAATACCATCCTCCAACCAGCGTGGCATGTTGCTAGGTTTCGTACAGAAACGTTACAGTAAGTTTGTTTAGCGGCTAAACTGCACAGAGCCTTTTCTGATGACACACACTGCATGCCCTGGCATATCGCAGCTGAGATAGAAAAAAAGGTTAACAAGTTTAGCAAATGATTGCACATTTACAAAGGCCGTTCTAAAAACAGCACTTCACTTGTGACTTGGATGAACCTTTTGTTTCTAAAAATAGCTGAGCATGCACACATCACCTCGCCGTGTAATTTCATATACAGGAGGAGAGGTTAAAGCGTGTAATTAATAGGGGGCAAAATCATTTTTCTTGTCATGGCGGTGTCAAAAATCTGGAAACTTGGTTTTGCAGTCATTTAGAAAGATAGCGAAGGTTATCTGCTCTCGGTATATGTCAAAGGTCAACAAGAAAACATTGTCTGTGTTTCTATTGACATATTTTTCATGTGCATTTTAAAGTTTTGAACTTTTTTTGTCAAAAAAGAGGTAATGTGCTCACTGGGATATGAAACGCCTTTCCCAAATACATTCTGACCCAGCAACCGTGACTGATCAGCTGTTTCTGCTGTCGGCGTCCCATAACGTGTGAATGCTTGTCTTTGTCTCCAGAGAGCATGAAATGTGGCCAATACAAGCTGATATGAAAAGAACAATTAAAACTTGCCTAATTGAAAAAAAAATCCCTAAAGCCCTCTCACCATTTTCCTTTGGAGATGTGTCAGACATGGTTGGAGGGCCAAGCCGACCGGTTTCATTGCCGGGTCGCAACCTCTATTTCTTTTACTCGGTTTACTGGCGCATTACTGCCATGCGTCGGCAACTTCTGATGAAGCTACGCTGGTGGCCGAGTGCATTCGTCCAAACCATTTTGAGTCATTTCAAAAGTTCACTGGAAATTTGCTTTGACAATTGAAACACGGCAAATCTACTTATTTATTTTCCGGGATAATGGCAGCAGTTTCCACACTGAATACATTTGTCCGATCGCTGAGCTGCTCTTGAGAAATATGACCTTCAGTTGGTGATGAGATTCAAGTATCTGACAGCTATTTTAAATCCCGCTGAGAGACAATCAAGTTTACATACAAATAAGTGCACACAAGAGTACAAATACACAGGCCTATAAAGTGTATGTAAAGAGCTAGAGAGAAGGACAAAAAGAGGGCAAACAGAGAACGTGGGCTGTAGAAAGGTAGGATTAATGCCTGTTGAGTTTACACAAAGCGTCTCGCAGAGTACTCTGGATTCTTCCTGGATGCTCCCGTCTGCAGAGGCGAGAGAAATGATGGGGCATGCCATCCAAGGGTGACTGCCCACTGGATCTGCAGGTGGACGATGTCACAGAGCTGCTCTCTGTTCTCTCAAGGTTAGGCCTCATGGGAGTTCACTTAGAGGGGAGACACCGTGAAATGGATCAGTTCCCTCGTAGGTTGTGGGATGGATAACAAATTCTGTTTGTCTGATCCTCTAATGTTGAACATTGTTAATTAGAGGCACGTTATCGCAGGTGTGCATTTCAAAAATGAAAGTGCAGTGAAGCGATGCACACGAACATGTCTTTTATTACACACCGTGTCATGTTAAAAACAGGACATCGTTGAGTCACGTCGTAAAAACAGTGTCGTTGTGTTCTTTCAGCGTTTTTTTTTCTAGCACTGAGCTGTAAATTGTATTATTGGCTTAAAAGCTGCTATAATACAATTGTAGATCATCAATGGTCAAATTGCCTAATGAATGTGAAAGGGTTGGACCTCGAGACGAAGATACATATAAATATTAGACGACTCTACAGATCCTCTCAGCTTCTGCTTCTTTCGGCTAACTGTTTTGTTTTTAGGGCCCACACATTTACAGTTTCGGTTCAGCCTCGCTGCTCTCATTGGAGACATTTGCAGTCACAGCAAGCATCTGTTTTTGGTGAAAAACTACTAAAAACACACTGTATGTTACCTGCCCAGCAGCAGCAAACAGCAGATGGACAAAGTGTGTTTAGGAGCTAGACATTCCTTTCAAACCAAAGTCAAATGAAGAGTGAATATTGGGCCTACATTTATCTATCCAGTTGCCAATATGGACTGTCAGAAGTGGACGTTACCACTGTGACGCCACCCATTGGTTGGTCTTAATGGCTGTTTTGTAAGCCTTGAGTTCGGTGTTCTGGCCGTCGCCTTCTTGGTGGTTTTGCAACTAGAAAGTTCAACTTCAAAGTTAGAGATCATGACGAAAAGTGAGTGTAACAACAGGACTTTTGTCCAAAAAACAATTGTGCAGTTTTAAATATTGAGATCATAAAACTGCCCACGCAGACACGGGTCCATTTCAGCAGAGCGAAGGCTGGACTTTGATATTTGAGAGCTTGTTTTTGAGCTGATCTGTCTGGTCTTTAAAGCAAACTAGACTAATTTGATCCATCTTCAGTCGGCTCATGGACAATGAACTGCATTTTGGACGTCAACACAGAGAAATAGTCAATCTTTTCAAATGGAGGTGCAGCACAGAGGATGGGTATGTGTTTTTCTAGCTAATGGTGCAAAGTGGCTACTTTTATTGTTCCTTGCACTTAGCAGACTGAAGACATTCAAGATAATATTGTCGGTTTGAATAAACTGTGATTGCCCCAGTAACTGATTTAGAAGGTTACATCTTAGACATTTTAGACTTTTGTGTTTTATATTCATTGTATTAGAGTGTTCACACGCAATATACAGAACATACAGCAGTCACGTTGAGAAACCTCTGGCTACAAAATCCCCAACTCATCAGTTTACCGTGTAATTTTTGGAGCCTTTTCGGGTCATGTTTGACACAGTGGGGATGAAATTGGCCATTTGTGGATGGTACCTCTGACACAGTTATGAGAGTGGAAGGAATGGTTTTTCAATGAACCTTCTTGTCCTCGACCTACATATTTAAGTCCTTTTAGGGTCAGTGAAATTGCTAGTATGGTCAAGAACAATATGTTGCTACCGGTGATGTTCTCTTGCACTTTTTTTCTTTGGCTATACTGCCCGTTCTGTCCTGGATGGCGTCGCTTTGCGGCAAAATTTTGAGCCAAGTTGAACTATTTGTTGTTGAAGCTGTTCAAATAATAGCAGCCTTGCTACGCAGCTAAGTGATAGATTTCTAGATGTTGCCGGCTGAAATGATAACTCCCTGCGGCAGATTTTATTATCCGTGGCTAGCTAGCTAACGGTCAGCTCGCTCAGTCAAAACGCTGTGTTAACTAGTTTTAAAGCAAGACGTGTAATAAAAGAGGTCTTTCGTACGCACTTGATGGCTACCTAAATGAACAAATCAACATCTTAAACGGTCGTCGAAATAAAGAAACATTCTCATATTGTAGTATAGAGCTAGTTAGTCCTAATCCCTGTCCATTATTGGTGTTCACACAGTAGGGGAATTAGTACAAAGTGGATGTGAAAATTGTATTAACCTAATTTTTATTTTAAATGACCACTTAACAAGCATTTCGAGGAATCCCTGTTTTCGCCGGCTTAGTGGTTTACATGTGTCTCTATCGAGGGCACGCATCCTTTTTTTTTTTGAAAGCTCTATTATTGTCAAGGAACACTCGGGAATTTGAGGTGCATCTCAAAAATAGTCATTACAACAGGAGAGTATATCCCGTGCTCTTCCCCACGTGGTTTTCTGCCCCGTTAATTTTTTGGGAGGCTCCATAAATCATCTTGTAATTTGGCTCATCCGCTGCCCTCGATAGCACGAGCTGTGTGACAGATCCCCCACTTCCGCGAGCGAGCGAGCGAAGGCGTGGCGTTGTGTGTGAGAACTGAGGAGCGAGGGTGTAACTCAAACTCTTAAGCAGGTTCTCCTCGAACACTATAGACACATCTTAATGCTCGCTACTTCCAGGACCCTAGAGGAGCCACTGAGCTCCTGATGCACTGCGCCGCCATCCTCAATGAAGTGACAAAGTGATGAGAGCGGGAGATGAAGAGCGGGGGAGAATAATGCAGTTAGACTGTGAGATTATTGATTCATGGGGCCAGAAGTTTGAGCAGTTGTGCAGACGAGCTGAGACGGATAAGCCCCCCCCCACACCCCTTTTTTTTTTTTTAAAGTTCATCATCGTTATCGAAATATGCACGCGGAGGTGTAAGAAAGGCCTCAGTGTGCCGTCGTTGTCTAAACACTGTGAGATTGGATGAGAACGTTTTGAATGGGAGGACTTTGTCTCCAGAGAGAGCTTTTGTGTCAGAGTGTGGGGGAAAACATTGCTGTGGCAGTTGAGTGTATAATGTAGTCAACATTGGTAACAGGTGGTTAACAGTCTAGATAATCAGTAATGATTTGAAGCCTCTGCAAATATGTGTCATGTGTTGACTCCACAATATGGAGAGGATTGTTGACTCTCTTGTATTTGATCCCTGTTGTGCTGACAGTCCTGGCTAATGTGATCACATCAATACCAGGTGGCAGCTGTTGAATCCCTGTATGTGTGTGTGTTACATGCAGGCGGCCACCTCTGCTCTCAAAAAGAAAAGCAAACGCTAAAGTGCCCTAAGCTTGCTTTCTCTCTAATGGCCATCAGGGGGCGACTCCTCTGGTTGCAAACAAATAAGTCTGGTTGTAGAGAAGTTTATGAGCAAATGACTCTACTTCTCTCTTGATGTATTCCCTTAGTATTACACGTTGTAAACATGAGGGTTCAGACATGTCTGCGTAACAACAGGACAATCGGGACCGAGCGGTGGAGACGGCAGAGAAATGACTTTGGAAGAGAGTCATGACGGAGGTACCTGCGCTGCCAGGCTTGTTGTACATCATTGTGTATCTATGTTAGACTGATGAAGGTTTCACATTTTAATTCAAAAGGCCTCAGTTCAGGAGGGGTTGTCTTTTTTTGAGATCCTGAAATTGGTTATTAAAAATCCCCCCCTTAAATACACTTCATTTAGTTAAAGGAAGAGAAATGAAAGAAAATCACAGCACCATTGAGTTACATAAGCTGGCACAATGTAGTCTCGTCATGACGTCATCGCGTTCTCTACAAGCATTGCTGGTCCAGACGTGACGGGTTGTCCATCAGCAATGAACGCTTCACTCTGAGCAGTGGTGCGGTCTCACATTTGCGTGTCGATTAGGAAAAGTGGATGTACCATTATTTAAAGTGTGCCTTTGTTTCAGTTTTCTAGTCGCAACATAAAAAGGGAATGAACTATTCCCTTTTAGTAGTATGATATCCCATTTCACATTATATGGAGCATTAAAAAGTAAACTCTGAAACTTTAACACAGCAGGTGGCAAGCTTTCCTCTGTGTTTGAGATCTATGACTCATCGACAAGAGTCTGGTCTTTGGGAAAAAAAACGGTGTGAGCTCGTGACTCCCACGAGGGCGTTACTATGTGTATGTAAACATCATACTTATTTCTATTTCTATATTCCTGAGAACTTAAGCGATATAGTCTTCATCATACCTTATTTTAGAGGGGCCGTGTAACTAACCGTCCAAGGAAAGGTTGCATGGGTATTGATATCGCCGCCACCTGTTCTTCCCCCTTTGATTGAACGCTGATGTGATTATAGTGGAGATGTTTTTTGAAAAGGTACCATTTAGCTCCGGCTGAAAGAAACCCCGGAGGTGCGCTATGTTGGCATGGCGATGGGAAAAACTGTGTGCAAGTGACTGCTGTCATCCTTTTCATGTGTGTGTGTGTGTGAGGTAGCGTCAGTCTCAACTTAAGGCTGCAAAAAAACAAACCGAACAAGTAAATACATTGATTCATGAACCATTAACAGGAATCAGTTCAAGCGTTAAAGTTTTTTTTTCATGCAGCAACCGATAATAATAAAGACACTGTAGAATTGAATGCAATGTTACCGATCCAGCTCACTGAGACAGTCTCGGCCCTGATATCGGTATTGGTGTGAACCCATCTCTCGCCCCACATCCCTCAGCCTCCCTATTTTCGAATACCTCAGTACTCCGCTCTCACACATCGGCGGTCTTATCTTCTGTTCTACGACTCGTGCTCCAATCCATAGACCTCTCCTTTTTTTTTTTTTTTCCCATTATCATCTCAGATCTGGATCCAACCCAAAGTAATGTTGTGAATTTATAACCTCCAAGAGATATGTGCATTACCGCAACACAGTCACATTGATTTATAGCGAGCGGAGAAAACAAAACAATTCAACACAGAACCAGTGTATCTCAAGCTATTTCGGTTTTGGTTCCCTATGAGCTGTTGCTCACATAAGCCATTGGCACAGCTCTGAGTACAGTCACACTGGAGCTGTAACAGATGCAGAGACGGCCACATCAGTGTAAGAACCCCAAACACACCAAAAACTTGTGATGTCAAGACTATCTAGCTAATGTTTTTTCCTGGAGCTTTTCATCTCAGTCAGAGTTTAGTGGTGTGTACAGGTGGTTACAACCACAAATTTAGTAAATTCAGTTTAACAAGATATTTATTTTTCCGAATAGAGGTTGAGAGTACAATAAATGTTAGTAATATATATATATCTATATATATATAGATATATATATATATATATATATATATATATATATATATATATATATATATATATATATATATATATATATAGATAGATAGATAGATAGATAGATAGATAGATAGATAGATAGATAGATATACTTCATTTCAATCACGAGAGACTCGTTTTAGAGTTTGACAATAATTTATTACAATTGCATATATTTGATGGTGCAAAGTCTTTGGCGACTGGACTCCTCCATCCTGAATTAGGATGAGCGAGGCGTAGTGATGCTGACATCTGCGACAGCAGAATCCCGCCCTGGAGTCCAGACACTGGTGGTGGTGTTGAAGAAGTGAGTTGCTGTAACCCGAGGAATGATGAGCAGGACCGAGGAGCGTCGGTTTGAGCTGAAATGACAATTGACAGCAAGCAGAGAGGGGGAAACTATTTAAAAGTTAGACAACAGCGCTGTGATTGACCTTGAGCTTCATTTAAAAACTTTGGGTTGGTTTTGTTGATCAATTCTCGTCTTTTTCGCCTTTTTTTTTGGATAGATCTAGTTCAGGGAGAGGGAGATGGGGGTGTGGGGGGTGGCTGACTAACTGTTTATTACCATAGTGATCCCTGGCATCATGTTATACTACAGGACAAAGACTGCAATGGGTCCACCCCGTGGTACACAGATTTAAAAGGTGGAAAACTGGTAGCGTTAGTGTTTAGTATCACAGATTTCCTGAAGTTATATCGGGAGGAAAAAAAAATTGGATGGTGTAACCTTAGACTTCATACTTTTTGAAAGTGCAATTATTATTTATGTATAGTCTTCTGTTATTGGTGATTTGTGAAAAGGTTGCACAATAAATGCTGTGTTTCCATCAACCCGGTCACGGTAAATACTTCTTAACAAATACTGTCAACAGTATAAATTCTAACAATTGCTTTATAAAGGGAAATACTTTTCCTAAACATACACATATTAATCCACCTTGGCCGTACACAGCAAATGTGTGTGCAGGCAAACATCATGTAGGTCATACTATGTATTTCATTAGTGATAGTATTAACATGCATTTTTGTCAAGACAGACCTTATTTTGGTGAAGTTTCAAGGTTTACTTCACTGCTAAGAACACACAATATCTTGACGTTCTTCATTGTCTTCCCTCCATTGTATCGGGACAGAAAAGGTGACTGTTTGCTCTAAACAAAGAAGCAGGAAGTGGCCACCAAAACTGTGGCACGCTTAAACACTGATGATGAGCTTTTGTAGTCGAGAACGAGGTGAATGGACGCGGTGCTGGCACACAAAGTGATCTCTCGGAGCTGCTGTAAGCCGCTTCAATCAGAAGATAATACTCTCGCGAGTGACAACAAAAAGTATTTCAATCTGCTTCTGAATTATTCCTTTTGAGGATGGAATCATAAACAGCGGGCGGCTCCGCAGGTACGCAGGAGGGAAAACAGTCGGCGAGGCTTCGCGCTTGATGGGGCTTGATGGGGCTTGATGGAAACGTAGAGTCGAAGCGGTGGAAAACACACAGATGCAGATGAGATGAAATGAATCCAATAGGAAACCGGACGTGAGCTGTAGAAAGACGAAGTGGATTTTTAAAAAACAGAGAAAAATGTCACAAAAAGAAATACAATAAATCAACAAGCGCTCACGTCATCAGTTTCCAACACTGTACTTATGATTTAAATAATATACTAATGGACCTGTTGTACTCAAAGGGACGAGGGAGGCCATCCCTGCTGTCAGTAATGTGCTTTCAAGGCCGTCACGTAGCATTGTAACATGAAGCAGTCACATCGGCTCGTCGCCACGCTCGATGCGTGGGAAGGTTGGGTTCCTGTTCCCCGTGGCTCTGATGACGGGGATGTGGCGTCTTTAACCTTTATCAAACACACCAGACTGAACATATCTGTGTGTGTGTGCCTGTGTGTGTGTGTTATTGAGCCGCTGTACACGTTGCTACAAATCCCACAGCCAGAGGCGCGCTACTGTAAAGAGATGGCTTGCTGCTGTAGTGTTTCAGAGCATTGAGGACCGGTGGGAGAAGGAAGGAGGTGGTGGGGGCGTGGGGGGGGGGGTAAGGGAGACAGAGCGAGGTCAGCTGGGCTGCGTCTCTCCTGTGCTGGAAGTACATTTTAATGATTTGATTATGATTGATTGCTGATGTAATTTCATGACTCACAGTTGGCCCGTAGCTCATTTATTACTGTTGTCCATCATCTGACTGTGCTCGCTGCTGACGGGATGAGCGGAGCAGGAAGCTCTCTCTCTCTCTCTCTCTCTCTCTCTCTCTCTCTCTCTCCCTCTCTCTCTCTCTCTCTCTGTCTCACTATCGCTCTGCCTTATTATGGTCATCATGCCAATATGGAGATACCTTATCTCCAAGGGCACAAGGTGTCATTCGGGTAAGGAGAAGACGAGCGACTTGCGCGTACGGTCGACCTGTCGGACTGAAAGTCAACGGTGAGAACGAGATGAGAACAGAGATCCATCGAAAATGAAAAAGAGAAGTCAGACTCTGAAGACGTTCCATGTGTTGTTCTGCTGAGCCCCCCCCCCCCCCCCCCAGGTTTTAACCCGCTGACACGCTGTATTTTTGATGCATCCATGGCAAGTCAATATTCCCCCAAGAAAATATTGAATTTTGATTTTGTTGAGGTCTTGGTATTTATGTTATATTTTGATGGGAACCTTTATTCTAATGTATTTCCCTCTTTTTGGAGGCAGAACCCACAGTTTCCCCCCTCTGTGTCGTCAGGTGTGTCTCATTGGCCACGTTTTGGTCCCTCAGTGTTTCAGCCTCTCTGTTCTGTTCTCAACTGCTTCAAAGCTCGCTCTTTGTGAGTTTTTGTGATAGATGCCGAATCGACCATGTACTTTCCTTTTTTTTTCCTCCAACTTTGGATATCATTATCGTCCAGATTTCAGGAGTCCCCGCTGAGGAGACTATGTTCTTCCTGGTACCTGGAATTATCTGGATCCAGAAAAATCTGGATCTGCGGGACTGTAGCGCGATCACTGCTAGCTTGATGGCTGTGCTCGTTGTCATTGTGATCCTTTTGTGGCCTTTTTCTCTAGATTTAGCTCATTTTGGTAGTGCTGCTAGCTATTTTATTTGGAAAAGATTTGGCAACACTTTGCCGGTTCTTAAAGTTGGATACATGTTTAAATCATTAGCAGCCCTAGCTTAAACGCAGGGCTGTTTTCAGTCTGAATGCCCACTCAGCGGCTGGTTTTTAACATTTTGCCAACACAAAGCGTCGCCACAGTCGAGCATCACCGGCTTTGTCGTGTTCAGTCTGTGTTGCGTTTGAATCCATGAGTAAAAGTGGACCGATTTAGTGCATCGTCCGTTGTTTGTTGCGTTGCTCTGGACTCTCACAGGGCTTTTTATTTACAAACGCATACATAGTCCTTTATTTTCCTTCTTTTGTTTTCGATTGATGCGATTGGATTTGTGTCATTTGTTAAAACCACTAATACACAGATAACAATGCGTTTCCCAGTTTCTCTCTCTCTCTCTCTCTCTCTCTCTCTCTCTCTCTCTCTCTCTCTCTCTTTCACACACACACACACACACACACACACACACGTTGTCTCCCTCACTCTGCCCGTCGCTCTATCACTCCCTCTCCCTCCGTACAAAGGGGTCTGCTCTGTGCAGTGCTGGAGGTTGTGTGGTGGCTACGGTATGCTGTGTAGATTTTTTTTGCTGCAGTGCAGCAGCCAGTATTGTGCTGCTGCTGCCTCTGTCTTTCCTCTCTCTCTTCCTCTCTCTCTCTCTCTCTCTCTCTCTCTCTGACTCTCTGACTCTCTCTCTTCTACTCTCACTGCGTGCATTCATCCATTCATTTTTGTTTACATTGTTGGGGGCAGTGAAACAGTTTCCCGTGTAAAATAAATAAAAAATTCTCACCACCCCCAGAGCCTCCTCATCTCATTCACCACAGCCGGCAATCCCGACACTTTGTTGCTTTGATGACCTTTTTTGGAAGTTCTTATTTTCAACCCTGTGCCCATCCCTCGCTTGAAGTTCAATCCCCCCCTCACCCTCCTGCGGCTGTTGTCCTTTAATACACAGAGAGAGAGAGAGAGAGAGAGACAGAGAGAGAGAGAGAGAGAGAGAGAGAGAGAGAGAGAGAGAGAGAGAGAGAGAGAGAGAGAGAGAGAGAGTGGAGAGGGAGATGATGGGGCGGGCGGTGACTAAGTGACCTGTTTGTGGCGGTGAGTGCTCGGCTCCCTTGTGCAAGCGAGGCCAGTTGTTTTTTTTCCGGTTATGCACACCAGCCGAAGAAGACGGGGCCGAAGCACTCGGTGTACAGCGTGTCGGCGACCCAGACGGACGCGGGGCCGAGGGTGGAGGCCGTGGGCGGAGGCTGAACTGCTTCTGTGTGCAAACATGTTGCTAAACTCTGAAGCTTTTTGTCACAGGGCGCATGACAAAGGGGCAGAACGTACATTGTGCCATTTCACCAAGCACCATTTCGCCGTGACACCAGGCATTTGCGGGAGGTGTCGGCGCTATCTGTGGGGATACGGTTATCTGCGCGTCGGGGGCTTGTGGTTGGGGAGGGTCTCCACAAGTGGGTGAAAGGTGACGTGTGGGTGTTAGTTAGGAGGTGGCCACGCTCTGGGTTAAAAGGTTGCGTCAAGCTCCGCGTGGGGACACGATGAGGTGTGTGAGAGGAGCGGCGGCGCGCAAAGGGTTGAGTTTTATTCCAAATTTGAGTTGAAATTGGAGTCAGACTCGATCCAGCGTCCTGCCATGGAGGCGGCGTCTTTCGCCAAGATCATGGAGCGGCGGTTACGCAAGGCGCTGAAGGCCGAAGGCGAGCACGGTGAGTCCCGGCGGAGAGCTTGGACGAGTCTGAAGCGATTATTGCATTCGTTGTCCTTTTTTTTTTCTAATATAGTCCAGCCGCCTCGACAGTAGACGGGTCAAGCGTAAGGCGAACTATGTTTCCTTTGCTCGTATCGGATCACCTCATTGGCTCACAGTGCGATCGGCGTGAACAGTCAGCAACATGTAGGAAATCAATTCATACCAGGAGGGAAAAAAAGAGTCTTATCAAAAGCAGTCTGCTTCCACACCAATAAAACCAATCACTGCATTGCAGATGATCAAACCTGTGAAGGTCACACTGTGTGTGTGTATGTGTGTGTGTGAAACAGAGAGTATGTTTGCATGTCTATGTGTGTATGTGTGTGGTCCACTCTTCCGATTATTTTTTCATGCAGGAGCATGCCAAAGAGTAGGAGGTTATTTCATTATGTATGCAATGCTTCTGGAGTTTATTCCGTATTATTTGTCCTGCATAAAATATGAACCTATTTCAAAGCCGAGCAAGGAAGCCAAGAAGATTGATGCATGACTGTGGATGTCCAGTGGCACCGATCTCTCCTCTCGTCTCCTCTCGTCTCCTCTCGTCTCCTCTCGTCTCCTCTCGTCTCCTCTCGTGTCCTCTCGTGTCCTCTCGTCTCCTCTCGTGTCCTCTCGTGTCCTCTCGTCGCTTCTCCTCTCCTCCGCTAAAAAGACCTTCACAGTTTGCATTCAGTCTCAACACCTTGCCCGACATGTGATGTGAGAACTGCTCTTTGATAATGACTATTATAAAGTAGTCCCTTTGACGGACCTGCTCTTACGGCAACAGATTCCCGAATTCAAGGCCGCATTTTGTGACGCCCTCGAAGGAATAATGTCCTCTAACAGTACTCGTCAGGCTTACCGGTTATGTAACTACTACTCAACAAGCCAACTTATTCACCAAAAAAAAAAAGTGTACTGTATCCAAGACTCCCCAGATGTGATGTGAGGACCGATGAATGCCTGCAGACGAGTGGGAAGTGGGAAGTTTGTCAGCCAAATTGGCCGAGATTTTTCCCATCAATATACAGAGTCTTTGTTGCTCTTCTTCTGAGCACTTGTCTGTTCAAAGATGACAATATTTACTCTGCCTTCTGTCTTGGAGCGATGCACGTGTTGGAGAAGCTGAAACAAGTCAAGGAATAGCAGGAAGCGGGTGTGATGGACAAGGGACTTGATGTGGAAGCGCTTTAAATGTGCAAAAAGAAGTCGAGACCTGTCAAAGTTCGGATTTCAAATGTAGCTCCTTCCCCACTAGTCGCTCTGTGAGTTCACAGACGATGTCACCGTTTCCAAACGGTAGGTAGATGTGAATGCAAGTGTGAATGGTTCTCTGTCTCTATGTCAGCCCTGTCATAGTCTGCTGATGTGTCCAGGGTGACCTCGCCTGCGCCCAATGTCAGCTGGAACAAGATGAGTGGTTACGGTTGGATGAAAAAATGACACTAAAAGCAGTCGCTGTAATCCTCACTACTGACCTGACTGCTGTTCCACATCTTTAGGGTTTGGTTTCTCAGACTACACACAACAGTCAACACACCGTTGTATTATGCTCCGCATTGATTTATTCAGTCATTACATCAGTAGCAGTAGTTGTGCCATGCCTCCTTTACCGTCGTCTTGCTGGATTTTAAAAGGCTGAAAACAATCTTCAAGGTAGTTTATAATGAGATAAACAAACAGAAAATATGGCGCCAACAATAATCATTCGACATTGGTGTAACCCTCTCTTGTGTCCTCTCTTTTTACTCTGCCGCATGGTTGAGGGTTGACACGGCGCTTTAAAGACGGCTCCTGATCCTGTAGCAACCTGCCTCTGCGAGGATGCTTTTGCAGTGTTGAATGTGGGAGTGTGTCAGAACGCTGTGTGCGCAGAGCAGCGGTCCAGTAGAGGTGTTTCACAGTGTTCACACAGAGCCTCGCTCGGGCAAGAACCAAGGGCCACGCCGAAGCTGGAGCTGTGTACAAGTGCGATCCCTTTTTTTTTGCTGAGTAATTACCCTCTCTGACAAACTCTCTGGCCTTAGCTCACAGAAAGATGTTGCTCATTTTCTTCTGCGCTTTCTTCCATTTCCTCCCTACTCGGCTCCGTCAGAGGATCTGATTAGCACACTATTGTTATATTGTACATGACACGTTTATGATTCATGACCAGCGCGGCCAATCTGTGACTGATCAACCAAATCGATTTTTTTTTGGGGGGGGGGGGAACTTAATCTCAGGGAAAAGAAGCTGCCCTTGAACACTGTGGGTTTGCAATAGTGACCATAAATGGAGGGGAGGAACAGATGAGCAGTGTGGGATTGCTTTTGAAACCTATTTTGGACATCTTTCTTTGCCGAATCGCTTCAAGAGTTCAGTTTCTGAATTCAGAAAAAACTATGAGGATTTCTTTGCATGCAATTTTGAGCTGTGAACAGTTGAATTTGTCTTAAAAATCCCCACTCCCCCCACTCCCTTCCCAAGCTGGTGGTTTTAAAGGGACTTTTTCTTTTGAAATATAAAAAAGAATTGTGATTAATAATAAATCTACATGACTATTAACCCCCCCCCCCCCCCCCCCTCGCCCCTCACACCCCTATTTTGAGCAACAATAGACATTATTATAGACATTACTTTTCTGTCTTTCTTTGGGTCTCTAAATGTTGAGGAGATATTCACGGCTTGATGCTCAATCAGCATCCCAATTAATGTGTTGTCCCATTTCCATCTTCTTTTTGTTGTTGCCACATTTAGTGCTGCAGTAAAAAGGGTCATAACTTTAAGATATTTTGGTGCAACAAATCCTTATTTGAATTTTGTTTTTACAAATGTATTATAATGTGTAAATCAGCTGAGCCTCGCAGACGACGCCTCCTTTCCGGGCGTTGGATTACGGTCATCAAGCTCCGCATGTGAATCATAGACGGCTGAGGTTTTGAAGATGAAACGAGGCCCAAAAACTTACTGCCATCATGCTGCTTAATCAAAAGGAAATTCCAAGAAGTTTGACAGAATCCAAAATTAAACTTTTTTAACCACGGGAACATAAACAACCACCCTTCATGAGTCTGAGCAAGTGGGAAGAAGAGCCAGTTCCTTAAGAATCTGAACCATCCCACTGCTCCACCACAGGTAGTCAACATATTTACCCATCGAGCATGTGTATGTATCGGGTGTTGGATTGTTTATGGTGCGACAGAACCAGAGATAGAAATCCATTCTTCTCGGTATCACACCTCCTAAACGCACTGAAATTGAAACTTTGCGGCACTTAGGGGAGAAAGAAGATCACGTTACAACGCCGACCTCATTATCTGACCTCTGAATTATTGACGGAAAGACGAGTCTTCGTCATGAACGATTGAGGCAAAGTCACATTTCCTTGGTGGAAGTATCTCCACGGCTCGCAGAGGTCACCGGCCTGTCTGCGGTGTCAAAGCCAGAGCCGCTTTTAAAACCCCGCCATCGATGCAGGTTCAGGCAAACGTCTTTCATAGTAAGCGGCTAATGGAGGGGTGGAGCATTAAAATGAACACCCGTCGTTGCAACGACAGGTAACACTTACTAATGTGACTGCCGTTCCACATCTTTATTGTTTGGTTTCTACCAGTACATTACATTGCACTAAAACATTTCTTTTAGCTGACGCTTTTATCCAATGCAACTAACAATAAGTGCATTCAACCATCAGAGTACAAACACCGCACAATACCTCCTCAAGAACCTGAACCAGCCAACTGTTCCACCACTATTGTAACAAGTAGTCGACATATGTACCGATCTGTTGGGAATGTTTATGGTGCGACAAAGAAACCAGAGATACACATCGAAGGCATCCATTCCTCTCGGTTTCACACCTCTTTACACGCGGTGAAATTTAAACTTTGTGGCACTTCGCGAGACTGAATATCACGTTACAGCGCCGAGCTCAATATCTGACCCCCCTCTTGCTATTTATCTTTGTGATGTATCCTCCTCGCCATTTCCATGGAGATCAATAACGATTCATGGACTCACAGTGGAGAATAGTACAATATGTTACGCTAGACGAGTGGTTTTCTTAAACTGTGGGGCGCGACCCTCTAGTGGGGCGCAGAGGTATTACAGGTGGGGCGCGGGGGAGATGCGGATTCTTTAAAAAAATATATTTTACTTTTTTTTTAAAAAGAAGCCTTTATTAATCCCACAGTGGGGGAATTATTCTCTGCATTTTACCATCCTTAGTAATGAAGGAGCTTTGTGCGGCTGTGAAGCTCTGGGGCTTCAGTGTCTTGCTCAAGGACACTTCAACCTGAAACTATGGAGAGAAAACAGGGATCCAACCGGCTTCCTTGGTCATCTTTTTTTGCCAAATATGAGTTATTTTTTGTACAAACATAACTTTATTTGCATTGTTTAAACAAAGTGATTGCACATGTTATTAGTTTCTGTCAGATGAAGCAATCTGGTTTACTTGAAAGGGATTTCAATTTTCTTTAATCTATTAATTAAAAAAGCACAGATGGAGGAGTCTTAAAAAGTTGGACCGATTTGTTCCAATGTTGTCGGGGCGATTGAACATTTTGCTTCCTCCAAAGCGTGACAGAAAAAGTTTGAGAACCACTGCGCTAGACGCTCAGTGGTGAGATGACAATGCCGCATATTTTTAATGTTTCATTCATGGAATAACATAAAAAAAAACACACTGGCAGAAAAGTGAGATGGACGAATAACAGAATCTGCTATAAGTTAATGCTGTTTTAAGTGTAAAAATATCAGTTACGGTGTATATTGAGAGTTTACAATTCACAGCAAGAGGGGTCAGAGGCAGGTGTCAAGGTTTCCCAGCACTCAGTGGATCCTGCTGCTGAGAATCCCTTGACGGATTGACAGAAAGACGAGTCTTTCCGTCAATGATCAATGAGGGGAAAGTCACAAACGCTGCGCCTGTGTGCTGTTCAAACCCCTCTCGTAGTAAAGCGGAGGGTCCTCCTAAATCACCGGTGAAGAGCCGTGATGGATGCACCTCCGAGAGAAGCGATCGCTCGTGAAAATGTCATGGTATGCGAACGGCTCTGCAGGTAAATTAATGTTGTCGCGAAGTCCTCGGACTTGACAAATCTCTCGGCGCCACCGAGATGATAATTGCCTTGCACCACAGCACACGGCGTGCTCGTGTGTCGTTAGGCGTCCTTTTAGATCCCATCGATGGGGAGTTGAATCCAGCTTGGTCGCCGGGACAAATTTGTTAGCTTTGTACGTTTCCGCGTAGTTTATCGAGGAATTTAATTTACGTGGCATATTAAGGAGTAGAGCAAGCAGAAAATTCCACTAAGAGCGGTTAAACAAACATGGGACTTCTCATGGGACTTGTCACCACTGTTCATGTCCCGGGTGAAAGTAACAACAAGTCACACGACACAATAACTGACCAGATCAAGTGTAAGTTTAAGAAAAGCAGTCTCTCCAGCCAAAGATGGAAGATCAGGCTTTTTATTTGTACATTTTGACATTTCCAAGAAAGCGTTTCTCCATTTTTTTCCTCCTTTTTTCTTTGTAGGATCCTTTGCAGGATGTTGTCCAACACTTACAGTACAATAACAATCTGAGCCTGTTTTAGCTACACTGCACACTTCCAGTGGATGCACGTATAAAAAATGATCAAAGATATAGAGTTTTCTTTGCAGCAAATAATATACAACACATGTTAAAACACTTAACTATTCCTTTTTAAGACAAGACGCGAGATGAAGATCATCAGAAAACGAGGGCTCGCAATGGAGAGAAACTTGCTTTCGTCTTATTGTAATGTCACGTCAATCGTGTGGTTCAAAGGTGAAGTGTGTGGATCTGCAGGAGCGCAGTCGAGTCTCTTAAACGCTGACGCCGAGGGATTAACCTGTGACAGCAGACTCACGAATGGGTCAAAGCCAGGTTGAATGTGTGCACTGTGTGGGTGTCCTGTGTAGGCGGCGTAGAATTTAATGCAATCATATGGAAACATGAAGATGATACGGTTTTGCCACCATACATTTACTTTATTCTAAAGCTGTGTGTTCTTTCCCTTTGATGCTCTGTGTACTCGTTTCACCGTCTTGTTTTGTCCAAGCAACTCTTGTGATTGATGGATCTGTCTCCCCTCGGGCTCTGCCGTGTTTCACTGCTTCTTTCTGCTGCTGTAAAGGAGCAGAGCTGTCGACTGTCGACACGCTTGGTTTGTGCCATGCGATGGCGACATGTATGTTTTCACGAGTGGAAAAACACGTTGGAGATAAAGTCCACCTTTAACCTTTAACTTGAACTTTCCCTTGATTTCCTGTTGGGGACTTGGTGGCATTGCAGAAGATTGTAGCGTTGGGTATTTTGAATGCTACCTTGAGATGATTCTTGGCCTGTTTAAGCCAGCAGTCTAATCCTTCGCGGTTGGGCTCCTTATCTCCCTCTTATCTGTTTGTGGTGCACTTTATTTCCCTTTTCCTCCTCCTCGGCTGTATCACTTTTCCCTGCGAGGGCGACATCGGCTCCCCCAGACCTGCTTTCAAAGTGACCTGTCAGTAAAATCTGATCCTTTTTAGAAAGAGCAGGACTGGGTCTTTTGCATGCCAAAGTCTGGTTGATGAGGGGGCTAAACGTCCTCCCCGGTGGCCTCTAACTCACCGCAGCAGCAAGAAAAGGGTCGTCTAATATCTCAACGGTAACTCGAGATTCTGTTGACACGGACAAAGAAAGTGGCAGAGGCCGAACGGGTGGATGCCCCCTCCCATAACCAAACCAGTCTGTATGAGCAGTGAGAATGGAGTTTGGATAGGGATGGGCGACAATCACGGATCAATGCGAGCACGAGCTACATGTGCCAGATCTGAGACTTTAAAACAGAATGAGCATTGACAGGGAAGCTGAGCTGTTGAAGCGTCTCGATCAGAAAAAAAAGGAGGAAAGTCATCACATTTAGTTCCAGACAGACTGTTGAGAAAGGAGAAAAGCTCCACACGAGACAAACGATCTGTGCTTTATTGTACTTTTTTTTCTCTCGAGTAGCACAGAAGAGAATTGTTTCGCAATGATAAAAACGTTAATTATTAAATTAGACTGTCGAGCAGCTCGAGTGGTATCAAAATGGAACAGTCGGGTTCATCAGACGCAGTGTGCCGGCTCTGCAGCTGAGAAGACAAACTGCTCCATTACCAATGATCCAATTTTAAAATCATTTCGTAAGGTTGATGTTGCTGGACTAATAGTGTTTTTTCTTCATTTAAAAAAAAAAAAAGTATTAATGTTGTGTTTCTTTTCCATTCTGGGCATAAATTGTTAAGAAGTGACCTTGACGTCACCTATTAGCACAACTGTTTTGAAGGCTTGAGTTTGTGATTTTGGCCGTCGCCATCTTGTTCAATCAGGTTGCTGGTTCTGATTCTGAGAACCATCTTCTGCCCCTTCGCTTGATCTTACGACTACAAAACCCGAAGCGAAAACATTTGTCAGTGACGATCTAAAACGAGCACCGAGTCAATTTTCTCGCTAATGATATTAAAGGTTTGAATTTTTCATCATGACAACCCGGACCGCATGAATAATGCCCAAGGGCGCTTGTCATCCAACGTTATGACAAACGATCCAAGTTCCAACATACTAGTCTCGCCGTGTTCATCCACGCTGGGTCCATCCCGGCTAAATCCACTTGTCAGATTTACTGATTCGCGCCGCTCCTTATTTGATTACCCGATTGACGCGAGAGGGTTGGCAGCAGCGTTGATGGCGAGGAAAGGTAAGAGCAACTGACAAGGACACTCAGGGAAGGACCAAGGTCCTCGTGTCATACACACCCTCTCCAGTGCCACTCCTAGCTGCCGAGCTCCTCAGAAAACTGCCATCTCAGACTCTATATATTAATATGTGTTTGGTGCTGATCTTATTAGAAGTGCCGGGATAAAAATAGATCGAGGAACAAACCGCTGAACACTATCATAGTATGTATTAATAAAGGAGAAAGTGGGAGATGGGACACCTGAGGGTTAATGGTATTGTAGCAAAACTCCAACATAAGCAAAAAAAAAAGCCATCAATCCAGTAACGCATGTAGTCAGTTGATGAGAAGACTCCTTGAAGTCTTTTAATGTGCGTTTGCTGCAAAATAGAAGCCATATGAAATACATTGTGAAGTGAATTTTAATTTTTTTTATTGTCCTGTGACTGATTTCTATCATGGCACTAACCTTTTGTCGTAAATATGTCATCACGTCATGCTTGTAGGCATCAACTGAGTTGTCAAATTGAAGCTGTCACACTGTTTAACTCAATGATGAGACGCTAGGTTAGCGCGACGCGGGTAAAATACTGCCGCTGACAGAGAGATGCCGTCTCGCCGGTTTATCCACGTCATGTCATGGCGAGCCAAGGGTCGCGGCCGTTTGTGGTTCAGGATGTCATTCAGAAAGATGGAGGGCCATACGACCTGCAGGCCCGTTGTTATTGTCCTGTTAGTTCAACGTGATGTATAGCGCGAGAATAGCTGCGAGGCTATAAAAGCAACCGTTGCTCTGAATTTCATAGTAATTACTGCAGGTTCTTCTGACGGCTGCGCATGAAAGGAAGATTGTGGTCCTCATCAAATTGACCTTGATGTTAAAGATGTGAACTTTACCTCAGCAGGCCATCTCATATTTATCAAAACAAGTGTCTCTGATGACAACAATAATAACATGATATAAACTTCCTTATTTACATTGGCTAACATGCTCACATTGGCAATGCTAACAGGCTAACATGAATAGTAAACATTGCCTGCCAAAAATCAGCATGTTAGTATGATACCAATCGCTAAATAGCAGTAAAACAAATTACAACTAAGGTGGACTATAATTTGTTATCGTTGGTCATAAACCAAATTATTTGTCGTATCAAAGCATTACACTCATGGTGGTGCTTGATGAGAAGTCAGGGGATCTTCCCCACAGCCACGCGGCTATAAATAGCACAACAGCTCCTTCCAAGGATCGGCTGCGACTTCACCACAAGGACAAGTACAGTTTATAACTTTGAATAACATAAAAAAAGGTTTGAAATAAGGCCTAAATATTTATTTGATTTGTTGATGTAACTAAACAGCGCAATGGAAGGTAGTGCTGGCTTACCTCTTGCCAACACTGTTTGCAGCTGGAGGCGCCGCTACCTGTGGAGCTGTTTTCCTGTTTAGATGTGGTAGTAAAAAAGAACCAAACCCATATGTGCTCCTCCATCAGATATTATGAGCAGCAGAAAGGTGTCTAATCTTCCTTGGAAGAAAAAACAACAGTCTTTAAGCAGAGTAAGTGAGCCGGTCAGCACAGCAGGATGGCAGTGAATCCACACGTTCTTCAGCTGCATCGTCAGCTTGCAATGCAGGCAGTAACCGGGCCGGCTAATGTTGTTGCAGTTCATATTCAGAATGATTTAATCTCTTGGGAGTTTTTACAAAACAATAGTGGTGTAACAGGCCGTTGTCGAGCCATACATTGGCGATCGGAACCTTGTGAATAACACATCTGTGTTGACATGAGTTTAAACTCCTTAGAACAAGCTCAAAGCAGCTTATAAAACATCATAAAAACTATGAATCACAAGATTATATTGTATTTCCTAATCAGACGGATTGTGTGTTTCTTTGCAAAAAAACTTTATAGATGTTTTTAACAAAGTAAAAGGATAACATTGAACCTTGTAGACCGGCTGCTATGACTAATTAAAACAACAGAAGCGTTCCGCGTACCCCAATATGGATCCTCAATGATTGGCAATCGGTATCGGCGGCAGAAATCAATCGGGGATCGCTAAGAGTTACATTTACTACCTTTTTTCATCTTGTGCTGATCCGATCGGTGACTCAATTGTGAAACAAGGGTCATAGTTCCCAGGAGTTGTTGCATAAAGATTACCAAACCCACCTCATGCACTCCATGTGAACTTGCCACATTGATCTCTGCTCCAGAGGTCGTTTGGACTAAAATGGCTTTTTTCCCCCTCTTTTGTGTGTGAATAGGCCTCAGTTAAAGCTGGAAAAGCGTAAACTATTCAGCAGTGTGTAATATTCATCATGAAATCGTTCCGATGTGGAGCGTTTCAGCCGCCCTGGCCTTCGTTTCTCGGTAGCTACGGTGCTAGCTCGGCCTGATGCTGCGGTTGTTGAAATCTGTTTGTTTGCAGTCTGCCTGCGGAGACGCAACCTCTGTAGTGGATAACTGAGCCGCGTGCCCGGACTTGGAAGTCCCACCTGCTCTCAGACACCCGCAGTGAGGTTGTGCTTTGGCAATATGATGATGTCTTTCCATGAGCATTCAAAGCACTGTATTTTTTTCCTGCTTCTCACCGGCCGAGTCGATGCATTTAATGACTTCTGCTGCCACAGCAGGGGCGCTACAGGTAGAGCAGGTGTTACGTGCGTGCGCATGTTATGAGCACGGAAGAAATGCTGACAAGCTGGCAGTCAAACTGTTGAGGGTGAAACCAGTGTGTGTGCTTGCATTACGGCGGTTGTGCATGCACCTTTTGTTTGTGCATGCCTTCTTTGTCCTAAGAACCATTATTGTAATTTTTTGGGACGTGCAGCACCTGTGTTCACCTGGGATTCATTTGACACATCGGTGCCTTTTGTTCAGTCCAGCCTGGCCCCAGGGTGACAAAAGACCCCTCCCATGTGCACACACACACACACACACACACACACACACACACACACACACGCACACACTAAACCCCATCGCGCCGCTGCTTTTCACTTCTAATTGGAGTACCACCTGCAGTCAAGTCGAGTCTTGTTTGTGCTCGGGGACATAACAGACGGCGTAATTGAGTCTGGGTCAATAGCGCGTGAGCTGCGGCGCGTACGTCTCTTGTGTGACTCAGGGAGACAAAAATCTGAATGTATTGTCGTGGTTTCGTTTGCCCTTTTCTTCTCACATATGCTGCACGGAAGTGCACATAGAGCTTTGTGTTCCTCTGCAATGCTTTCCTCGTATCCCATAAGAGCGGATACGGGGAAATTTATATATATATATATATATTTATGTGTGTGTGTGCATTGCATGTGTGCCTGGCCTGGTACAGTTGAGTACAGTACAACAGCTGTTGCTTGCACTCTGTCCTATTAAATTTATAATGGCTTTACCGCTCCATCCATCTTTAGAACACAGAGCAGGAAGCACTTCTGATGCCCTGTTGTGGGTATGGACACATGGTATAGCAGGCTTAACAACGAGGTCTTAATCTAGAAAAAAGCCCTGGGTTGTGGCGTCCCAAATGAAACTGTTATTAAACACGATAACGTAACAGTTTGCGTTTTTGTATTTTGCTTCAGCCTCGTCTGCAGAGTCCGGCATTTTGAAGGTGGAAATTCTCAAAATACTACAAGTCCATTTATGGTGCATTCATGTTTATTTGTGTATCGTTACATGGATTTTGGAGGGGAAATATTCTGAAAAATTCAATATAATCTACTTAGATTGTGAATGAAGACCTTTCTGGTTAGGTAGATATCTGTTACAGATATTACTTCACTAAAACTTGGTCGGTTCATCGACCTGGAGAGCTGCTGATGTCCAGGTAAAAAAAAACAGAAATCCTTCGCTGTGATGCTCGGCTGTTGGGTGACTTGCAGGAACTTAAAGGTCACCGGATCTAGCAACAAAACAGCATTTTGAGAGCCGATACACTTTTATCCAACAATAGTAGCATGCAGGATGTAAGCCTCCATTTATTCCACAGTGTTTCAAACATGTTTTGTTTGCTGCATTTAATCAGCTGCTAAACAGCAGGCCATGATAAAAGACCATGGAAGAAATGCTGCAATTTTATTCTGACACCCTCATAAAATATCCTGCGGGTGCCGACCCAGTCTTTTGGGAATGCCCCGTACACGCTAGGTCCACTTCCACCCGATTGGAGTGGAAGTGGAGTGAATGGTGGTCACTCTGTATAGAAAAATAGAAAAACAGCTGGGATTAACAGTGGCCTGACATTGCAGTATCCACCAGGATGTCTTGAAAACATCTTTGTGTCATGACCACGGAAGAAAGTATATCGTCCGCGACGGCCACTTGTTTGTGCCAGCAGAGCGGCGAGCGGCTCTCGTGTTCCTCTCAACCTCTTGTGTTTTGTCAACAGACGAATAAAAAGAGTTAGTATGCCTCATTCATCCCGCCTGAGCATCAAGCGTATGCATGTGATTACTATTAATAATACATTCTCTCATTGTCTTGATGGAGCCGGTGGACGCTCACGATGTTTGCTAACTGAGTGCGCACGGTGACTAGAGCAGCACCAGTGACTTTTATCATACATGCATGTGTTCACACATGAACATACACATGGCACACAGGTCTGGCTGCTTCCTGTCATTGCAGTGTACGTATTGCTGTGATGGTGTTTGTGTGATGCAGAAGTTGGGCTGTGTGTCAGCAAGAATCTGGTGACACGACGCTGTAAGCAAGGCGATGTTGCTTTTTTTTTATAATTGTAATTATGGAAAGTCGCAATATAAAGAACATTTATATGGATAAAGTCTGAGTGTAAAAAAAAGTTGACACAGTTCTCGTAACATCCAACGTCATGACATAAATCTATGCCTGTAAACTCTTAAATCTTCATATCACAATATTCATGTGTAGCTGTAATGTCTTACACCTCGACTGAGAATGAGAGTCACAGACTCGAGGAGCCGGCGTGGGGGAAAAGTGTTGGATGTGCAGGTTGAGGCTCTTAATTCAACTTGGCGTTCGATGATACTCATATCATTATAGAATTATTTAAACATTGATTTTTTTTTCTGGCATATTGTACAGCAGCAATAAAGCATTACTTTTTGAAGACCACGTTTCTCTAAACCCTTCATGATATTTACAGCCATTTTTTGGAGTGTAACTTACTGCTTTTTAACGAATTAATGATCGCTGATTGTATTTTAATAGCCCGTTTGCCTTGAACTCAAATCAACTTGGGCTCCGACTTTTGATCTATCGCCACCGATTTGCAACTGGAACATGTACCGAGTCCAAGTGGGACGTCCTCGTGGAGCATCGACGTAGAGGTTCAACATGTCGGAAAAGAAAGCGGGGAATGTGAAAGATACAACAAAAAAAAAGATTTAAAAAAACACATTAGTGACGATTGTCATGTCACATGTTAGTCAAATTCTTTTTGCAGTGGGGTGGCGCACTGCGCCGACTGCGGATTAGCTTCGTTTATTTAGCCGGTTGAAAGCTCAGGGCCCGCTTACCAGTAACACAGTCAGACAGGGGCCACCGGGATTACAGCGAGCGGGAGCAGAGGTGGAGCGCTCTCACAGCGGGACGGGGCGTTTCTCTCCGCTACCACTGCATGTGCATGTTTTCACATGCCGAGGGGAGAGAGACAAAGTGGCCGAGGAAAAAGGGGAGAGTGTTTTTCTATTAGTGTTTCTGCGTGTGCGTGTAAGCCGTTGGTGTGCGTACGCGCACATGTGTACGTACTTTATGTAACTTACCGTGTGTGTGTGTGTGTGTGTGTGTGTGTGGCCCCTGTTGTTCTCTCGTGTCCTACATGGGGAGCGTTGGTGGCCATGCAGTTTGTCCGAGCGGGTCCGTTCCATGTCAGTGTGTATTTGGAGTTGTAGTCGCGGTGAGCTTCTGCCTTCAGACACAAATGGCATCCATCCAGACCGGAGCACTGTGGCTCTGATGAATCTGTTTCAGTGCAGATTCTCCCCACAGCAAAGGCCCGTCCACTCCACTGTCTAATGGAGCATACTACATTAATCTTCCCCCTTTCAGGCTTTTTTTTCTTCTACTTTTATTTTTGCGTGTGTTTTTTTTTTCCAACCAAAACAATGAAGAGCATTTGGTCAAATTGTGAAGAAGTTATAGTTTGCTCGAATTACTTTGAAATGCAAATGCTGATGGGACAAATAATTGATGTATTCAATATTTCAGCTCAAAACAGCGCTGCACATCAGACTTATTCCTCTCCGATTAAATGCAGTGATCACAAGTATTTATTGTATTTGTTGGAGTCAGTGTCGCTTGGGAAGAATATGGTCTCAATCACGTGGATGTAGTCACCGTGGTGTCACTCATGGGTTTGTGGATTACAGTTTTGAAGTTTGGTATTCTGGTGGCCGCCATGTTGGTTTTTGGCCCTTGCCATCTTTTTTTTTTTGCAACCAGAAGTGTCACAAGAGGGTGGAGTTACAACAGAACACTGAATCAGACATGGGAAGTTGCTTAAATGTTACAATTAACTTTAATGAAGCGACGCCCTGCTTAATGGTCAGTTTGACTCTAAATGAACCATAACGTGTAAATGAACATCATGCTGTATTGAAGAAGACTTGAAACTAGAGTTTGAGGCATAAACTCATGTCTCCAAGGTTTACTGAGGGAATAAATCAAGACAGAATTAGAGTCATTTTCTCATAGACTTCTATGCAGCCAGAGGAGTCGCCCCCTGATGGTCAGAAGAGAGAATGCAGGCTCAGCACTTCTGCAATGACTTCCCCTATTAGACCTGGAGGTTGTTGTTGGTTGATGGACAGATAGAGGTAGTTCTTGGCTGTCGATCGTTGCTTCTTGAGACTGCTGTGCTGATGCCTCGTGAGCTTAGGCTAAACTTTTTTTTGTTTTTTACATGGAGCAAGCGTTGTGGATTTCGTCCCCAAGCGTGTACAGTGTATTTACACGAGAATAGAGCACGGCATGAATGGGATGAACGTTTTACACGTCACAAAAAGAAAGCCGCATTCTAGTTCCCTTTATCCATTCATAATGCATACTTTCTTTCCCATGGCTCCTCTGTCACTTTCTCTGTCTCACACACACACACACACACACACACACACGCACACACACACACTCACTCCTCCCCCCTCCCTCCCTCGTTTTCTTTTCCCCCTCTGTCTCCCCCCTCTTTGGTGCATATGGAAACTCTAAGAATAGCCCTGTCACTTGATGGGCCTGATAATACTGTATCGATGCCCTGCACTACCCAGTGTGGCAGTGCATGCTGCAAAGTGAGCGAGGGAGGGACTGCTCGAGTGCCTGTGCATCTGTGTGTGTGTGTGTGTGTGTGTTTCCCACCAGGAAGTGTGTGGGTGGGGTGGGATCAGTGGGTTGTTGACATCCAGAGCCCTGTTCTGCATGGGGCTTCAGTCCTCCAGGGGGACACTGTGTTGCTAATGAGTGCAGCTCGACGCAAGAGGGACAGGGGACACATGGCTGTACCCGTCCCTCTCACTCGAATCCCTCTTTCGTCTCGTCCTCCATACCCCACTGGCCTACATGCCTCTCTCCTCCATTCCTCTCTCTCTCTCTCTCTCTCTCTGTCTCTGTTTTGTCATGCCTCACTATCCAGCAGCTTTTCCGCTCCTCTTTCTTCTCACTGACTCACACGTCAATATCTTTGTGTACACTTAACCTTTTCCACGTTTTATCCCGTGCCTCTCGCTGATCACACACACACACACACACACACACACACACACACAAACACACACACGCACACACACGCTGGATCTTTTGTGATGACGCGTGTGGTTTACTCAGCGGGAAACCTCTGTGTACTCTGCCCCGCGTGCTATTCTGTTGGAGAGGAAAGAGAGGACGGCGAAGCGGGAAAGGGAGAAAGGCTGCGCTTCCTTTTGTGCTGATAATCCAGCCCAGCGTTTTCAAGAGACGGTGTGTTTGAGTCATAAATGATCTTAAGCTTTTCCTTTGGAAGGAAGAGACTCAGACCTGCGCTAATATAGTAATTCATGTGCCTGCGCTTTTTTCACAGGAAGAAACGTGAAACGTTTACAGTATTAATGGAGTTTCACCCCCGAAATAACAAGATTAGATTAGATTAGACTAGATTCAACTTTATTGTCATTACACATGTACAAGTACAGAGCAACGAAATGCAGCTTAGCATCCAACCAGAAGTGCAATAGTAGTAAATACTAATATACCGAAAATAAGTATTTTGCAGAATGGATAACGTTACAACTGTAATATATAAGTACGGAATATACAGATTAATTAATTGAGGTAATATGTACATATTATACAGGTTGATTTGTGCATTAAATGTAGGTAGACTATAAGCAGGAACTATAAACATAATTTACAAAGTCAACGATAAGTTAGGTAATACAGGTTAAGTGAAAGTTAAATAGTACATAATATTAAACAATAAGACATCCACTGTTGATGGTGACGTACCAAAAAGAAAACATGCAACTGTGACAACCTCCGGTGTGGGACTCACCAGGGACATTTGTTGCATGTCAATGTCATGTTCTTCCGTCTCTCAGTTCACTCTATACCGTCATCCTTTAGAGTAAAGGCAAGACTACACGCTGCAAATGTAATAAAAAACGTTTAAAACAGTTTTAAGACACTTAATCGTCCGTTTGGCCGCTGTAGTTAACTTAGATTGTACTGTGTGATACTGAGAGGTGGGGTAATATTCAGTCTTTTTTCATATAATGACTGTCTGACTGAAAAGTTGGATGAGTGTATTTCTGGCATTTCTCAAGACACATCCTACTGTGCCGTTTCAATGGAACCAATCCCGGCTGTCGCCCCCCTGAGTACTGTGTGTGCGTGCACTGCAAGTATGCAAGCGTGCGTGTTCGTGTTCTGGATGAGCTGCTCCATGTCGTGGCCTAGCTAAATCTAGCTGGACGTGTCATTATCAGGGGTCACCAGCCACCTTCCCTCCCCATAGCAAGCCTGAGCGGAAGCTAAAGGGCTAGCGGAGAGCGACAGGGAGCTGCTGTTGTTCAGTACCGGTCAGAAGAACCGCGCCGTGCACGGCAGACTGGATTCCCACACTGAACGTGTAAGGAAATGATGTCTTGATCCTAGAGCTGGAACGTTTGATTCATTTTTCATGTTACTGGATTTATTCTATCAAGGAGAAATGAATGTTTGCATTCTCACGTGATGAATTTAAGTGTCAGGATTCACCGTCTCTGTGTGGATATCTCTGGCTTTTGGACTTTGGAACGCTTTGGGAATTTTTAATTTTTTTACAATTCTTTGATATTTTCTTGAGTAATTGTAATACATTTGGATAATTGAAACAAAAAAGGAACATAATAATGGAAATAACTGCAGCCCTTTTCGATTACAAAGCCTACAATGTTTTTGGGGAAGTCTACTCCATGTGTTCTTAAACAGTGTCTCAAAACACTCGAGACAAAAAATTCATTTGAGAAACGACTTCATGTTTTTATAAAACACGAATGTGGTTAAAGCTTTTTAATTTTTTTTTTTTTTTTTTTTACAGTTGCAGCAGCAGTGAGCAGCGCAGCGGCCATCGCTTGTGTTTCACCCCGCAGTCGAAACTTGTCATAAGTGTTATTCCTTCAGATTCCAAGTGAAGTGTCTAATTATGACACAGCGCAGTTAGTGTGTGTCACTCTCCCTAATGATAAGTGACTGAGCACAGAGTATCGGCATTGTCGTACACCCCGCATGCCTTATTCATGTCGACTGTACAAGGAAACTGCATTGAGGCGGACAAGTATGTTCCTTTCTTCACTTTGGGAAAGGAGTGGGATTAGAGCCGGCACATTTTATCTTCAAACTTTTTAATAGTGGAGCATATGTTGTTTTTTTTTAAACATAGCCAACATACACCCTTATTTGTTGGCTTAGATATTCGAATCAAGAAAATTATGCAGCTGCAGTCTGTTGAACTACATATGCTGTATAAGGAGTGGACATAGTCATGATGATGTCACTCATTGGTTGGTAGACTGATGTTACGAATCTTCGAGTTTGGGAATTTTGCCGCTGTCATCTTTGATTACAGTCGTCGGCATTTTTATTTTTTTTGCTCATAAACCAATAAAACCAATAAACAGATGTTACCGTATTTGGAATGTGGAGGAGTGACGTAGAGAAGCTGCATGTCGCGACCTGTCAATCACAGTAGCCCCGCCCTAAAGCATACCCTGCTTTATGGTCTGTTTGACTCTAAATGGAGCATAATTTACTAAATGAACATCATGCTGTATTGAAGAAGACTTGAAACCGGAGATTGAGTCCATAAACTCATGTTTACAATGTTTATTGAGGGAATAAATCAAGAGAGAAGTAGAGTCATTTACCATTAAATCTGACTTTTTTTTTTGCACCTAGAGGCTGTTCAGTAGAGAGAATGCAATACACACATATACAGTACAGTGTGGTCATAAAAAGAGGAACAAAGACAAATCTTCATTTGTTTTCTTTGAATGTTTTTATGGTAATGTGAATTTTTCAGATTATTTTGAAGAGTGCTAATGGTGCGCACGTTCCACATGTTATTGTCAGTGTAATCCAGTGTGGCACTCACACTCGTCTGGTCTTGGCCTAGACTCGGTCTAGCCCGGCCTTAGTCTTGGTGTGAACCCATCAAAGTCTCCGTCTTATGTCTTGGTCTTGGTCCCCGTTTTTGGTCTTGTTCCCTGGTCTTAGTCTTGGTCTTGGCCCCTGGTCTTGGTCTTGGTTCCTGATCTTGTTCCCCGGTCTTAGTCTTGGTCTTGGCCCCTGGTTTTGGTATTGGTCCCTGGTCTTGTTCACTGGTCTTGGTCTTCGGGCTCAGCTCCTGGAAGTCTTGGTCTTGTATGGGTCTCAACATACGATGGTCTCAGTTATGACTTGGTCTCTGTTTAGGTGGTTTTGACTACCACACGGCTAGCAGCATTATCATTTATGGTACCAAGTCTTGACAGACTCCAATAAACTATACCGATGGCTTCTATCCAACAACAATATACTGATATTCAACTCACGTATTTATCATGCGACATTTGCTGCTGGAACCTCCCCTTCTGCTTACCGTTATGTGTACACCATCCAGCTACTCAAAGTGAACAGTCAGTGCACTTTGTCAATGTGAAAACACTTGATGCACTCAGAATAGCGAGTATAAGTACAGAAGTATGCGGATCGAGACACAGCATACATTTTTTGAATTCCATCCTGCAAGCTATTATTTCACACTGTTGCCCTCCTTTCATATTTGAAAGCTTTTTCCTCTGTCCCCGAAGACAGATGTGCTAAATCACAATAAGCTCTCTTTACATGGCAGATAATGGTAGCAACAAGGAGCCGTACTGGTTCCACTGTCAGAGGGCCAGCTGCTGTTAAGAAGTCTCCCCACAGACCACTGTCTCCTCCATGAACCCCTCGTCTTATGTTAGCTCACTCATCTCTCCCTCTCTTTATCTCGCTGACACACTCATCGCTGTGTTTTTTGTGCCAACCAGATATTCTCATGTAGGTTCCCTCCCTTTTTCTCTCATTTCTCTCGTACTTCAGCCTCGTTTTTATGTCTGATACGTCTTTGCCACTACACCTTTTAGAGCTGGTAAGTGTCAGGTACTAGATCGCTCACACTCCTAATTCATTAGCCCTCTGATTCTGCACACTCACTCACGCTGTGGATGTGGATGTTGAGTTTAAATGACGGGAAATAAGTGGAAGCGGAAATACTGTACTTTACACTCGCCGGTGTGAACGTTCAGGGTTGTAGATGTGCAAATATCTTTATCAAACATGATGTGATGATGAGGTGTGAGCAGGATTTTGTTATCGTGAAGTGATATCATAGAAATAGAAGGGACATTGAAACATTTTCTAACCAGACAGCAACCTGCGCTTCTGCCAAGTGAAGCCAAGCGGAGGTTTCTTGAAACTTGCATTCTCTCTAATGTCCATCAGGGGGCGACTCCTCCGGTTTCAGAAAGGAGTCTGATCGTATGAAAGTCAAATGACTCTACTTCTCTCTTGATTTATTCTCAGTGTTTATGGTCTCAATCAGGTTTAATCAAATCAAGTTCAAGTATTCTTCAATACAGCATGAGGGTAATTTATTTCATTATGGTCCATTTAAAGTCAACAAGACCATAAAGCGGAGTATGCTTCAGGGCGGGCTCACTGTGATTGACAGGTTGTTGTTGGTCTCTGTGTTTGGTTCCATAACCAGCGTCGCATTAGGACAAGACAGAATCAGAAAGCAAGCTAACGAGCGAGTGAGTTACCACGCATGCTAGCCATATGAAGCTAAATAGCTGACTAACTAGTTAGTTAGCTAGTTTAATAATGCCAACATGAGGTAGCACACAACCATGCTAATGCTATCCTTGATTTTGCAGAAAAAGGGCGGAACAAAGCAATCGTTTATCTGGTGATACCAATGTGCTTTTTCTACGCTGTAACAAGAGTGTTAAGAGTGCATTGCTGCTCAGTTTTTCAAATGTATTTGTTTCCCTCTCGCAAGCTAAGTGCCACATCGTCTCATTATATTCTGCAACTGATTTCTCCACTTTTAGTTAAATATATGATTGTTTGGTCTGTTGGTTTTGTATGTACCAACCTCATTGGACTATATTAGAGGTGTTTTTAAACGTGGAAATATACCAAACCCAACGTAGCCTGAAATATAGACAGAAGGATCTTTTAGTTACACAACTCTGCATCCCAGGATGCCTGGTTTGTTGGTGATAAATTCACAGATGACTATCATATTCCGTTTTCCCACCCTGTGAGTCAGCTCCCATCATGTTCCTGGAGGTGAGAAGCCTTCCCAGGGTAGCAGACACAGCGGTTGCAATCACCACCCCTAAATACCTCACACTCTGACAGACAGCGGCGCCCCCGAATGTCTCCGACAGACTGCGACTCCACGGCGGATGATTCACTGACGCTGCATTGCCAGGAAGGGGTCTCTCTGTCATGCAAAAAGCAATAAATTAACCATTAACCTGTTTCGCCGTCATCGTGGTTAACACAGGACAGATGGTGTTGTCAGAAGATTTTCTCATGGTGATATATATATTTAATGTTCTGTAAGTGCTGAGGCTGAGAGGAGGTAAAGAAACGGTGAAGCTGTATGGTCACCGCAGGAGTAAAAGTGTCACCATACAATGGACTCCTCTCCAGGTTGAGTACAAGAGGATGTTAACAGCTGCTGTTTGCTGGACAGGGAGGTTCGTTAGTGCCATCAAATGACATTAAGCCAACGCAGACTGACTGGAGCACAACTGTTTAAGGGGAAAGGAGACAGTTACCTTTGTAATCTCGATACCAAAGGTCTACTTACTGGCTTTTTCCAGAGCTTTCCTCTGTATCACACACAGTTTATTGGCAAAGGGATTTGGAAGCTCAGTCCTCAGTGAGAATACATCGGAGGAATTAATTATGTCAGCTCCAATTTTTGTGTTTTTCTTTATGTTGATAAATTATGTGTTTATCTGTGTGCAAAACACATGCACATGGTGCCCAGTCCCAAAAAAACTGTATCTGTGATTCCTTTGTCTGCCAAGAACTCAAAACCCTGTTAAACATTTTTTTTATGCCATGAGGATAAATCCAACTATTCTTTATGTACAGAGCAGTAATGTGTTTCAAAATCTCTCTCTCTCTCTTTTTTTTTTTTTTTACAAATATTAAATGTTCCATGATCTGAAAACATATGTATTTTCTATATGTGGTTTAAACATGTCTGGGTTGTCCGGACAAGGACAACTCTTTAAGTTGTAGCAAATGCTTTACACACAAGCAAAATGCTCATTTTATGAACAATGAGGTCACTGGCTCAAGTGCTGGCATTAATGACTTTCAGTGGCTAACTTCAGAAGAACCTTTTTGCAACACTTTCTTTTTTTACTCTGCAGTTATTGTTTTTATTTTTTATTTTTTTTAAAGAGAGCTGCAGGAATGACAAAGTTACAGCATCTTAGTGGTTCTAAGATGATTATTTGGGTTTATTGCAGCTAATAAACTCTGTGGCAAACACACATTTATGAAACGATGACACACTATCGAGGCGATAAAGGCAGATTAGTTGGCTGATGATGCTTTGTAGTCTCACGCCATTAATCACGCCTAAAAGCATACAAATTCATGGTTTGGGTATTTACTGAAATATTTTATGTTGTAGAACAAAATCATTAAAATCTCTAAACCTTCTTTTAACCAAAAACCTTTTTTTCAGGCTTCTAACCGAAAACCTATTTCAAAAAAACCAAAACACTTCAATTAAATGGAACCTGGAAGTGCAAAAGTTGCTGACTCATTTCCTGGTTTTAGACCCATTAAGGTTACCTGACATTGTACTACAGACATGCGATCCTGGTCTTGGGTCAAATAGATCAGGGTTTTGGTTTTAAACTAAGAGATTGAGAAATGTCTGTGCCTATCATTTCAGTAGAGCGATTCCTGCTTATGGATACTGTTTGTATCACGTATTTTAGCATGTTGCTTGTAGATAATATAGTTCCTGCAATGAAGTCAAGGAACCTGAACGTCCTCTTTGACCCGATTCAATGGACCGGAGTCACGTCCAGAACTGTGATCAAAACCAGAAACTCTGAGAATTCCTGTGTGCAAATGTGAGAGATTAAATCCTATAGGGAACAGGTGAAGCGGCAGCTCTTGGCCTTGGCGTGTGTATGTGTGTGTGTGTGTGTGTGTGTGTGTGTGTCAGAGAGAGAGAGAGACAGAGAGAGAGAGAGTTAAAATAAATACACTTGCACATGTGGTGCTAGAGTAGCACGTCGTTGAGCGTCTAAGAACCACTTGACATATTCATGCCCATCTGTTGTTTGGAGTCAACACAAGGCGCTGCTCCATGAGAGACGGGAGGAGGTGTCAGACCACATCGGGGTTTGTTCTACACTGAAGGTCCAGACAAAGTCATTTTCTGTTTCTTTGGGGTTTGGACTCGTCATCCTTTTCCTTATTTGCATGTTGACGTCAACAAGCAGACGCAAACTTTCCAAATAGTTTCTGGAGCAGAGGTAAACGGCCAGGATTTTTTTATTCACCAAGCCGCTAACACTTTTGATGAGGCACTCATAATTCACAAGGGACCCGAATGTGTTGTGACTCTTGGACGCATATTAGGTAATACAAAAGTATTGCTCAATCATTTTCTGTGTTAATTCATTTGATTTAGTATCACTTGATCTTCAAAGTCCTTCTCTTCCACATCTTTTCATTCTTTAAAGAGTTGTTCCAGTATTGACATAATGACCACAACGACAGGTAGAAATGGAGATCTAATGAGAGCATGATTCACCTCTTTATTGTCAGTGATGAAAGCATTTTGGAGTTTGGTCCCTTTTTTCCCTCTCTGGCTTGCGGCTCACACACATTGTACTCGGCGTAATGTGAACGTGAGTGTGTGAGTGTGTGTGTGTGTGTGTGACGGCCTTGTTAGTTTTGGAGAGTGTGAGTGAGAGAGGAGGTCTCTGTACACATCAGGCTTGAGTATCTGTGAATGTTGAGAGGCACAGAGTGGTGTTTGCGTGCGGAAAGACCCGCTCGCAATATAATCAGAGAACAGCTGGATGAAGCTGCGCAGGTTGTCCTGGATAGCGTGGTCAAAATATGGGTCAGGACCGGATCCTTTACAGCTCCCTGCTTCACTTCAACCCCTCCTGGCTATTGTACTTTGCCAGTGATTCACGTGTTTGTAAGTGTGTGCACAGGGCCGGGCTGAAGCTATAGCTCTACGTTTCTGACTTATTTGTTTTTTGAATGCTTTGAATGCTTACAGGATATTAAACCTTTGTTTCATTGTGATGCATACACCTCACTTCTTTCTATACAGGATTTGTAGTAAGGCAATAAAGTAGTCCATGAATATGAGATATGAGCTACAGGGAGTTGACAGTTAAGGCAAGGCACAGCTTTCTGTTATGCGTCGTTGACCCGTTGGTGGTAGGTCACATCCCCTCGGTTCTCACAGGTTCCATCCGCTCCTGAATCATTGACGCCACGGCTTTATGTGCCCCCCCCCCCCTCCTTCCCTTCTCACCCCTTGCGATGAGTTCTGAGTGTCCTATGGGTGTCACCGCTTCATCGGTCTCAGTGTGTCGTCAGAGTGGCTGATGAAGGGCGCTGATGCCACAGCTGACAGAGCCCTCAAACCCATCAACCAGCACCGGAGTCGCTCCACCCAGTCGGACAGTCGGGTGCGAGGTTTGCATGTCTCAGTGTGTTTTCAGGTGCGTTTAGGTTGTGGAGTGAAGATCAACCTGTTGGTTAATTATTTATTTAGCGTCCAGCTTCAGTAAAAGTGCTGTGTCACCGTCGGTTTGGAGAGATCAGAAAGGAAATGTCGCATAAATCGCTTCATTGTTGCTTCAATGATTTTGCACTGTAACTGAGCTGTTAGGCTACTAACTACCACAGTAGCACACATAAAGCCAACCTATGAAGCTCACTATACATTACAAATAAATGTGTACAATATGATATTGACAGAGTGTGAATTATCTCATCATCTAAAAGTGAGTCCACTTCAGCTGTAATTATTCCCTATAAAAACATGTTCTGGATGAAGATGGATACCTTCCTAGTTTAATTATTGTTCTTATACATCTGTGTATTTGTAATTGTTGACCTTTCCCCATAGACTTACATTGACCTTTCCCCATAGACTTGCATTGACCTTTCCCCATAGACTTGCATTGACCTTTCCCCATAGACTTACATTGGGAAAGAGACATTTTTTAAGGTGTGTCAGCTTCTCCGTATGAACACATGATTAGCCCTCATTTAAATCATTAAAAGTCTCAAAGTGCACCAATAGCTGAATCCAGAGTTATTTTCCTTCCTCTGCTCATGTGAATGTGCCCGAGGAGCGAAGGCCGGACCGACGGCTGGGAGGCGGAGTTAAAGGAAAATGCCGCGCTCTTGCTCTGTGGGCTCATGTTGAAGACCACCTGAAGATCCGGGTAATCCCATTTAAATCACTCAGCATCTTTCACAGTGGACTGAACAGGCTGCTGCATCCAACACAGTGTGTCCAGCTCTCTGCAAACGCCCGTGTGTGTGAGCCAAGCAATTTTGTAGCAGCGTGAAATGGAATAGACTGCACAGAGCTGTGAATGAAGTTGCTTTCTCTGTCACCGTTGGACCACTTACGACATACACAGTGTGTGTCTACAGTCTTTTCTTTCCGTTCAGAGTGCCGGCAGTTTGTGGATTGTCACGTTATATGGCTTGCACCTCGCCCGGCAGCTCTGTGTGTGTGTCTGTGTGTGCGTGTGTGTGGGTAAATGAGAGGCACTGTAAAGCGTTTTGTCGAGCTTAGGTTGAAACGCGCTATGTAAATGCAATCCATTTTCTGTTTGCTGAAGAAAGCCCTCTGAAAAGGCTCACAGTGGTGTACAGTGGGGGTGCTGTCCATGGTGCTGAACTCCTCTGAACCTCTCTCTCAAGTTCATAGCTTGTATGTTCATATCTCGTGTCTTTTGCAGAGTTATAACTTTGGACTTCATGCCACGCGAAGAACATCAAGATGTTAAAAGGCTTAAAAATGTCTTTCAGTGCATAATTTATACATCTGGGAGTTCCAGAGTTTGGGTCCGTGGCTTTGTCATGTTATATTCCCATCAAAGGCATAATTGAGAGAGTTGAGAGTATGGGAACGTTGCTTTTTTTTTGTTGTTGTTGTAGGAGACGGGGCTGTGCTGACAGTCAAGAGAGACGTAGAGACGTTGCTTTGTCTGGTTGTCATTTACTAAGCCTCTCTTGATTTCTGTTGGAAATCACCAGCTCTGTGCATATATATATATATATATATATATATATATATATATATATATATATATATATATATATATATATATATATATATTCCCTTTGGTATTTAATCCAATGTTTCAGCTTCAGCACTCGTCTTGATAGAACGCTCCGGTCGCACACGATGTCCCGAGGCCTGGATGACACAGTCGTCCCCGTCTAACGGCGCGATTATTTGTTTGTGCACACGTTACTGATTTTATGTTATGAGTGTCATGTACGCTAAGGGATAAAGGGCCGTTAGCGGTGAATCATGAGGCAGTAAAGAGGCAGAACGTCCCCGAGCTCTCCGGCGACGACAATGGACACAGATTCTCCGGCTGAAACGCGCTAATTCTGGTCACATTCTCCTGAGCACACGGAGTGTGTCGAGTCTATTAGTCTACAATAATCATACTTCACACCGTCTTCAGCAATCCCGGCTAATTGGTAACAGTGCAGATGAAGCGATAGATACTGATGAATAGATAAAGAAACAGAGAGCACCCTGGGAGAGTACATCATGAGTAGGAGGCGTGCGGGCGACTTGGGAGCGTGCCTGCAGGTTAAGCGAGGCTCTTTGAGAAGCCGGAGAGCCTCTTTATTCACTTAATTACAGGATGGCACGCGGTCTTTGATTAAAGACGTTCTCATTGAATTGAAGGCGGCGTTAGCGGCCCACCGGGTGTCGACGGCGGCAGCTCAGCGCAGCCCTACGATGTGTACCACGGACGCGCATTAGTTAATGTGTAGACTGTGCTTCACGTGTTGCTCTGTTTGTCTTTGCGGAGTCTAAATTTAGTTCCCTTAGGAGCAACAGGTTACCCGTTTAGAAAGTTCTCCCCCTCGATCACCGGCCCCACGTGTGTCGACGGGGCATTTTGTCAGGAAGGCGGCTCTCAGGTGGAGGACATATGGAGTTGGATATAGGATGCTCGTAGATCACAGGAGCAGTTATTGGCTGAGCGCCTTCTACCAGCTCACCTTCACATCCCCGTGCACCTGTACACTCGTTTCCTCGCTCCTATTTTTTTTCCTTATCAGATTAGGTGAATGATTAACAATCGTAGTGATCTTGGGCCTTCCACACCAGAGCTTCAGTACACATTTATCATGTATTTATTTATGTGTTATTATTTTTTATGTTATATTTTACACGGCTGTGACTATCAGTGGGAACATTGACCGATGAGCATTTATCGGAGAAAAACAAACATACATCGGAAAACGACCTCCTAATCGATACAAGAAACACAAAGCCTGTGTTTTACATAATTATCGATCCCGTTGGCGATGGATTAAATGTTCCACCGACGTGTGTTTGATTGTCCTCTTAATTACAGACGTGCTTTAAGGTTACGTCTCGGCCCTCGCGCGTGCGGGTCCGTGGAAAGAAAGGGAGAAGATGTCGGAGCTATTGATTCTAGCCGAGGTTACAGTCCGAGGGTGAACTTTACCGCCGCTTCGGCGGGATAATCTCTGAGACAGAAGCAGCACAGTGTTCCACCGGCTCACCCACGGGATGCCGCGCTTCACGCTGGGAAAATCCCAGATGCACTCGACGTTCCAGCATCAGCTCTACTTCTTCAACTTTGAAGTAAACTCCAGGATATCACCGGTCCCCCGATGTCCACAGTCCACAGATTTGAGTTCAATATGAACAGTTTAGCGAGGTGCTTCTCAAAGTAGGCTGTTTGTAATCGAGCGGGGCGGGAGGAGGGTTATTACAGAAGGCCGGGGGATATTTTAAAACGGATAGAGTGTTTTAAAAAGCCGAGACTTGCTCTTAACAGCCCCGATTCTGTCTTCTGTGATTTACACCACCGTGTAGTGTGTTTATTCTGGAAGCTTTTAACACAAAAGGACTGGGGCCTCTATGGGGCGGAGGTGGGGGGTGAGATACATGATGAATTACCTGCCGGTTATGAGATAGCAAACGTCAAAGCGTTGCTGTCACACCCTCATAATGCTTGCCCGGCAGTCACACACACACACACACACACACACACACACACACACACACACAGATGCACACACAGGAGACAATGGTAAGTGTTTTTCTCACGGCAAACGCGAGAGTAAGTGACGACAGGGCGGGGCGGCGATGTCGCAGCGAATAAAAAAAGAGATCAGAGGTTGTTTGTTCAAGACAGACGAGTCGGGGGGAGGACGAGGGACATCTGCTAATTATCCGGCGCAACTTTGCTGTGCGTGGACTCAGAGAGCTGAAAAAACAAACAAACAAACAAGCCTATTCAATGCGTTTGGTAAATAGAAGTAGAACTATTATTTGACCTCACGTGACCCCCGTGTGATTTCTCTCTCCCTCCATCTCTGCGAGACGACCCTCACGTATGAATCCGGCCTCATCTCTTCCTCTGTCTTTTCCCGCGTCGTGCATGAGCGACCGCTCTTAGATCAAGATATTGGAATGTTTTTGTTTTTGTTTTGTCTCGTTTTGCCCCTCAGTGCTTTTTAAAATGAAAGAGCGGAGGGAGGAAGAGGAGGAGGAGGAGGAGGGTGAGCAGAGTGGACCGGCCTCAGGATTCACAGTCCACCGCGATGCCCCAAGCCTGCACTCAATGACAGCCCCCCCTCTCCTCCCATCCACGCTTTCCCACCCACTCACCCTCCAACCCCAAACTCCAAACCCTCCTCCCTCCTGTCCACCTCCAGACTCATCACCTTCCAGCACGGAGGGGTCATGAATATTCAACAAAGTGTCCGCTGTGTATTACTATGCAGCAAAGATCAATGTGTGGCCCTGCCTGCATATGTGGACGCACACTCTCACCTCTCTTGTTACTGTACCGGCCACTGTGCGGTGAACCTTTTCGGATACTCCGCTGTCGTGGATTGTGTGAAGTGGAGCGATGCAGACGGGAACCTGGAGAAATGATGAGCGAATCCCCATCAGGAAGCTCGCTGTCTGACTTTTTCTTCCTCAGTAGCAACGCCGCCGTCCGCTGTTCAAAATGCTAGTGGTACAAAAAAAAAGAAGAAGCGAAAACGCTCACCCGTTGAACAAGCTAAAAAATGAAACATTTGCACGGCTCCGAAGTGGAACAATCCCCTCCACCCAACTGTGCAGTGTGCCAACAAATATTGAGTTTATGCGTTTGGGATCACTCTCTAATTGGCAGCAGACTTCGACTGTGACGCTGTAGAACAAATCATTTCATTCCAATTTGGTGTCCCTCCAATCATTTACTTCCTCCGCTGTGAAATGATGGAAACATAATTGGCCTTATATATTTTGTTTCGCTGTGGGTAATTGCTGCAGAGCGTGACACACAGTAAAGGAGCCAAGACAAACAAACGGTTACCAAAGGCACCCTGGAGCACAAAAAGAACTTCTCGCCAGCGGTTGGCCCACATGAGCATGCGTGGAGCGGCATTGTTTTTCGATCCGACCCATATAACATGCGTTTAATCAGCTAATGCTGCGCCGGGCTGACTTATCCTGATGAAGTGGAAAGCCCAGGCCCGTAGTCAGTGTCTCGAAGAGCTGAACTCGGCCACTCGCTCGATCCTGAGCTCATAATAAAATTGTTTTATTGGGAATACAGTAGCCGGCACATCAAGTGCACTGGAAGGAGGAAGTGGGTGGGTGGGCACCGCCTGGAGTGGGCGGTAGTGGAAGGAGTCGGACAGACGGAACCGTGTGTGTGTGTGTGTGTGTCGGGGCCTATGTGTGTGTGTGTGTGTGTGTGTGTGTGTGTGTGTGTGTGTGTGTGTGTGCTCATGTGTCAATAAGATGTATCGGCCAGGTTTGTCTCGGGGTAGAGAGTCCGCTGCGTGTGAGGGAGCTTCATGTCGGGAGTGAATGGGAGGAACTCGGGTGTGGGTGGACGCCACGTGCACATGCGCGAGTGTGTGCGAGCGCGCGCTAGTCCCCAATGTGCATATTTTGCTTGTGTACACACACGCGTATATCCGTGGGGTGCGGGAGGCGTACCGGTGGGTGTGCACGGCCGAGTGATTCAGCACTTTGTGGACAAGATTCATGTTTTATGTGTACGCGCTCCCATAAATTACACGGCTGGGCTTCTTGTTTTTTTTCTTCTTCTGCTGCTGCAGCACAGCTCTCTCCACCTCCTGGCGCGGGTGGAAGTCTCAGCGTGGACGAGGGACGTGCGAGACCCGACTCGGTGTGTTTACCTGCGCGCCGCGTGGAGGCCTGTGACAACTCTGAACTTTCACACCGAGCGCACTTCGGGGAGCTTCCCGTGTGTTACTTAGCAACGCTGTGCTCGCGCTGCAGAGTCGGTTTTCGTTTTCTCAAGGAGCGCCGTCCCTCTGGCCGTCTGTCCCCCTGCAAACGGGCCGGAAAGTGTGAGCGCGAGACTGGACTTGAGATCTCTGTGTGCGGGGAATCAACAGCTTCGCCATGGACTGCATCTAAGAAGTGAATGTAGTGATGTCACTAGTTGGTTTGTGGCCTGACGGCCTCGAGTTCGGCATTGGACGGCCATCTTTATGCAACTAGTGAACGGAAGTGACCATTTTTTAACCGGGCAGCGTAACGTAGAGACACCATCTACAGCTCTGTAGCCTGTCAATCACAAAGTAGCTCCGGCCGAAACCATATTCTGGTCTATTTGATTGTAAATGACCATAATTTACTAAATTAACATCATGCTGTATTGAAGAAGACTTGAAACTAGAGATTGAGACAATAAACTCATGTTTACAATGTTCATTGAGGGAATAAATCAAAAGAGAATTAGAGTCATTTCCTCATAGACTTCTATACAACCAGATTTCTTTTGGTTACCAGCGGAGTCGCCCCCTGCTGGTCAGTAGAGAGAATGCAGGTTCAGCACTTGTGTTGCCACCTCCACTGCCTGTAGACCTGGTTTCTGAAGGTCTGGTCTCCATGCTGTTTGAAGCTGCGTGCAGCGTCTCTATGGTTATATTTCCTGCATGTGTGAGCTATTAGTGGCACATCCTGCTATTGCCCGTCAATCGGTCTGTCAGTCAGTCAGTCAGCCCGTCCAACCATCCATCTCACATTGGTCCAGAGATAAATATTTCATCTGCCACAGTCCATGAATTTTTGCTGTTTATGTCACAACGGATTAATACTGATGCTGTAGTGCCTCCTCCTCCTCTAGCGTCATGAGAGCCGAACCAAAACCTGTAAAGTTGAGTCCATGAACCCAAAACAGTGAGCTGGAAGACGCTAAAACGATCTATAGAGATGAGGGAACCGCCGGTGTCAGGTGACCATTATTATGGTTCATCGCGATTGGCCAACACTTTATATTACTAGTTTTTTTTTGTATATTGTTCATGAAATGAATCAGTCCAGCTTGAAGGATAACTTTGCCCCAGCTGTCCACGTGCTGCTGAGTCATTGTGAAGCTACACAAGCGACATGTTCACATATTTTACCTTTAAGCCCAACTCTGATGTTTCATCTTAACTCACTAAGTGTTTTTGTTGCCTAAACCTAACGTTGTTTCTTTTTTTACCTGATGCGCTGCTCATAGGTTGTGATCATCCCACGTCTTTCTGTGAGATCACGAGACATTCATGGTCACCGCGAATAAGCGCGAGAGGCTTCTTCACAGCGAATAGAGGTTTGCAGTCTGATCAGCGATCCCATCAGGACAAGAGTCTCCTCCCATTCTCGCCGAGCCGAAATAACCAGAATCCCATCACTGAGGACAAAGCACAGTGTTATCCTCCTGCGAGCAGATGCATTTATGCATGCTAACAATTGCAATTGATCCTCCACAAAAAAAAAAGAATGAAACCCCCAGAGTGTTCGCCGTTAGCCTGCGGAGAGAAGAGTCTGACCTCTCTATAAGACAGATGAGTTAAACCAATCTCATTCAAGCTCGTCGATGGGAGAGGAGCGCGTTTCCCTGAGCAGAAATTGACCACGAGTCAAGTTGTGGGAGGTGAGGGGGGGGGGGGCTGATGGAGAGGGCATTGTGCTGTGTGTGTGTGTGTGTGTGAGAGAGAGAGTGCAGACATTTGTGTGCACCTGTACTTCAAATGCGTCGCACTTATCCCGGGAGCTCCCCTTTGTTTGAGAGCGCTGCTATTTTTAGAGGCCGTGTCGAAAGGTCAACTCCTCCATCGTCCGGAAAAACACTGAAACGACGGTTCAACAGAGAAAAGCGAGCCTCCTCTGGGAAATGGACACCGCTTCGCTTCGGTCACCTGCTGCGTGCGTTGCATCGCCCTAACGATGCCGGTGCTGTGGTGACACCGTGTGTGTGGTTGCTCGACAGTAGAACGGGCTTTTTCCTCACATTGATCAATCATTAATAATACAAAAAAAATGTCTGGAGTCACACTGTAAAGGACAAGTTAAAGTATTGTAAAGTAGTAAGTATATAAGTACATTTTTATCAGCTAAATTAACCAAATGTAAAATATACATACAGTTATATTTTCATATATTTGATCATTGTGTTGCTTTCACAGAGGAAAAGAAAATGATACCTTATCCCGTAGTTCCTGTAAAGTAATTACAAGAAAAGATCTCTCAATTATGACAAAGGATCTCACAAATATGAGAAAAGTTAAGGCAGCTTAGTTTGGTAAAGTCATTCGAGCTGGAACATAATATTTGTCTCTATCTGCATCCAGATCTCGTTTCTCTGAGCTCTTTTGTGACAGATCAGGTAATTCTGGATCTTTCCTTGTATTTACGAGATAATAACTCATAAGTACGAGATAAGGTATGCATATATTTATATTGTTTCTTTTGGGAATGCAATGCTCTTCTGGATATTTTTGATGTATTGGAGTATTATTGTTGCACTAAAGTATTTTAACGCTTTAGTAGGGTTAGGGTTGTGAGGAGGAGCCGATATGAACTACTTTACTCCTGAGGGTTGTTTCATCTCAGGCTTTATTCTTCATAAACTGATATTACTTTTTGCTCAAGGAATTTATAAATAATAACTGCTGCTGTCAGATATCTGCCTCTGGAATGCAGTGAAAAGTTTAAGTGGTATAAAAGGGAAATACTCTTCCTGTACGCATCGAAATCCATCACGACCGACATGAGCTGAGCTCCCAGGGAAGCAAAGTTGTGTCACCATGTTTGCTACCCCCTTAACAAAATCGGGGTGGAGTAGGACGTCAGGCTAACGGGGCACGCGTCCATCCCGTGAGGTCGGAAAAACGCGTCCGGCTTCAGCAGCATCGCGCAGTCCTCTCCTCTGCCGAAGCCTCGGCCTGCCGTATCCTGAGGCCGTCCTCCTCGGCCTCCTCCGCAGGTGGGCGCGACGGAGGAGGTGAGTGAGCTTCGGCGAAACAGTGAAGGCTGACATCGCCGTCCACGTTGCAGGCTTTGTCCTGCCAAGAGAGAGTCTCACCACCACCGCAGTCGGTTTCACGTGGAGAGAAAATTGCAGTGTTGGTGAAGCTTTTTTCTTTATTTATTTGTGTTGTATTTTTTATTTGAATGGTTTGACGTCCCTCTCCCCCTCCTTCCCACCACGTGTAGCAGTCAGAAGGAGAGGGGCCCGGCATCTCACTTACACGCCGGCTAATTATAGTCCTCTGTAATTACAAATGTGTCATTTCTTATTAGGCCCTCAACAGCCGACGTGCAAATGAAACACTCTGTCTGACAGTTGGCTTTCGAAAAAACAAAAATTATAATCTTTTACCATCTCTTTTTTTTTTATATCTTTCAGTTTGACACGGAGTGAAAAAAAGAAGAAAAAGACACACACAAAAAACAGCTTAAAGGTGCTCATCCCTCAAGCCTACATTTCTATCATTATTATTTCATTATCCTGATTTGCATACATTTTAATGAGGCCCTGGGGGGCACAAACAGAACGCGAGGTGTTCGCGCTTCGCTTTTGCCCCCGCCTGCTTTTATCCAGCGAGACTTCTTTCCCGTCCAACCTGCTCGACTTTCCTGTCGTCCTCTATACCGAGACCTTTAACCCGTGGCACACAGCCAGAGACCAGAGAGGCTGTCTGCGGTCATCAGTGATATGGTCCCCTCCCCCGGACGGATTAGCAGTGCCTCTGCCGTCCTATGGCACTGCACCACCGACCGCTATTGGAAGCCGTGTGCCCTAAAGCTGTGATCCATACATCCCAGAGCGCCATGTGCCTCTGTTGCGTAACACATGGAAAGGGAAAGGAAAACAAATGTGTCTGCTTTTTTTTCCCTCCTATAGATTGAATTTTTGAGAGACATTTTATTCTATTCCTCTCTCTCTCTCTCTCTCTCTCTCTCTCTCTCTCTCTCTCTCTGTCCCCATCTCATTTCACACACATGCACATGCAGTTTATGCGTATACACACACACACACACACACACACACACACACACACACACACACGTATGTATACATCAAATACCAGTTGCCAATAAGGGATCAATGAGTCTTTTACAGCATGAGAAACCACACACAACATGACGGCGTGCAGCTGCAGATGTTGGTTCTCAGCATGGCTCGCTCCAGCAGGGGTCACGTCTCCACACTGAGTTCACCGCTGCTCCCATGGTGTTGTCAGAACCTCTCATTGGTGGACTGATTGATGGACGCGTCACCGAACTGACCGAGGCCAGCCGATGTCATTATCGGACGCACAGGTTTTTCCGAGCCGCAGCATCTGTGATGCGCCCCGGTTCTTTGGCCGCTTGAGGGCATCTCGGTTGTCTTAAGACAAAAAGTGTTTTTCTTTTCTTGTGAATTGCTCCAGTTTTGGAGTTCAGCCTCGTGCTTCAATATAGCCGGTTATCTAACTGCTGCGGGGAGATGCTACGCCTAAATATAGCGGTTAGAGTCGGGACAAAAGGACCAACATGACAGACGTTTTACTTCCCCAGAAATATACTCTGTTTAATTCACGGGGTCGTTCCATTGCAAATTGAAGTTGATGTGGTTCCATTTAGCGCGAGAACTTTTTCTTTTATCTTCTCTTAGTGTATACGCCTTTACAGGTCTTGTCACCTTCGTTTTACCAGAAAAACAAACACAAACTTTTTTTTAGCATGAAGCTAAAGTGTGTGTTCTCTGTGCAGATCAGTTAAGTAAACTGTAATCCTGCAGCAGGCTTCTGCCGAGCTCTGTGCTGCTCTCTAGTGGCTGAAGAGCGGTAAGGCAAATTACAGCTATAAAGCAATTTAAGCCTGACAGGAGAGTCAAAGCAGAGTCTGCACTTTCCATCTCATTTGAACGCATCCCCAAAGCCTATAGCAGCGCTCTGCGGCGCCAAAACAGTGGAATAATTGATGGACTTTTTTTTTTTTGTCTGACCGTTTAAAGGACCGTCTACAAGCAAGCTTTACAGTAATATGTGCCATGGTAATTAAGTATCTAGTTAAGAGCCGCATCGACATGATGTATTATACTGTGAGCAACATCATCAGCCGGCGAGTTGCTCTTTATTTGTGTTTTCTTGCCACAACGGGCTCCACACTCATCTGATGAGTGATTTATAGCGAACTTCTTGGATCCACAATGTTGCTGCTATTGCCTGTCGGAGTGTCAGCGAACACCCCTGAGTTCATTTGTCGGGCTGACAAGTACTAATTAACTGAGCGCACTAACTGGAAAATACACATTATGTTCAATGTTACCATCAACCCCGCTGATTTATTTCCATAGTAATCTTAAGATATCATAACTTAGCGTATTACATAACTGCACTTGATGAATATTACTTGCCCACATAGACACATAGTTTGAATTTGAGAGTACATACATGGTGGTTTGGTTCAGATGACACACTTAAAGGGGACACATGTTTATTTTTAGGTTCCTATTGTTGGTATTTTGGGTTTCTCACAAAATGTGCACATGCTTTAATGTTCAATAAACACATTATGTTTCTGGTACTTCCTGTCTGAATACACCTGTAATCACCCTCTGCCGGAAACGCTCCGTTATAGCGCCTGTCTCTTTAAGACCCATCACAGAAGAAAACAGAAAAGCATTGTCTGCTCTGATTGGCTTATGAGAAAAGTATGATGCACATAGTTCTCTCACATGAGGGTCCAGTTTATTCTAATGCGCATGCATATTGATATATTAGGGTGGCACAACTGATTGGCTTGTTGAATCACATGTTTTCTGATCCAGAGAGGACACAACCACCTGACTGGGTCGTCTTACTTCACAGTTTGTGGGTTGGTAAGCGATCCAGATACACAAATGTGTGTAAATAAGTTTTGAAATTTTTAGTCCCCTTTAACTTTTTTTACACACCCCATTGATTTTCTTAAAATGACGTGTTTTTTATTACATTAAATACAACCCCATCTGAGCTCAGACGCTGTCCTGACTTATGTTGTGTCAACAGGGACGACACAGCATTTTGTGTTCTCAGAAAAAACATTACACTCATCATTTTAAAGAAAAACGCAACATGGACACAGCTCTGTGACACACTGCTGTAAATAGCGTGACCAGATGAATGATCAGCCTGTTTAAATACACACCCGCCTGCCTGTGAAATAAGTTATAATTTAAAATGACATTTACACTTCAAGTAAATTTCGAAATGGGAAAAGTGGGAGAAAAAAAATAATTTCAATCAGGGGTCACAGTCTATTGATGCCGCTGCGGCGAAACCTCTGACAAGACAGAGTTGGATTCTGGGAGACGGCGCGTGAAGTGTTCAGAGCTGTGGTAACATTTGATCTGCGGCTGCGCTAATGGCCGTCTGAGTGCGCTCTAATGTCCGCCGGTTAATAGCCGCTGTCACGCTACAGTATTAACCCCGACGCTTCAGACTAATCGCTGCACCCGCCGATGCTCCCACCTTCACCTCCGTGAGCGCACATCACATTATTTCTATTCAGGGTGTCATCTGTTTTGGTCTCCTCAATTCCTTCTCAGTGCCAACCGGGTCACGGCGGCCCAAAGTTATGGCGCTAGCCGTCATTAGCCCGAAGGAGGTGGGGGCGTACTTCCAGACATCATTAGTCCCTCATTCTCTCTTGGGGGAAACTTTATTGCTGTTCTCAATCAGACGGGCCGGAGGTCCCATTCACACACTGTCTCGTTGAGATCTGTGGTGCATATCATATGAGCACACCTTAATGGGCCTCGAGGAAGGAAACAAGGGCGTTGTGGACACACACTTATTAGGCATAACTTTTCACGGAGGTGTCATTTTGTTATGGTCATGGTTTCATTAACAAGAGGACATTTGTCAGAGAGAAAGTTTATGATGCGAGTATGCAAAGTCTGGTTATTAGGTCCATTTTTTCCCCCAGCGAGGCAGTTCATCCATCGAGACACTCGTTAGGCTATATGTTTGAATCAAGTGTACTATTTACTTTAATGGGAACATTAATATTGCAACTATTGATTGAAAAAGAACAACAACAAAACATGTGTGGTGCGCCTTTGTGTGGTTCCAGTTTCTGCTGAATTCACGATTTAAAAAGTCTCGGGAGTCCAGTTGTCCTCGCAGCAATCGTGAGATGAGGAAGAACTTGATCTTGAGATTGATTTAGTAAATCAGATATAATCATAGAGGCATGAGAGGGCAATCAGTCTTCTCATCTGACTGGAGGCAAGAAAGTGAATGTCAGACTTTTCCTTTATGGTCTGCTCTTGAGCTGTTATTTATTGGTCGGGGCCAGACGGCAACCTTCTGTTCTGAGAAGTGAAGCGAACGTGGAAGTGCCTTCAACCTGCATTCTTTCTAATGACCATCAGGGGGCAACGCCTTCGTTTGTATAGAAGTCTATGTAAAAAAGACTCAACTTCTCTTTTAATTATTAGCTCAGTAAACATTGCAAACATGAGTTTATGTCTCAATCTCCCGTTTCAAGTCTTCTTAAATACAGCATGTTGCTTATTTAGTACATTATGGTCCATTTAGAGTGAGACAGACCATACAGCAGAGTGCTTTAGGGCGGAGCTACTTTGTGATTGACAGATTGCTACCACTTCCACAGCCGTACGTGGTGTCCTTATTTTTCTCCGTCACATTTTTAAAAATGGTCACTTTCGTTCAGTAGTTGTATTTGGAGTCAATAAGACCATAAAACAAAGTATGCTTCAGGGCGGGGCAACCTTGTGATTGACAGGTTGCTACCAGATCTGACTTCCATTTACTGGTTGTAAAAATCAGAGGCGGGGCTGTCCCAAATCCAAGATGGCAACGACCTAAGTTGGGGATCTAATTTCACCAATCAGGGTTAAATAAGGTAGGAAACAGTTTCTGTACAACACTCAAATGGAATATACTGTGTGTGTGTATGTGTGTGTGTGTGTGTGTTTCTGTATCTGTGTGTGTGTGTGTCCTTCTGAGTGTTGAAATGGATTTCTTGTACCCAAAAGGGATTAATTCCATCTCTGTTCGTGGTCTGTTCCTCTTTCATACTGTTCGATTTGGGGCTTAAGAAGAGGATGCTTAACGCTTATGCGTAAGTGAAGCGTGTGTGGTAATGTGATAGGAGTGTGTTGGAGCTGCCATTACCGGGGATGCTGTCAAACGGGCAGCCTGATGGACCTGTGGGCGTCCCACACCCGCATTCACACCAGGTCCAATCTGTGGACTGCAGCTTGACACAGAGCCGGATTAGGGACAAAGATCAGTGCCTACTCCCGCTTATGTATTTGTACAGAGATAAAACTGAGAAAATACCCTTCACATTGTCTTAAGATATGCATCCTTTTGAAGGCAACCTGAGTTGCAGAGTGTGTTTGCAAGCTTGTGTGTTGCAGACGCCAGCAAACTGATAACTTTTACCTTCACATCACCCGGTATCACAACCTACTCACAAGCGGCCTGACCCGACATCACCTTCATTACCGTTCTATTAAACCCTCCAGCACCGGCATCACAACCAAATTAATATTAATGTGCTAACCTATACACTCTATGCATTTTAAAGTGGACATGCACACGCACAAATAAAACAAAATGTGTTTGCTTGCCTCCACACCCACTCGCCGACACATTTGCTCTGTGCTAAATGAACAATAAAGGGCACAAGCAACACGCACGCACACACCTATACACACTTTGGTGTCAGCCTTCAGCTCCAGAGGCCGGCCTTGCCAGAGGGGGAGTTTGGACTAATTGATATTCTCCCAGACTGCCTAGGGCTTCTCCAAGGAACCTCACTCTGCAGTGCTGCTGACGCGGCACATTCTACCACTGCTGCAGACTTAAAATAGGATCAAAGGATGGAGCGCTGTGTGTGTGTGTGTGTGAGAGAGAGAGTGACAGATAGTGTGTGTGAGAGAGAGACAGACAGACAGTTAGAGAGAGACAGAGAGAGAGAGGAATGTGTGTGAGCTGCATTGACTCCTCAGTGAATATGAATATGTTCATTTGCTCCTTTATATTTGTCTCTTTGCTCACATCCTTGATCGCCGTCGTTTTGCTTCACCCCAAATCCTGCCCTCTGTAACTGGGGTTGTTTATTTATTTTTGTGATTCGGGGCCGTTATTCTCTACCAATCACCGCTGGCGAGGAGCCACAGGCCTGTATTTAATCACTGCCACTCGAACCCAATTCATGCTGCTCCTCCTCTTGCCCGTAATCAGGTTTCCTTGAAATGTGCCAAAGTCTAAAGTCGATGGCAGAAAGAGAAAAAAAAGCCCCCGGCTGATATATATCTTTTTCTTTTGTACTAATTGACCTTTCTTTCCAATGTTATCCTCGTCAAGACGTCTCAATTAGGTTGTTCCCATTGACCTTATCGCAATGGAAACTCACAATTCAATCAAGAGACCCACAATTTAACATTACGTTCCACCCCCCAAAAAACAAAAAGCTCACCCTCCTCTCAGGTCCTGCACGGCAGCTGTTTTTACTGCCTTGAAGTCCAGGCACACGGGCGTGAACGGAGCTATTTGTGAGCGGAGCTCGCTGCGTTTCATTAGCCTCCCTGTCGGAGGGCTCCACACCTCGGGGCCCAACTCTCATCTTCTCCCTGAGGAGGAGGAAGGCAGGGTGGGGGGGGAGGGGGGGGGCAACTGAGGGACATTTTCTAACGTGCTCCGTACATATTCTCCTTTAGCGCGCCCGACTCCTCGACGTACATTGAAGTGATTTCACGACTTGCCGCGTGAGATGATGAGCCAGCGGTTTGAAGGTCTGCGAGCAGAGGCTTGATGCGTCGGCTCCCGCGGTTGTTTGGAACTGAATCTCTCCAGGGTTGAGTTTTTTTTCTTCTTCTTTTCCCATCCTTTTTCTAATCTATTATTCATTGACAGTGCAGCAGGAGGCGTCGTGTTGGCGATAAAGCAACACTTAAGGATTGTTTCTCAGTTGATAACTCCCAGCGAGCTCACTCATTCGTCGTGTGTCATCAGACCGCTGCAGGAAATAGCTTGAGGTAGCAACCGAGGGGCAATAATGCACAAGGCCCCCGGGACCCTCCGTGTCACAATTCCCAGATCTAACAATCGTTCACGTGTTTATAAAATAAGAAATTCTGTGCTTTTCCAGCCAGCGTTCGAAGGAGACTGAAGCTTTCTCAGTGCTGCGGAACAGTTTGGCCTGAAAGTAGGTCGTCAAAATCCTCCTATCTTGCTCAGCCTCTTAATTTAAGCTACATGAGTTTTGCTCTGAGGGAAATATTAAAAGCCAAGACTCTTTGTATTTAACGGCTCCGCCATTCCATCAAATATTGATCGTCATTAATCGGAGACACTTTCCCCCGAAAATTCAGCTGGGCATATTTGCTATCTTCGGAAATTTTGGAGCTCACATCCATCTTGATGCCTTGCTGTCGTTTTGACCGTCGCCACCTTGGCTTTTCCCAACCGGTGAATGGAAGTGACCACATGTGGACAGCAGAGGAGGAGTGACGTCGAGACACTGTATACAGAACTGGTAGCTGTAGAGGCCTGTCGGTCACAAGGTAGCCCCGCCCCTAAAGCATACTCTGCTTTATGCTGGGGCCACATGCAACACTAGGGCCACCAAATTATTAAGCACAACTACATATTTCATACATCAGGAAGTAGAGCGGCCGCTTACTATTCAGGACGTGGATTTTGAATGTTGAAGTGTCCTTGGACGAGGTGATGAATCCCAACTTGCTGTTTGTGAATGTTTATGGCTTCTGAGGAACATGTGGCCCCTCATGCGGGAGTCTCTGCCACCACAGTATTCATGTGTGTGTTGATGGATGAATGCTGACTTGAGTTGTAAAGCGCTCTGGGTGGTCGCCAAGACAGTCACTGTATAAATAAATGCAGCACATGCACACACACATAGGCGAAGTTCTCCTTTTTATTGCCACATATAGCGCATGCGTTATATAACAGAGGCACTCGGCCATAGATGTGTGCATGCATGAATATACCCTGGTATGACAAGCATAAACTGTCTGGCACACCTCCAGGGCCTCATCACCGTGCACTCTTCATTTGTGACCGTTTAACAAAAGCTCTCCATCTTCATTCCCCCTTCACGAGCTCTTCTATCTCAACTCTCTGATTAGCTCAAACTATTAGACTCATTGAAACAAATGAGACACACACACACACACACACACACACACACACACACACACGTGCGGGTGCACTGCAGAACACTCGGCCCACGAGCGGGCTCACAAAGCTTTTATAGCTTCAAATGGACTCGAGATGTTCAATGATTGAACAGCGGGAAAGGAGAGTAAAAAGAAGGGAGGAAAGCAAATGACAAGCAAAGCAAAAATCATTACTCATCTCGAATTAAATGAACTCTCTGACTTTGAAAATGCAATGTAATATGACTCTGGCAACTTAAACAGAAGTGCTGAGTCCCACTCACTGCTTTTTGTGTTGTTGTTGTTGTTGTTGTTTTTTCCCATCAGGATGGGTGATAAAAGAACATGGCCCTGAGGCAAAGTAATAGCAATAATCAAATGGCTTGTTTATCCCGGTTCCACTGGGCGACATTTGCTCCCGCTCAGGCAGCAGGACATCTGACTAACGGTAATGCAATTTCCTCGGAGGAGATTGGATTAAATTGTTCCGACCCAATGAGGCTGTGTCTTTGCGAGTCTGCGTCAGATTCTGCTTTGCTGAATCTTTGGGTCTCCCGTGTTTTCCTCAACATACAGAGGCCAACTGCATGCCTCGTTCTGGTGCGTGATGTTCTTTCATGTGTCAGGAATGGATAGACAGAAAAGTGTGTATGACAGCGCTGTTCGCGGTGGCTTCTTCTCCGGCCGGCTAATTTCTAGCAAATTAGACCCCGGGGGCAACATTTCGTCCGCTTTCGTTTAGTCTCGGACGGAAAAATGTCCAAGTGCGTTAATCAATCAGCCTTTCTCTGTGACTCGACTTAAAGGATTGAGTGTTTTAAAGTGTTTGCAAAGAAATTAAGGTGAACAGCTCGGGGCAGACTGTCAGTTCCCCCCCTAACCGTGTTAGGTCCTATAGGTGGGGCAGTATAAATACGGGCATTAGAAGTCGCAGGGAAAAAGGTCTTGGCTTAGAGGGGCTGATGGAATGGGACAGCCATGGACTCTCATTCGTTCACATGTAGGAGGAAAAAAAATGTAGGTATGTGCGACCTCATTTTGCTTCACAGATGAGTGTTTTTTAGGGTCTTGAGGGGCTTTTTCGACACCCGGCGTTGTCTTCTGTTTGATATGAAAGCGTTCTGGTGCCTGCAAGAGGTTAAGGTTGCTCCCGCAGCTGTGCAGTGGTGAGACTTGTTCATGTGCATGTCTGTGCTGTGTGTGGAGAGCTTGTCTGACCGGCCAGGCATTTAACCTCACGCCATGTGAGTGGCAAAGGTAAAAGCCACATGCTATATAAATATATATATATTAAATATTATCCAGTACACGCATTACAGTAGTAGTAGCAGTAAAATCCTCATCCTGCTGCTTAATTTATGCTAAACCTGCACGCAAATGTTCCTTATTTTCCCTGGAAGCTGCAATAGCCCGCCTGTGATCTAGATATAGAAAAGCCCCCCCATGATGCAGGAGCGCGAGGCTGCTGCGGCGGTGCTGCTCTGCAGGCTTGTTGCGGCTGAGGGGGCCATTGTTGAGCTGACAGTGTCCGCTGCTGGCTGCAGCGTTAACTGCAGTGTCTCCTGCGGCGCCGGTGGAGGAGCGGGAGCTTCTGCGCAGACGACGCAAACTCTGCGCGCGCTCCAGCAGCCGGAGCCCGAGGACGCGGCGGGGTGAGGAGGGGAGGGGGGATGGGAGAGGAGCGTGAAGGCTCCTGACCATACAGTATGCATTTAGGAAGCTAAATCATAAATCCCCCTTCATAAGCATTTTCATTGTGGTGGCAGCAGACCGGATATTCAGTATTAATTTCACCACGCCGCTGTTATTCTTTATGACATTTACTCTTTGTATCCCGTCCTGTAATGGAAAGGAATGAAAACGAGTGATCCCTCTTTATAGCTGTGGAGCTCAGCCCTATACTCACACGTCCGGGAGGCCCACAGCTGAATAGCAACAGGTGCGTCTGGCGTGCGGACCGGAACGAACGCACACGAGCGGGGCCACGCAACGCTGCAGTCCCGCAAATGAGCCCCGAATGTTTAATTACAGCCACAAACGGCAGATGGCCCTCTTGAGTTTTAATTCATGTGCCTGGGAATGAGAATGAGACGATAGAAAACCTCCCCAAACAAGAAAAAAAAATGAAAATATCTATATATCTATAAGAGGTCTCAGTTATGTTGGCTTTTTATTGTGTGGGGCAGGCTCGTCCGATTTGACGTCCCTAAAATAAAGAACTAATGCGGAGTGAAGCATGAATCGGATCTCCCATGTTGCATTGTGGTCTGTTCAAGTATTGGAGGAAACGTTTTCCCCTCCATCGTTTGTGCTGGTGCTGAAATTATCGGCGCTGTCCGCGGTGCTGAAACTGCACATGAAATGGAGCGCGCAGCCCGTGGGTCTCCCATTACCCCCCTCCTCTCTCCCCACACACACACACACACACACACACACACACACACACACACACACACACACACACACACACACACACACACACACACACACAAAGTGTTGTAATCTACTTATTATTATTATTATTATTATTATGCAAATTTAACTGAAAATGTGAGGTGAAACGCGATCTTCGCAGTCTTTTGTGTTATCATTTCACTTGGCAAAAAAAAAAGTGTTTCAGAGCATCTGCCTCGTTTCAAAGCAAATGTCATGTCACCACCCAACGTTTAGCATCAATGCCAAAAGGCTGCTCAGTCCCCCTTAGATCAGGGGGGGGGGGGGGTCGAGAGGGAGGGAGGGAGTGTGCAGGGAGGGCATCCTCTCCACTCAGGCGTACGAGTGGTTAGGACTTGTTGATGGGAAGGATTTGTTGATCTGGGGGTATACACAGACTGAGGCGAGTGATCGCAGCTTCCTGTCGGTTTTTTCTTCTTCTTCTTCTTCTTCTTCTGAGTGTGGGAAAATACATTGTGCCTTTCATCAGTGGCGTTACTTCTCTCCTTCGCCTTGCGCGCCGATCGCCGTACACGCATCTCCACACGCCGTGGGCTCTATAGGAGGATCCACTGGGTCGACACAGGCAGCTGCTTGCCCGTGAAGGGGCTTTAAGTTTATGTATTTGAATGCAGCTTGACACACAATGCAGACGTCATCTTCACAGGATTTAGATCAGCTTTGGCGATGTTTAGTTTTTTCCTCCGCGGCTCCTATCGCGCCCTGTTGCGAGTGTGGAATACAGCGAGGACATCCATGTTTTTGAGGACGTTATCCGGGAAGATCGGCGAGCAGGTGGAATACAAGTTTGCGTTCATTTGAGCTTCTGCTGCATCGGTTTATAACTCTGCCACGGTTGCGTAATTATTTTTTTAATTCATTTTTTCCTCCCATCTCATAAATGTGTGATCCGTCACCGCAGGGTCGCCGTCGTGGATCGCCTCCCGCAAACTTGGGGAGTTTGCTTCGCCCCCGCGGCGACGGCGCCGCCGCCGAGCGTGCGCTCGAGCGGTGATTCTCGCGCACACATAGGAGGCGCCTGCGTCCGCTCGATTTGCTGGCGGCGCACATGCACAGGCTGTTCCCGCGCTGCGATACCCAAACGGCGACTTCTGCTAGAGCAACCTCGTCTGGGAGGAGGAGGAGGCGGAGGAGAAAAACGGGGGGCGAAAAGAAGGGGAAAGAGTGGGTGAAATGTGCCGCGAGGACGCCGCAGACGGCATCGGACATTAAAAGGAGGCGACGCCAGCGAACATGCCACAGACAATGAGCAAAAACACCACCGTGCAGGTATGAAAACTCCTCTGAGGTCTCGATGCGCGCTGAGTTGGGCATAGCTCTTCATCAAGACTATGGCTGTTGATGCATGTGTGGAATTACGCATGAACTGATCTCCTTTTTTTTCTTTCCTCCATCATGTCCAAGACTATTTCGAGTGATGGTGAAAGCTCTTTTAATATGACCATGTAGTATTTGGACAAAAAAAGAGAAAACCAGCTCCCCCCCCCCAAAAAAACAAACAAACATATATTTGACATTTCACACCACGGAACGGACTCAGCCGCCACCATGGGACTGTGACCCGGGCTGCGAGCTCCGGGAGGCGGCTTGTTTGTGGTAGTCTGCGTGCTCTGCGCGCGGACCGGACCCGAGCGGTTGTGACCATTTTTTTTAAACATTTTTTTTTGTTGAGCCATGGCCGCTGCCATCGCGAGTGGGCTGATCAGACAGAAGAGACAGGCGCGGGAGCAGCATCTAGACCGGCCCGCCCCCAACCGACGGAGGAAGAAGAGCCCCAGCAAGAACAAGGGGCTCTGCAATGGGAACCTGGTCGACATCTTCTCTAAAGTGCGCATCTTCGGCCTCAGGAAACGGAGACTACGGAGACAAGGTGTGATGGGGGAACTTAAGTGTGCTTTTGTTTTGGCGCAGAGCGTGTAAAAAAAAAAAAGACAAACATGCGCATACGTTCAACAACCACTGGTTGATGGCTCTTATCGGGCCTTTAACACGCATAGATTTGGCTCCTGTTGTATAAAGTACACGAGGTGATAGTGGGTGATTTATTACTGCTTACATCAACTTTGACAAATTGCGCCTCCGTGCGTAAAAAGTTAAATTCAGGGAGAAAGAGCGATCTGTATTAAGTATTGAACAACATGCCTCTGATTCACGCTCCCAAGTACAGCTGACCGGCTTCCGACGAGACGCCTCCAAACAGTTTTTTTTTTTTTTAAAGGTTTACCGGTCTTTATGAAGCGCGTGCACGATTTTCTCAACCGCTCGGCACGCGGGCGCAAAGCCAGCTCATTCATATGCAGCTTAAGAGAGAGAGACAAATACAACAAAAGGTCAACGTTTCCTGCAGAATGGAGTTCACACCTTTCAAACATAATCTTTTTGTTGCATCATTTCTGGTTTTTCCCCTTTTTCTTATTCGACTTCCAATAACCTCGTAATGCTCCAGATGATATTCGTTCTGCGTGCGAAATAATGTCGCCAAACGTTTGTTTTGCCTCTAGCGGGGCAACCTGCGGGTCGACAGTGCTGGAAACCAGTGCCAACTCACACACACACACACACACACACACACACACACACACACACACACACACACACACACACACACACACACACACGATAAGGAATGTCGATAATTGGTTCATAAAGAAATAACTCCAATCATTTCGCCTCGTTAGAGAATGATGGAAGGGGACTGAGTGTTTGCTGCTCTTCAAATCATCAGGTGTCAAACCTGTTGCATCACATTGATGTAATCAACTGATTAAACGGCGCTTGGCACAATTTATTGGCAAACTGGCATCATCTAAAAACGTGTTTTTTTCTTTCAACAGTGCACCTTAAAGACGTGTCTAGTCTTTTATCTTGTTGAGCCATTTTGATAGTCTCTCTCTTTCTCTCGCTCTCTCTATTTCTTGTCTCCTGCTCACATTGGAATCGAACACTACTGTGAGTGATGATGTCCCCCTTCAATCGCCCTTAGTGATTACACACTGAAATGGCTTCGCTAACGGGATTTATATAGCGGCACATCTGGACATGGGTCAGGTTCTAATCGGCTATCTGCTTCTGCCCACTGTGCATGTGTTGGGGTCCGTGCGCGTGGCTGTCCCAGCGTGTGTGTGTGTGTGTGTGTGTGTGTGTGTGTGTGTGTGTCCAATTGTCTGTCCTCCTCCTGTCACATTGGAATGGGCTTGTGTCTTTTTCTTCTTTTTCCTTTTCTCATTTGAACATCAGCAGTTTCCATCAGCTGTGGACAGACGTGGAGGCTTTTAATTTTTGGTTTGAGGTGAAGTACTGTTTGATCATATCGATGGAGGTGTGTGTGTGTGTGTGTGTGTGTGGGGGGGGGGGGGGGGGGTGGAAGGGTGGGGGAGGGGTTATTTTAGCATTTGCGAACAGTTGGGATGTGGCACATACATCTGTGAGTCAACCGGCACCGGCCATCCCTGACTCGATTTGACAGCGCCCCACCTGCACTGGGGCCATTTCGTGGAGCCACTTGGGCCCTCCCCGAGCTCCTCAGAGCAGTGACGATAATCCACAGCAACAGCGCCTGCACGAGTGTTAGGGAAACCGTGCATGGGTGGGGAGGAGGGGTTAGGGGGGGGGGGGGTCCCACTGAAGTAAAATCTTAATGAAAGGAGGAACACCGCTGTTGGCAGTTCTTCTGTCCTAATTTTCGCTGCTCTCATCGGGCGACCACTCGGCTTCGCTTTTATTTGGTGCTGTTTGTGATTAGAGGCCCTAATGGGAACGCACTCCGTTAATTTCATCCCCTCGAGGAGTGATAATTTGGAAAATCTCCAACAAGTTATATAAGGCGTCTCAGAGAATACTGCACGTATAGTATTTCCTCTCCTCTCCATTCACCGTCTTAGCACACAGCTCGGGGGAATTCTAATTTCTCGTACTTTTGTTCTCGCGAGCAGATAAAAGTCGAGTGTGTCACGTGTGGTGTCGTGTTGAAACATGGCCTTCTCGTCTCCGTCTCCGTCTCCGTCTCCCGGGGGTGAGAAACTGAGGCGGCGGGCTCACCCTTCTTTGGCACCCGAGCCTCAGAAGAGAGCGAGGGGCGGCCCACAGAGACTTTATGTCGAGGCAGAGGCTTCCAGATCACCAGGGAGATGCGTCAGGATGAGGGGAGCGTATAGGTGCCTGAGATGTACCCGAACACCAGCATTCCCTACGGCTTCGAGTATTGATCTTGCGAGAAACTTGATTGACTATTATTATGGGCTGCAGGCTTTTGGATCTGACGCAGATTATGTTACTGAACACTGGGTGTTTTGGTAAAATTCCTTAAAAGAAGAAAAAAAAATCAATAGTCATCATCCTCATCCTCAAATGACAGTGCTCTCCGTAAAAAGCGGAGCTCATAGATCAAGATGAACAACACAACATTTAGAAAAAGTGCATTCTTGATAGCAGATGAGCCAGTGATCAAATAGATTTCTTCTGTTTTTTGTTTTTTAAAGGGATTAGATCTGAGTTGTAAATCCTATTACTCTCGAACCCGGTAAGCGAGCCGCGGGGCGCATCCAGCTGGGGCTCGCCCATAATCCCGCCGCTCCGGCTCTTGATTATCCCACCAGATTAAGACCCACAGATCATTAGATCACGTTACACAGATCAGACCGCGAGATTAGCCCGCGTGATCAAGAAGCCGTTGATTCAAGAGCACATGTCGCCGGCGCGCAGCAGCGCGCCATCAGTCAGCCTCCAGAGCTGTCTGCGTGTGCTTTGAATTATTGTTGCGATGTCGGAGAGGTGGATGTAAGAGGAATGGGGTGGGGAGGGTGGAGGGCGGGGGATGCTTTTCTCTGCCCGATCTCCTTTTTTCACATGACAACAGAAGCAACATGGAGGGGGTTTCTCCCGCCCTTCACGGGCTGGAAAAGCCCATCTTCCATTCCAGAAACATCCAAAGTGGGTCAAGCAGGGCAAGGCTGACAGCAGACTACAACTGCTGCTGCAGCTTGTGTGTGTGTGTGTGTGTGTGTGTGTGTGTGTGTGTGTGTGTTTCCTTCTACTCACTGCTGTTTGCTTTGCACTGAGCCAAATTTGTGTCTTTGCACACACATACACACACATGCACACAGAAGAATGACACAACAGAAAATCAGACGGGAACGGAGCTGCGGGGAAGACACTTTTGAAATGAAAAGACACAAAATTGAAATGAAAAAAAAAAAATCAGAACCTTTCCGTGACGGTTCAATTTATATGCAGAGAGGACTTCTGCCGCAGAGCGGCCCAAATGGAGATCTTACGGTTCCGATGCTTGTTGTTTTCTAAGGAAACACCCCCCCCCCCCAGTACCCCCCGCTGCTGCCACGCCACCACTCTGTTTCCCTAGACACTACGAAAACATGTAGAAAACACACAAACACACAGTGCTTCTGTTGTGAAAAGCAAAAGCCCCCCTCGCTCCCCCTACACTCCCCACACGCACACAAAACAACAACACCAGTGTAACTGGGAAAGTCCAACCGTTCTGCAGAGGCCGGAGTCTCCGTAGGTTATAAGCAGCACTGTTGTTTTACCACTTGAAGTCTGTTCACAGAGAGAGGGAGGGAGAGAGTACAGGGAAACAGACGAGGGAAAAGAGACGCAGAGAAAGGAGACTAGAAGACGATGAGTCAGGGACCTTCTCGATTTAGGGATATTCCACAGGGACGTCCTCAAGGCAGTCTTTTTTTAGAAGTGCACGCACCGTATACGTCTTGTCTGACCAACCTGAAAGCGCCGTGTCATTCTGAAAAACTAAACAATCGCGTCAAGTCTTTGCCTCTGACCTTTATCACATCCCCGTTCTCATATTCCCCCTTGGCGTATCGGATTACGAGGCAATTCTCTTTCACTTTGCTCAGTCATTCATATACAAAGCACAATAATAAGAGCATGTCTCTGTGGTGTGACTAATGGAGGACATTCAATGAGTCTCGCTTTGCATGAGACATTAGGTGCCTTAAATCCATTGGAAAACATTTTATCAATGGGTGGCGAGTGAGTTTGACCTTCAACGTCACTCTAATGTATTCACCAGCATACATGAATGTCCGATGTGGCACCGTCTCCAGTAAATAATGATAATAATGGTATTTGAGGACCCGATTCTATTCAGGAAGTATTCATTTAAACCCACTGAATATGTGGACTATATTTCTATAATACTCTATATTACTGAAATGTATTTCACACATTGCTTTCGCATGGTTTGATCCCATTTGATAAATTAGCTCAAATGTCCCTGAAATACTTAAGCTCAGAAACCAGAAGGGAAATCCATGTGTATGTGTGTGTGTGTGTGTGTGTGTGTGTGTGTGTGTGTGTGTGTGTGTGTGTGTGTGTGTGTGTGTGTCTGTGTGTCTGTTTGAGTGGAGGTGAACTTGGCCCCTACATCATGCTATAAATCATGTGACTTTGGCTCTCCTGGGCCAGTTAGTATATCGAAGTGAACACCACACGCACACGCACACACACACACACACACACACACACACACACACACACAGAGGGAGTATTCACACAGCCAGCAACCACTGATGCGGTTTTAATTATTGCAGATCCCCCCCGCCCTCCCCCAAACCCCCAGACCGCCCATCCTCCCGCGGATCTGTCCTCTGAATCAATCTCGCCGCCGCATGTTCTTTAAATGCTGCTGCTAAAAGTCATTAATCGATCGCAGGTTAGAACAACTTTGTGTGTCGGCTCAAGGGAATTGTGTGGTCATTAGAAAATCCTTGTGTGTGGATCTCGCGCGTTCTCCCCACTGTGAGAAATACTCGGCCCATCCCTTTACTGGATCGTCAGGAATACGTGCGTGGTCTTGAGGTTATGCAACGTAGGATATCGTGTTGCATTTATGCATTATTAATTAAAGTATTTAGTCCTTTCCATTGATGATGATATCCCAATGCCCTTTGCGGCGGCAGTGGCTGAAAGAGAGAGGAATAATGAAACGAGAGAGGTTGAGAGTGATACAATAAAGGCACGATAGTGCCTTTGAATTTTTGATTTTTTTTCCAACTCAGATAGGTCCTCAGTGGTTTGAAGCATTGTCTTTGATGCAACACAGATTAAGCTTTTGAAATAAAAAGTGCAGATGTGCTGAAACATTTAGTAGAATAATCAATTAAAAATGCTTTGAGCGCTGGGACTTTACCCAGTAGATAGCAGGTTTATTGAAACACATCCCATAAGGGACAACAACACGTCGATCGCTAGCTGATCCGTTCACCATTCCTGAACGCTAATGCCCATGTGCAAACTAGCGCTTCACACCTTTGGTTTAACATTGTTTACCTCCCGATAGTGCTCCATCGGAAGCCACAAATCTGTGTTAAATTAAGTGGGAGGAAAGCTAGCTAACGTTAGCCAGTAGCAGCTGTTAGCAGCAGGTGGGCTGCGCAGCCCTGCTCGGCTAAATAACCAAGCTAACGCTAACGGAAGGTTACATTGAGTTACATTATGATAAGCTCAAGACTGGGCTACGGTTAAGTGTGATGTTATTATGTATTCAAATGTAACTTTGTGAAATTATGTTTTATTTTGGCAAGAAACCTAAGAAGTTAGACAGTTGTTTGAAGGAGGTTTAAATTAATTTTCTTATTATTTTCAGAGATGTATTGCCTTCAAACTGTAGAAAACCCAATTCTGACTTACATGCAAGGTTAGTAAATATATAAATATTGGTAAGCTATGTCAAAGTTATGAGAAATGACAAAGTACGTCAAATTAAAACTTCATATCTGATAAGTCCTTATTTTCTTATACTTTCTTTCAATGGAGGAATGAGGGCCTCTTTCTAAACTCGTACATTCTCCAGAAACCAAAAAGATAATTACAGCTTAATGAAAATTAAATAAAAAAGCTGTTAGCAGCAACCCCGGCACGAGGTGGGCAGCAGGAGAAGACGGGAATGCCAGCTCTGTCGCTCAAGGACACCTCACCAACCACGGCATGCGCGGCAAGATTTCACTGTCTGTGTGAACCACGGAGCTGCCGTCACCTTCCTGCCAGCCTGCTCCATGCCCGCAGCGTAGGTTCTCTGACAGTCAGAAGCCGGCTTTATCCACCTCTTCGTTGTTCTGACGAGGTCGAACAAAGCAACGCGTTGAATGAACGTCATGGCGCTATTGCTCGGATACACCGGCATAGAGGCATATTTTTTCTTGCACATTTTTTTTTCTCAGGCAGCATTGGAAAGGTCTCATACCATCAGCCGGCAGCAGAGACCATTTCAGAACAGACCGCCTTGAGCTATACACAGGCAGAGAAAGAAAAAGCCTCGCTGCCCTCAGCGAGACCCCTTATGTTCTCCTCTGTGGCGTCGCTCTCTCTCTCTCTTTTGTTTTCCCTCCCGGTCTCTCTCTCTCACACACACCCAACGCACACACACACACACACACACACGCACGCACACACACAAGTGCGCGGATTAGGCTCAGGTGAAGTTGATTGTCTATCTCCCCGGGGCTTTGTGAGAATAAAATCTGTTGCGATGGCTGTCTCTACAATAAGACCAATGCTGATGGTATATGACCCCAGTGGTCGTCCACTCACACCCAAACACACACACACACACACACACACGGCCAGATAAATACATCTTGAGCAGAAGAAACAAGTTTGCAGAGACCGCCTGAATGTGCAACGGCACGCCGGTTTATTAAAATGTCCTCCTTTAAGTTTTTTCTGCCTTTCACCGTCTCAATTTTAACATTATTACAAACCCACAAAAAACCACAACCAAATTGCAACACTATCTAACCGCAGCAGTGATTTATTTGCAGCAGACAGCTATGTGGCTAATTCCCCCGTTGGGTCAACTGGAGCACACAGAGCCTTCACATCCGAGCACGCCGAGGACCCGGAGAGGGTGCTGTTGGGTTCATTATGGGAGTCAGGCGACCACAGATTAATTCCGCTGCCTATAATTGGATGGCCTATCTCTGAGCGGGCAGGGCTTATGTGCCCAGAAAGTTGGCTGTGGGATTTGCCTGTGAGCATACACAGGAGTCACCACATACTATAGTAGCAGTTCTGTTTTATGGTGTGTTGCTGTTAAATAAACAACAACAAAAAAACAACATCATACAATATCTTTGCTATATTAAAGCAAAAAAAGCCACAGCGGTCTTTGTAACGAGGGTTTTATGGTTTTGCAGATTGCTAACGTGTCCTCCTGTTTTTTTTCTTCTCTCCTGCAGATCCCCAGCTCAAGGGTATAGTGACCAGGTTATATTGCAGGCAGGGATACTACTTGCAAATGAACCCCGATGGCTCTCTTGACGGGACCAAAGATGACAGCAGTAATTCCTGTGAGTACCTTTGACTGTCGGATGGTTTCCTAGAGATGCAACATTGGATAAGTCAAGAGGACACCGTGAAAAACGATCAAGTAACCGGGACTTAAAGGGGACATACCCAGCACACAAACTTTGAAATAGGACAACTTTGTCCGTCTTTGTGGGCTGTCTAGATTCAAGAAGCCAATCAGATTTGGCTCACCTTCCTATGTCACATGCAGGCTCATTAGAATATGTATTTTGATATCTCCACACACAGCTTGAGGAGTGCTTTTTGAAGTGCACCACATTTTTCTAGCAAGTCAATCACAGCAAGCTGGGCTTTTATCAGGAGGGTGTCTGAAAGAGACTCTCAGACAGGAAGAATACAGGTACAGTAAGACACAGTATGAGGAAAAAAAAATGTTTATTGTGCGTTAAAGCATGTAAACGTGTTCTGGTAGAAACCCAAAATACAAGCATGGACTTAAAAATAAGCATGTTATGTCCCCTTTAAAGTCTGTAGCGACAGATTCCTTGAGCACAACGAGATGTTGTTTTTCTTTACGGGAAGGGCTTTGCTTCACTTCCTGGTTTGAGATTTACCCCTCAGGTACAGGAAATGAAACCAGCGACTTTCCAGTCACGCTTCTTTAACTTTTAGGCCAACACCTCCCCTCTTTTTTCAGCCTTCGGAGCTGAAATGTCTCCCTAAATGGCAGCTGTAGTATCACACAGTCTCAGCCTCCTCTCTAAGAGGGAAAGTGGACCAGGAAACAGTAGGCTTAACAGGCAGAACATGGTATTATTAGCTCGTTCTGGCACTGCTCCTCCAGAGCGCTCCAGGCTAGGTGGTTAATTTGATTCCTGCTCGGCGCTAACGCTAGCCCGACACTCCACATTGTCACTTACTGGTGTCGGCGTAAGGAGACGTGGCACATGTCACATCTGTTAGGCCGAAGGGACTTATTGAGATAGAGGGCAACGCGAACAGTGAGCACAAGAGGTGCGTCATATCGTTAAGACTACAAGATCAAATCAAGCGTTGGCACTGACAAAGATTTTTTTTTAAATTGGCCAAAAGCCACCAAGAGGCGTCGCTCACGCAGTAGTTCTCTTCCAGCCTCCCTCCTGGCCTCCAAACCAGCCGATACCAATTACTTACAGGGTCAGCTGAGGTTATTATGTACCTTTAAGTCTCACAAATACACACACTTAATGTCTCAGCCAGGCCAGTCCTGTTTTTTCCTCTCAAGTACAAACGAGCGAGCCAGGCCCAAGGAGCCTGCTACAACAACAAAAGGCCTATTAGATCAGCCACGCACCAACAGCACCAATTACAGCAACATCTCAGGTAGCTCTGGGCGGCGCCGGCTATGCTAGGATAGTCACGTTCCACAGCCCCTGCTACAATTCATCTTTAGCGATTAGCTGAAATGCAACAGCTAGCATTATCGATGCTTTGTGAGGCATTAACGGCAGGCAACTGTAACGTGGATGATAGATAGCGTAATGATTTTTTAATGTATTTAATGTTCCCTTAATGTCTATGTCTGCCTATGGTAATGCTGTTCGCTGATGTATCCATGTGTGTGAGGGTTTGCCTGTTCACTTTTTTTCCCAGCTTTGTTCAACCTTATTCCTGTGGGCCTCAGAGTCGTCGCCATTCAGTCCGTGAAGACCGGTTTATACATCGCCATGAACGGGGAGGGCCATCTGTACACATCAGTAAGCAGGCTCTTTCAATTTTATTGTCAGAAATATCTGAGCGTGTATATAAATATGTTTGCACGTATACAATCTGCTGTATTATTTGTGGTTTCCATACAAAAAAACATAAATGTTCAAATATATATCTCTGTCTTTATGTGTGAATTATAATGTTTTACCCGGCAAGCAAGACAGATATTTCCAACATTTGCGACAGCATAATTGCATTTTGCTGAAGGTTAAAGATCCGATTGAGCAGAAATGCATGCAATCAGATTTCAATTCATCAGGTTAAATGCCCTGTAGAGTTTTATTCCATTTGAAAAAAACAAACCAAAAAAAAACAGAAAAAAAAACACTGGGACAGATATGTTTAGCATTTTTGCGAACAGAAAGTAACTGAAAGACAGCGCTGTTTTAAAAAACCAGGCCTACAGTAGGACACGTTATTGACCAGCTCTTGTTTAAAATAAACCAGTTGGCTATCGACAGCCGAGGGAGTGTGCTACGGCCTCTCTCAGCACAGATATTGCTCCTCGTATCACTCCTCCGCTCTCGCCTTTCCCGGTCATTCAAATCAATCAGCGGGAAAGAACATTGGGAGCGCCGCTCCTCTCCCAGACAGGGCTCTCTTCATCCCTCTGCTGTCCCCGCTCTGACTCCCTAATCCTCAGAGCGGGGAGCAGAGCCATCTCATCCTCCGTTCATTACCTTGGAGGTTTTCTTACTGTACAATGCACCGGCATTCCAGAGGAATTCTCTCGTACTTAATTGACTTAAGCCAGGGGATGAAATTCCTCTGAGGAGTATTGACCTAGAATCTCATGGATGTGGTTAACGAATAGCACAGTAGGGATTATGAATTAATATATTTTACGGGTGCGCCGAACTGCATCGCGCACATAATTTGCATATTTTGTGTGCAACCTTTGTCCCTGCAGACGCAAACGTTTGTAGAAGCATACCTGGAAATGTAAAGCTTCAAACATATTACGTTCTTACACTTCAAGCAACACTATTTAACTTTCTGTACAAGAAAATAAAAGCAGAAGGTCAAAAGACAACATTTAGAATTTACAAAACGGCAAAATGAAGCATTTAAGGAATTGTTGAAATATAATCTGAAAGCCTCTCATACAGCTGTCAGTTGGATTTAACTTTTGATTAGCACACATTGCCTGTTTGCAATATTCCACTTGAAACATTCGATAATTCTGAGGTGCTATCGACACCTGCAGGTTGATCACTCTGTGGTAAGTTGTAGTAAGTTGACAGATGTGGCTGTTAAAACTAGTTTATATCTCATAAATGCTGCTGCTAATTGGCATTGGAGCTCACTTGAAGCCCCTTTTCTTTCCACAGCATGGTTGGTACCTGTGATCACGTTACTTATCATGAAGTGTTGTTACTTATTGTGTCCACCGGACATGTTTAGCCCAAGCAGAAGTGCTGTGAACTGAGTCTCGTTGAGCCCCGTGTTCCTCCGGTTCAATTCGCCCTGCTCCTCTCTTCACAAAGCTCTCACCGGCTCCATTTGCAGCTTATTTCTGTGCTAATGGAGGTTCTGATCAGGTCTCAACTATCCAGCCACCCACTCAAAGGTCTCTTTTTGCTCCTTGGCGTGTGAATTAGTCTGTAATGGCATCCTTGTAAGATGTTCTTCGTCCTCCTCCCCCATCTTCCTGCCTCTTACGTGCTCCTCTGTAACCAAAGGGTACACCCATTCCTCCCATTATCACTCCGCTCCTCCGCAAGCGAGGATCTGACAGTTGACCTTTTTTTGCCCATTAAGGGTATTTGGTTGCAGTGCACTCACATTTTCCAGAAACTACTTTGAAGGTTATATCAAAGCAGAAGTTGACGTTGCTTTGGAGTTGGTAGAGTGCATAGCACACGGGGGATAATATGCAAAGAAAAACAATTTTCATTGGGGGAAAAAAACTTCATTTCCCTGAAGCCACGTCCTTTTTATTAACTAAAATGCACTCGGTCAGTTGTTATTCTTTCTCAATAATACATTTCCAAGGCTTTGACTGCGATGACAGGCTTTGATAATGAGTGAAGCTCTGCTTTTGAGCCACCTCATCTGCTAAAAGAAAATGGAGAGCCATTCTTATAGGAATTAGACGGAAAGCTCCATTCAAGGCCTCCGGTTTGCATCATGTCCTTTTGTGTGAGGCACCCGAGGCGCAGCGCAGCGCGAATGACAGCGATAGCATCAAAGTGACTGTGCGGCCTGGCACAAAGGACACGCCGTGGAAGAAAGGGGAGTTCAATCATCTCACCCCCTTTTTTTTTTTAATCTGCTCCTTTTGTAGCCGGACCAATGAACTCCCAGCTAATTTCTCCTCCAGGCCGCACCCTGGATCAGGCGCTCCTTCTGAAATGTAATAAGGGGGAGACGAGTTCTCCCAGCTTGTTGTAGAAGAGAGCAGAAACACGACTCGCTCTAGTCTCCAGATAACTGTAATAGAAGTCTTTTTGTATGCAAAAGCAGACACATTCAAATGAGATAAAACGATTTTCACGTAATTATTCTGTAGGGACTGAGATATTAAATCTCCAAAAAAGCAAACCAAGATGTGTTGGAGTGTGTATTTTTGTTACAAATGATGAAATAATTGTGCAGGAGAATGCAACTCCCCAGTGCTGGTTTGGTTGTATTCTTTCTGTCCCGCTAATACAGTCTCCTCTATACCATCTCTCAAGTGTAAAGGTTGGGCATTTCATGGTTGGCTGGTTTCCTTTAGAGCGAGTTCCCCATTCCCTCCCTTCACTCAGTGTCTCTCACTGCAGGCTTTCTTTATCAGGAGTCTGCACTTAGCTTAGTGCTACCTTTCATGATTGTCAAATTGACTTGCCACATCACTTAAGTGGTCCTTTTTCAAAATGAAATCCTTGAGAGGACCAATCTGGAGCAGCGCGGCGGCTTTAGATTCACTTGTTACCGCGGAGGCTGTATCATCAGCGGTATGAACACTGAAGACCGAGGGCATCTCTTTTCTGTGGCGCCCAATTCCGAATGTATGAAATCTCAAGGAGCTCAATGTGAGGGCTCCCTCAGTTTGCATCGGTATGAAAAGGAAAGTACACGACAGCGGTGTGTGGGGGAGAATAGGAAAGAGCGGCTTATTCAGGATGGCATGTAACCATAAAGAGCCCTTTTGAGTCGTCCTCCCCCCTCCCCTCACCTACATTCTTTTTCATCTTCTGACTCCTCTGGTTGCAAAAATAAGTCAGATATATAGTCTATGAAAAAAAATGACTCTATTTCTCACCTGATTTATTCCCTCAGTAAACATTGTAAACATGAGTTTATGGTCTCAATCTCTAGTTTCATGTCTTCTTCAATACAGCATGATGTTCATTTCGTAAATGATGGCGCATAGAGTCAAATAGACCATAAAGCAGAGTTTTTTTGGGGGGGGGCGGGCTTACTGTGATGGACAGCTCGTTGCCAGAGGGAGCCGTATCAGGCGTCTCTACTTCACTCCTCTGCATTTTAAACAGAGGCGAGTAATCACTACTCGGCGACTTATTTTTCATGATGCTTTGAACTTTGCTAGTCCACATTCTGGTGGGACCAGCGAGGGCTCAAGTGTAGAAATGAACAAGAGAACGCAAACAGCTATGGAAAAAAACGTCTAGTTCTGTCTGACCATACGGAGAGCATAAATATAAATGCATCAACAGAATTGTGACACCTCTTCTCAAGCGTGTATGAGCACACGTGTGCATGTATGTGTTTAAACTACATGCAGCATCGTTGCCCAACAGATGGCTTCGTGTGAACATGTTTTATTGGTGTTGATTTCAAATGTGCCATGAATGAAAGTAATCTCATTCACAGTTTAATGGATGCGTTATGGAAGGAGAAGCAATAAAGGCGGGGCGTCGGGAGAAGCCCAGGTTCTTTGAATGCAAATGGAGCCTCTGGCATTCAGATGTGAATTACATACACAGAAAACAAACTGATATTGTCTTTTTTTTTTTATTACATCAAACATATGTAATGGAAAAAGAAAAAACATTTGCAGCAATGGATCTGACAAGGAAAGCAATTCATTATTCAAACCTTTTTTTTTTATTTTGGCCCAAATTTTTTTTACCTAACTTTGTGGTTTTGCCTGAGGCTAAATGTGTCTGTCACTGTAGTTTGGTTCCCTGAACTTGGCATAAAACATGGCATAAAAATGAAATGCGGAAAGTTTAAAATGTTTAAATATTTAAAAAGCATGGTAATGGCATTGGATTAGTTACTTGACGTAAAACATGCCTCTTAAACGATCTTTTTTGTGTCCATAACCATAACAAATTCACAGACTAATGCCGTGTTCACACCAAACGCGACGCGAATAATTTGCGCCACCAGATTGCACACAAAGTCAATGCACAAACGCGACAAATCGCGAAGACGCAAAATGATTTCTTCCATCGTCAAAAAAGATCGCTCTTCTCACGTCGAGAAGCGACGGATATAAGCCACGCCCCCTTTGTCGCGGCGCAAAAATGAGCGTCGTGTTTGGTGTGAACACGGCATAAACCGTAGAAGAAGCACACCGGGGGTACCCAACATTATATTTCCACAATCCCACAGAATATCTATTTTAATTACTCATGATGATTTTGCCTCTGAGGCGGGTTGGGGGGGGCATGTCGGGCCTATAGTCAAGACGGGGGGAACCTCATTATTTCCAAGGCTGCGCTCCTCTCTTGCCTTTAATGCAGCGTTAGTGTCAGGAAGGGTGGCAGTCACAAATGCTGGAGGGAGAGCAGCTTCATGTATTAATGAACAACGAGGCTGGAGGTATGCGTCAAAGCTAAACTGGTGAACTGTTGGTCGGGGGCAATGGGAGCTAGGAATAGAAAGACCGGTCTTTCGGCCATTTAATATCACAGAGGCTATTAATGGACTTCTCATAGATGGACTCTCCTGGCATGTTAGAAAAGTCTTACCGGTTGGAAAACACATATTGGCAGAATATTGCTACTTGCCAGAATATTGCTTTTTGCCAGAATTGCGTCAGTTTTGCGTCACAACAGTGAGTCACCCGTCCATTAGAAACAGGGAGTGTGCGGTGTGTTTGCCCTTACCTGTGGGCATTGTGCATCGCCGAGCAATAAATCATAAATGCACAAACTCCATCTCTTTCCAGGTCAACAGCTTAAGGTCTATTAATGTCACGTCTCCCGACGCTCCTCAATCACTTTGCTATTCCCCTGTTTATTTAAGGCAATTAAGAGTCGGCAAGTGCAGCTGTTTTCTGAACCACTGGTTTACATGACCAGTATTTATGGCACGCTGTATCGCAACGCCATGACTGAATGGGCTGGGCTGGTTCATGTTGTATTCCAAAAAAATCTTTGGGTGGATGCGAAGAGAGTACCGGATTCAGAACGTTATAACAAAACAGATTTAATAAAAAGTAAATGGTGATAGAGTATATACAAGAGTGCACAGATCACAGTGTCCACAGACCACACATTAAAATGATCGGTGTAATACTTTTGCTATTACAGATCAGCGTATTGGGTGTCGTCGCCTCTCATTGGCTTAGCTTTACAACGTGCAATTGGTTATAAGTTTAACAGAGGCGGCGGCAACAAGCATTTGTGTTGGTCTAGCGTTGGTACCTGAGCACGACTACCTGGTGCGGCCCCCATTTTGATTAAACTGTGAGCTTCATCTTGATTTCACATTGCTGGCATACCGACAACATTTCCTAAACTAACTGTGACTTTCCCCCATGTCACAAATACACATTTTCATAAGGCTCACTTCTTTTATTGTTCATATGCCTTCTTAAGTATCATATTTTACACAGATGTGTGTAAGTGTAAGGCAAAGTAAATTGATATAAATCTACGGTCACTTAGTCTTTAAACAATAAGTCCAGAACGTCACCTTTAACCTGCCAAGCTGTGTACTGCACATATCACAGGTGGTGGAAGGCTTTTAAAAAGTTCCCCTTAAGTCCTGAGCTGGTCTGTGTGCATTGAGTTAGCACTGAAGTCCTGCTTGCATTAGCTGATTGGCTTATCGGGGGCTACATTGTTAGCTTCTTGGAGGGGTGGGGGGGATCCCTGGGGTGGGTTAGGAAGGAAAAGTTGTTGATGGCCGAGCTGTGAGGGTTCGGTTTTGCCGGACCCAAGCGCAGACAAGGCGAGGCAGGGTGGGTGGAGGAAAAGAGATTATTTAACTGATAAGATTGTAGAGAGGTGTGCAGGCGGAGCGGTGAGGTGGCGTGAGCGGCGGCGGCTCAGGTGGAGTGCAGGTACGGAAATCCTGGCCACGTGATTGAAGGCAGGTGCTGGAGATGAGGTGCAGGTGTGGAGATGATTGCCAGTTGCCGGAAGCCACAAACACACACACACAAGGGACAAAACAAGGAAAAGTCAAAAAAGGACACGAGTCAAAAAAGGACACGAGAATTAGCTCTGTAGCAAACAAGTTTATGATCTTTACACATTTTGTTCAGCAAGGTAATCTTCACAAAGGATTTCTCAAGGCTGAATAATATCAGTAAAAGAAAAAAGCTAACGTTGAGACTGTAAACGGACAAAACCAGCATCATGACTGCGAGAACAGGAAGGCAGACTTGTCAGTGTGATGACATTTGTGTGGTCTCATTTAGCCACTTGTTAGCACTTAAATGCTTCAAAGTCCATAAGATGGGTAAATACTGACAGATTTGACATCTCAGAAGAAAACGTTCAAATATCTTCAGCTTGAGCCGACAGCATTTGTTCTACAGTAGCCCCGAATAGACAATCTAACCTCTTCCAATGGCAACGGTAGAATCATTCACACTCGACCTTTTAGTGTCTATGACTGAAATGCTTTTTTTTGCTAATCCTGCTTTTCCCATCTCACTCATCTCCTGTTCTCTTGAAACCTGAGTCTAACAACATACATGCACAACTTTACCGTGTGGTATGAGAAACAGAGTCACATATATGTAACCAGAAGGTAAACGGTGAATGAAAGAAACACATAACAAGCCGTTCTTTCAAGGTTATTAGAGGAGCTTTGCTCCTGCTAGATTTTTACTCTGGATTCCTTGCTTTAGCTTCGTTCTTTGCTTTTGTATTGGCACCACCTCGATGTTACACAATCCCCTTTACCAGCCCGTGTTGTACTGTACGGTTGCACATTTATAGCAGGGTGCATGCTGGCGGCTCAGAGGACCTGCACAGGCATCTGTGAGCTTCCCAGAAATCTTTTTTTTTTTTTCCTGTGTCCCTGAAGTAATTTATCTATATCTTCACAGAAGCATGTTCCAGCTGTATTTCTCCTTCCCGAGTCGGCTGACTTTCGACCGTGGTGGCCATCAGCCAACTATCGATCCGTCAGCTAGAGTTTACGCTAAATCTCCCTCATCCATCTGGGATAATCCGTACATCTCTATTGAAATGGAGTGACCAAAAAGCAGTAGTTAGTCGGTATGGTATGGATGCCGCAGAGATACTATACTGTACTATAAACTATGTGCTGCTGACAGGTAATGGGAAAGCAGGAGACTGGAGAGAATACAAATACTGCATCGACTGGTTGGGAGAAGAAGAGTTGGGGGAGACAGCGAGAGAGGGGAACTCAGCGGTGTGTTTGGCAATATAATCAGTGTTGCATGCGGACAACCACTGCGTCTTGCACCCATTTGTCAGTTCTTTCTGCTACATGCGGCCAACATTTTGACCAACAACCTTTTAGAATCACACACAGGATTATTCATTCATTCGGTTCTCATTGTGAGCCGGTAAAAGCATTTTCTGTAGAGATTTGAAATAACAGGACCTTGGAAATTTATAAATATAGTTTATTTGAATAGATACTAGTTGATGATCAAAGGTCACTATGACTTGTCAAAACACCTTTTCAGCCATGACTCGAGAATTGACATGCTTAATATGAGCATTTCACACAAAAGTCTAAGAGCATGAAATTATGACATTTTGAACAGCCGTGGATAGGAACTGCAACTTAACTGGTCGGCAGAGGCATACAACCGCAACGCAGTAATTCAAGTTGATTAGACACATGCGGTGTGGTAATTGGAAATTGATTACTTGTACTTCTGAGTCAAGTGCTTTCAGGAGTGAATTAATAGGTAACAAACACATACAAGATTAAAATGACCTGCTTATGAGACATGGACATTGGGGAAAAAAAATCTAATAACTAATAATAAAAAAAGAGAACATTTACTTACTTGGTAAATTGATGTGAAAATATGTTTTATTTCTACTGTCAATAGCAGCCTGGAAGAGAAACTAACACTGGGATTTGTTTTCTCTTTTTTTGTTGAGTGGCACACTCACTAATTAATCTCTGTCAGGAGCTCAACAAAATGAAACACTGTAGTTCACAACTGCTGTGACAATGTTGCTTGGATTTGAAGTGGCCATAAGCCTACCCTGCTGCGGGGTAAACAACGGGGCTTCAGGATATTTAGTGGTCACAAGGACTACAGTGAAAGGTTTTTCATTAAAGGAATAACGCTTTCAAATAGCTCTCGCTGTCCAATGTAATATACAAATATGACGCACAGTAAACCTTCCTCCAGTTTAATTTACTTCTGGAGTAAAAAGCCTCGATGCATAACTGCAACTATTACTGAAACAATTCTAATTCTGCAGCTCCAGATGCTGCACAGGGCTCGCTGTTGATTACTTTGTTGCTCACCCTTTGCTCTGCTGTGTCACATGTCTCACTCACGCAAGAAGTGGAGAGACCGTGATGTCTGCCCACCAGGTAGCACAGTCGTGATTTCAAAGACAGCCATGAGCCGTGACCACCGCCAGATTTTGGGATGCACCCGAGTCTCCCACTGTCACGAGCAACCCATCCCAATACCAGTTGTTTTTCTGCCATGTCTTGATTGCATCGTTCACTTGCTTTCCAAAGAAACATCCTTCCAAACCTAGGGCTTCCCTCTGGAAAGCTGTATTTTAAATACATTTCTTTAGATTTAAAGGGGACATATCATTAAAAAAACAACAACTGCAGACTTGATAAGACTTGCAAATGAACCTCTCTCTCTCTCTCTCTCTCTCTCTCTCTCTCTCTCTCTCTCTCTCTCTCTCTCTCTCTCTCTCTCTCTCTCTCTCTCTCTCTCTGGACTCCTGGATCTAGCGTTTGATTGGTGTCAAGAAACATTCAAAGAGTTGCTAACAGAGGACATTTTGAAAAACTATGAAGCTACTGCTACTTAAAGGGGTCATATCATTATATCATTCTACTTCTACAGGGCTTAATAAGATGACCCAAGCAGTCTTTGTGTGGACTCTCCAGATCAGAAATATGATTCAACAACCTATTGAGATACAGGCTCATTAGAATATGCCGCATATATATATATATATATATATATATATATATATATATATATATATATATATATATATATATATATATATATATGCTGTATCTCCACCCACGGCTTGAGAACTTTGCAAACGTGCACCGTATTTTTCTTGCAATCCAATCAAAGCAGACTGGGCTTTTACCCGGAGGGGGACTTGAAGAGATGGACGCTAAAATGGAGCAGACGGAGGGAGAATACCAGTACATTGGGAAAATAATGTGCTTTTTGAACATTAAAGCACGTGAACATGCTCTTGTAGAAACACAAAACACAAGCATGAACCTGAAGATAAGCATATTTCCCCTTTACAAGTAGTTTGCGGACTAGAGTCGTTCACCCCTGCTGACTAAAACCCTTTCACTCTCCCGTTATTAACTGCATGTCAGCAGTTAGTATCACTTTTCTTGTTTTACCTAGAATTGGCATCTGCAACACTTTCCAATTTATATAGAGAAACTATGAGCCTCTGTGACTGTCTCCTTGTTTCCAGTGCTTTCCTGTATTCCCTTATTTCCTTTGAAACAGCTTGAAAAATGCCTATTCCGTGAGTGGGCCTTTGTAGTGCTCCGACACAGGCTGCCAAACAGAAGAGGAGGCTCATAGAACAGGGAATTCAGATGTTCATCCTCGTTCCTCTCCGAGACCCTCAGAGGAGATGTTGGTATGCAGAAATAAAGATGGCATCATTGTCATTTCTCCATGAATCAGAGCAAACACGTCTGGTCTGTTCACTGTATTAATGACCCTAGTTCTTGCCTAATTGCTTTCCCAGTGTGTAAATGTCAAGCACTAAGCAAATACAAATGACACATTTGCGCGTGTTGCCTCAAGAGCAGTGTAATGTGCAAATGAGCTGCAGAGGGATGCAACAAGTTGTCCTCAGAACCTCGGTATCCGTCTGGAAATCAGTCCTCTTTAAGATCTATTTCTGAGCTCTTAATGATCTGACTCTTACAATCTTACAAAGTTTTCTTTTCTTTCTTCTACATTTGATTTATATCTGGACTTTGCTTGAGTTGCACGGCCTATCCGAACCATTTCACAAATGAACCCCACAAACGACACAAACTCTTCACAGTGGTACGTACACAATCCTCTACCAGAGCTGTTTACGTCTCTTCAAAAATCTAAGATGGTGACGGCCAAAACGCCAAACTGAACAGCCTGGGTATGAGAACAGGCTGGTTGCCTCACACCTCCACACATCCTTTTAAGATATAAAAGTAAGCAATACATAATGTGTGACGCTTTAAGATCCATAATGTGCAGAGTTTTTTTTCCAGAACTGCAACGCTCCTTGCCAACTTTGAGCGCTCAATTCTTACGGGGAGGTTTCCAATCAAAGGTTGCGGTCTCAAACCACACTCAGAAGTGTTATTTTAATATAATCTTTCTACGTTAACGTTCTCTGTCATCACTTATAGACATGTAAATAACCGATCATAAAATTACCAAACCCCTGCAAGTTGTTCGGAGCTATTACTTGCAGCGTGTCTCTGGCGATGGCAATGTGAGTCTGTCTCTGGGACCGCCGCTTTGGTCCAGTCTTAAACATCTCAAGATCGCCCTGATGTTTGGTACAGATAACCCCGGTGCCCAGAGGGCGAATCCTCATGACTTGACTGCTCCTCTGAGGTTTTCTGTACCACGGCCAGATGAAATCCTTAACATCTCTCTCTACATCTACTGGATGTATTTTAACCAAATCCTGTACAGACGTTCTTGGTTCCAAGAGGAAAACCACCACAGCGATTCAGGTGTTGTGTATAAAACCCTCAACTATGGGGCAGATTGTCATAAATGTTATCACATACATTCACCCTTAACTTTTCCTTGAGTGCCATCCTTTTGATTCACTTTTTGAGTTGTTCTGGTGAGTCGCTATCGGTGGTTCTCTAAGCTGCAGTAAACAAACTTATGTTGCAAAGCAGAAAACGCCTCAATATTTGGATGTGTGAGAACATAAAATCTGACTGGAAACCAGTCTGCTACTTTTATAAGCAACTATGTATTTTTCAATAGAAATACTGGTGTGACTCGTCCTCTATTGTATCAGACATGGTGTTGAGTAGCTTAGGGTCACCATCAGATTTTCATTGGACGAGTCTAAAGAGCCTGTGTGAACTATTTGTCTTGTATTACTCATTCCTTGACAGTATTTAGCTTAAAGGTAGATTCATAAAGAGAAATTCTGAAGGTTTATGGCTGTAATAGCATACTTCAAAACCGTAGAATGACTTTTGAGTCTATTCAAACTGTACTCTGGGCTGTGTGTGTGTGTGAAAGATGGCGGTTCTTTTGCTGCGACAAAGAAGTCATCAATGGCCTGCCTGCAGGTGCAATGGCCACAGTCCTCTCTCTTCCTCCTGAAGAATCCCTCGTCCCTTTTTTCCCCTATTTCTGCCCATGAAATGCGGGCACTGTTTTATCAAGCTTCAGCCCTGGAGCTGTAAAAAAAAAATCAATACAGTGAGAGCTCTTACAGACAGGCAGTAAATCATGAAAATTAATACTCTTAAATCTGAGTTAATCCGACGCAGCAGCTACTGAGGAAGGACTAGAAACCACAAGTGGAGGAACAGGTGTTTTGGTGCTCGCGACACATCGTCAGTAACTTCAACAAAAAGTAGGAGAATTGTATCCGGGTTATGTATGATGTGTAGCGTGGACACGGTGGAAGTAGTCCAACATCCAAAGCAAACCCTACTGCTCCGTAGTAAGAATAGCTCTGACCCGCACATGTGCATGTTTGTGGCATGTGATCTCGCGGTTACGGTACTTACACCACCGCTACGCTGCAGGGGCCGGCAGGTCAGGAGCCGTTGTTGTGTGATACGCCCACACACGCTCCTCCACTCGAAAAGCTTTCTGCATTAGAAAACATTCACATGCAGGAAGAGGAGGCTTGTGTGGCTCTCGGGATGAAAACACATGCAGCTGTTTCAAAAGTCGTTTTGCACACTCCGTGGTGTTTTAGCAACATGTGTCCAGTGAATTCTTCTACACGTCTTCCCATCTCACTTTACAAGGACCATGACATACTGGCACATGTGGCTCATACCCTCATACGATGGTTTGTATATGAGATCTTACATGAAGTTGTTAATCATTTGTCAAACAAACCTTTCAAAATAAACTTCCTGCTTTACAGGAAACCATTTGGTTAGGTTGTGGTTTTCCTTATAGTAACTATGAAAGTGGGGCTACTTGGGTATGGAAGTTACGGGACAAACAAATCAAGATTGACTTCTGATTCCACACGGGACACATACAGTGGTCTTCTGGGTGAAAGTCCTGTGTTTTTGGACCCACGCATCCACCACAGAGTTTGTCGTTCTTTATGCTTCCTGGTTCACGATTACCCTGATTGTCTTTATGAATTGATTTTGTGGGATATGTACATTTACAGCGCCTTACTTTTTAATTTGAGAGGCACCAGGGGGCTGCTGGGATACCAATAAGCAAGAATACTATATTTGTTTGTTAAAGATATATATTTTATTCATGGGATTTTATCTATGGAAGCCAACAAATGGGGCTAACTGGATACGTATGGAGAAAAGTGTTTCTATACATCCCCATCCTTGGTTAAGGAGCATTGGGCTGCCCTGTGAGGCGCCTGGAGAGCCACCAGGGGTTGTGTGTCTTGCTCAGGGACACTTCGACATAGGGATCGAACCGGCTTCCTTGTGGTAACGTTTGCCAGAGTGTTTGGAGCCAGCCAGAGCTTTCTTGAAATGAAGGAGCAGTTGACATTTATCAGAGCAGTCCGTCTCTACAAATTAATTAAATTGTTTGAAAATATCATCTGTGAAGAAAGGCTGACAGTGCTGCTTTTAAAACGGTCAACCTTTAGGAGTTTCTCCGTGTGATACGGAGCACATTTTACAGCTATGGTCCTGAGATGATGTTGCAGAAAAGCACTGATTAGTATTCTCCCTCATCCATTGTGTCCGTTTCATTTGATTATGAAACAGATGATATGGAATGAACTAATGCATAAGAGCTCGAGGCAATAGAGCTAGATTTTGGTCAGATGAAAGTAGTCAAGTACTAACCAAGTCCTGTACTGTTTTCCCCCAAATCAAAAATAGCAGCTGATTGGCAGCCGGGTTGGTTTCGTGGTTCCTTTCTGGCTGGCTGGCTGAATCACTCAGCCTTGAAGCTGTAGCCATGCCACATTTATCCTCCGAGAGAGAGAGACAGACTGTCGGGGAATCCTCCGCTGTCCTCCCCTCGTGCACACACACTCAGGCTGAGTGCTCTGGCTGCCTGTCAGCAGGGTTTCAGGAGGGATGGCCGCTGTGAAATGGCCCCTACAGTCACATTTTAAAAAAAATACCAAAGGGAAAGCAGGACTCTCTGTAACCAAATCCCTCAATCCTATTATTTATTAAACCAGGCACTTTGAAGAAATCACAGCTTTAGTATAGATTTTTTTTTTTTTTTTTTACAGTCAGCTGTTGGGGTCTTTAGGGCCACCACAATGCAGTTACAACATCTGGATTCATGTCCCGCCCTTCATCACACTGGTGTGGTAGAAGTGACGTGATATGACCGGGCTAACTGTTCCTTAGACCAGTGGTTATAGATATGTCTGCTTATGTAATAGGTCTCCCATCCAGATTATGCCATGCACACTGCTGTAACCTCATAGTGCCTATTTTATAATCTGACCATCCATCACGACCTCTGACACGCCTCTCAAAAACACAGACAATCTGTCGGGCTTGATTTATGTAGAAATTTGGAGCACTAAATCTGAGTATAAGCCCATGTAAGGTTTGCCAACAGTAAGGCGGGGAAAATATATCATTGTGATGGTCCTGGGAATGGTCTTTGGAGGTTTGCGTCAAAGGATCATGCCAGCATTTGTTTTAGCTTCACAATTACAAAAAATCTGCTATAATGAAAAAAACAAATTCTACCCATTTTTTAAAAATAATTCGCCCCAGGAGAGAGATGTCCTGCTCGCGGCTGCAGCTACAATCCAGTCAGCACAAACGTCAGCATCACAAGTCATTAAGGGGCTGGAGGAGCCCCGGGTCTGACCTGTGTAAAGGCAGCGTCAGAACGTTTTCTGATCCACAGGAGAACCGAGGGCAGTTCCCCCCCCGGGTCAGAACTCTGAGGCTGCCGTTCACACTGGCCAGTTCAAACTAACTAGTTCAAACTAACTAGTTCAGACTAACTAGTTCAAACTGGCTGCTAACAGCCGATACATGTCCCGGAGCTGTTGCACAGTACTCCGGTGAAGCAGCCTCCGGGTTCAGAGTGCAAGTTCTTTTTTTTTGTTTCCGCCTCTTTGGACGCAGTCCAATATAATAAACCGACAAAATACAAACACACTAGGAACGTATCAATCACAAGACACATTCATTTTTTTTTAAATGTAATGTTTTGAACTAATATATTGACAAGATCTTACAGGTTACACCTTGATACAGCTGGGCATTGACGGCACCAGGCTGTTGTTTGCCGGGTTGACTACCGATGTTCATGCTAATGAAGGAAGATGTGTTGTGTTTGGGTACACGGACAACACTCAGCTGAATACATTCATTGTTGGTTTTGGTATTTTTATGGCTCTTGATGGCCATTAAAAATGTTTAGAATATCGTCAGCCTTCACCTTTTAGTCTCACCAACGTCTTGGTGAAAGTTTTTACAGCCCTCGGTTGGTTACTTGAACACCTCGGCTGTAATAAGTTACCGAATAAACCAGAGCGGGGCCGGGGTTCCTCCTTTACCAACAACAGTAATAAAAATGAAAGTAGTCCCAGAAGCTCGACCAACAACAGAAAGCAGCGGCGCTGCACTTAAAATAAAACACCACCAGTACGATGAGTAAGAAGACCAACACGAACACGCTGAATGTAAAAAAATACAAAATCAACAGTCGCTCTCTTCTCACGCTGCAATCTATTCACATAAATGAATACTCGCTGGAGTTCAGAGCCACGATGAGGAAGATGTTTAAGTGCAAAGTAGCAAGAGAGAGAAAAAGAGTCACCACCAAGTGAATCTACAAGATGAGGACATGCGTTTCCTCTTTTAAAATAACTGGGACACTGTTCCTGAGGGTGTAAACAACACACACACACACACACACACACACACACACACACACACACACACACACACACGCAGAGAGGAGAAACAGCTCCATACCTGAAAACACCTTTCGCATTTTCTCTTTCTGTGTGTAACTCTGCCTTATTTCTTTTTGTGGCGGGGGTGTGCACTTCAATAGATTTGTGTATGTGTGTGTGTGTGTGTGTGTGTGTGTGTTTGTGTGTGAGGCATGCCTGCCTGTCAGCTCGTTGCACAGGGCAGACTGCTGGTTTTCCCTGACAAGAAATGACTAGCCAATCTAGAAAAAAATTCTGGCCGCCTTGACACCAATCTGGCACCAATTTACGGATCAACAGCAGTGAATGCAGAGACACACACACACGTACAGAGACACACACACACATACACGCACACACACTGAGATGTACGTGCAAACCCATTGATCGAGGTGTGGGTGGCCGTGCTTGGTTTGTGTGTTTTGCTCTCCTACAATGTAAGTTTCTTTGTACTTAGTGAGTATGAGCAACACATGTATTTTCCTCTCCTGGAGGCTTTACAATGTTCTTCAATGTTTTATTCCAAACACTTAAGATGTTTGCTTTCAGGGCGTGGTTTGTTTAATTAACTACCCCAATGAACCCTTTGAGTACCAGTTTAGGCTGGTGCTTGTTAACCGTTTTTCATTGAGGCTTCAAAACCCATCAAAACCCACCCATCAAGTAATCAGGAAGTGAACCACTGCAAGATTTCAGCAGCAAAAATTGTGAAAAAAATTCCACATTTTTGAATATTACACTTTACTAGAAACTGTCGTCACTGAGGCGGCAGTTGAATGGGACATGTGGGGTTTTTGTACTGTTGGCAACAGCATCGAGTTGCCCTTTAACTTTCATTAAATCCACATCAAGACAAGTCCATAGACTGTATACTGGACGTCACACATTTGTTTGTGGGCTACCGTTTCAGGCCGTCGCCATCTTGTCTTTAAGTGACACGAGAGGGTGGAGCTAAGTGTAACATCATCTAAAAAAACACACTTTGAAAGCGTTTAAATTGGAAAACAAAATTACGGACAACTCCCAGACTGGACAACGCTGCGTAGTCGACATGATAATCTAAAGGTAGCCCCGTCCTAAAGCATCCCCTACATTATGGTCTGTTTGACTCTAAATGGACATTTCCTAAAATGAACATCATGCTGTATTGAAGAAGACTTGGAACAAAAAAAATTCAGACATAAACTCATGTTTACAATGTTTACTGAGGGAATACGTCAAGAAAGAAGTAAAATCATTTTCTCGTAGACTTCTATAGAGGAGTCGCCCCCTGATGGACATGAGAGAGAATGCAGGTTGAAGGCGCTTCAGCGTCGGCTTCACTTCATCAGCATGCCCCAGATTTGTCTTCCACTGAGAATAGCAACACCTCTGTAACATTTCTAAACATTGTGTGTGTGTGTGTGTGTGTGTGTGTGTGTGTGTGTGTGTGTGTGTGTGTGTGTGTGTGTGTGTTCCAGGGGAGATGCCCTGGACCAGTTTTAAAGGCTTCGGGGAATCTTTATTGAACACTTAAGTGCTTCTGGTGGACAAATACCTTAAAGGTGTTAGTGCTTTTTATCACCCTGACGGTAAAACATTCTGTTCATCTCTCGGGTTTAAATGGAAGCATTGCAACCACCGCATGTTACGGTGACCATTTGCAAATAGTCTGATAAGAATGCATTAAAATGAAGTCGTATATCACTCGGTACATTTTCAGCAGGGCTTTGGAGTGCAGACTGCTGGCTTCCGGCTCCGTGACTGCAGATATGACAGTTTTCATTATCGGTAGAGACGTTTTACTTCATTTTTCAGTAAAGTAGACGGAGTGCAAAGGTATGACAATTCGCCATATCTGTATCCAGATAACATGATGGAAAATACAGCACAAAACGTCACGAAATCGCACTGGCTGGTCTCATCCGGAGGAAATAATGCAGCTTGAACCGTAGCTATCCCATTTAATGACTATGTGTGTTATCCAAATTTTGACGTGGAAGTATAAAGACCCAACGGCGGGTTGGGAGTGGGGGAATGAAAGGGTCCAACAAATTGCTCCCCGTTGCTGTGTCCACGGTGTATTGAGCAAAAGTGCTTTGGATAAAAGCAACTTACGCTTTTTTTACCATTTGAAACAGCAATTGTTCAGCAGGAGACGGCTGTTTCGTAACTAAATATGAATTTATTGGTCGCACAACTTGGGTACTTCTGTTACGGCACTTCTAACCCAAACCACAATCTTCTCCTAAAACCTAACTAAGTACTTTAGTTGCCTAAACCAAGTTTATTTTGAAAGACCGTATGCATGTATTGAGCGGACATTGACAACGGGCTTTCGTAAGAAAACACATGAACAATGATGAGAAGGTTTTTGTAACACATCATACAAACTGTTGCGTGACGATACGTTAAATTGCGAAAAGATACAATTGTAAAAAAACAACAACCATGAATTAAGTAACTATATTCATGTTATAATATAATCATTATTGCAATAATTGATGTTGTGGTGCTGCTGTCTGTCCCGCCACCTCCAACTGCAACAATCCTTTCACCAAGTCATTCATGACACGTGCTATTATTTGCCTCCATCAAGTTGGAGCTAATAATTAGCTTCGGCTCGTCCGGTGCAACATTTGAGTCACGTGGTGAAGGCGGCAGATCCGAGTGTCAGACAAAGAGCAAAGTCACAGATTGTTTCTTTGACATTTTGACTTTGAGTCTCCTGGATAACATTGTTTATGACGCCTCTCCTTTTTATTGCCGTCATACTGGAACGTTCATAAAAAACGTTCCCCTTGGAGCACTCCCTGAATCATTTTTCAGCTTGTGAGGAAACCAGCGTTTGTTATTGCCATACTATTTCTATAAACAATAGGTTGGAGAAATGTTCTATTTTGTCCTCATATTTTTATTCTCATAATCAGCACATAAACCATGCAGCCACGTCATATATATTCTAATCATTTAAGGTAAAAAAGCAACGATATGAGACTGAAACTGTACACGACTGTGCACACAACTCATCCAGCTGTTTCCCCCGTGACTCCCTTCATCTGGCCGCTGTCTCCTCTTCCTCCTCTGGGTTTGATAATCAGACTGCTGGCGCATCGCCGCCGACGTGACTCTTATACATATGAGAGCGGCTCAGCTTTGTGAATGCAGCTCAGCGTTCTGGAGGTTGACCTTTTTCCACGGATTAATAGGTTTTATACTGGCAGCATTAATAAACAATTTCTTGGTTTCAACAGTTGGGGTGTAGCGAGCAGTCGCTCTGCATACTAATGCAGACGCACACACACGCACGAGCCTCCTGTCACCTTCTATTAGGCGGTCATGCTCTGCAATCACGACACCCATTTTTTTTTTTTAAATGTATCTCCAAAGGGATGTTTGTTTCAGAGTGACTCTCTTTGCTCTCTTGTCTTTTAAAGCCTGTTCACTCCTTTTTTTTTTTCATTTCAAACTCCCACTCTCTCCATCTGTCTCTGCCTCTCTTTTTTGTGTGTGTAATTTTACTTTTTATCGAAATCCTCCCAGGATCTGCTCTCCCCCTCAACCGCTCTCCTCTGCCTCCACGCGGTCGTCGATTGTTCATCTCACCCTTTATTTCCGTCGCTGTCTCTTTTAGCCCCGGCGAGCGGGGGAATGATTATGTGGTGGCCGAGCGTTTTTTTTTTTTGGCCCCTCGCGCCGTCTGAGGCCAAGGTCAATTATGGCCGTCGTGTGTGGAGCGCAGGGACTAGAGGGTAGGAGGGGAGGGGGGGGGGGGGGGGGCGGGTTGAGGTTTGGAGCGGGAAGAAAATCAACTGTTTGGCTGGCGAAAAAAAAAGATTTGATTTGGGAAAAGAGTGTCTGCGTCTGAGACTCTCTCTCTTTTTTCTTCTTCTTCTTTGCTGCCGCCCGTGTTTGTCACATGTCGGGGGTGGAATTAAAGGGCAAACAACTTCCTGTCTCATTTGTGTGTCTCGACACGTGGGGATGCTCCGTCGACATTGACACGCCGGCGCCTAATTAGAATACTACGGCAAACAGCGTCGGCCGCTCGCGCGCCTAACCATTTCTGACACATTAATGAAGCGTCTTTGATCACAAATGGGGAAGATCTTCCAAAGGAGAGAATCGTGTGATGAGATAAAGGAAGAGCGCCGTGAAAAGAATTTGGCTTGTCATTTAAATTTAACACGCCGGGAAATCAGGGATGCAACTTTTTTGCGCCCCGATACAGACACCGACGCCTCAAGTTTGAGCGCCGGTCCGAACCGAGCACCGATCAGATACCAGGGTTTGCTCAATCTAAAGATGGCTGGCTCGACTTAATCGTTGTTCTCCTAGCTTTGAAAAACAAAATGCAACAAATAGACATTACAATCATGGCATCCGATACCAGATGGGACCGACGTCACGATAACTGATCCGGCTGTTTTGACTGAATTTGACCAATACGGTGTGTCTGCATCGGTGCATCTCTACTTGGATCGACCGTTTTCTGAAGTGGGCCGCTCCGATTCTTTACATCAAACTGATTAGCGTGACTGACAGGTCGAGCATCGCGCCACAAACAACCCGCCTCCGCTTGCGTCGCCTTCCGTAAACAAACTTTGTGCGCGTCTGAGTGAAGGCGTTGTGATTAGCCACAATTATGGCCTCGGCAGCCGCCCGTGTGATCGGTGTGACTCGGGGGCTGTTTTGCGAGTGCACGGCGAGTAATCAGCGTCGGCGCGTACCTGGACGGAGAAGGGGGAAAAAAAAAAAGCATAATTAATTACCTCATTGAGGTGAATCAGGGAACCGTGAAGGGAGGAAAAAAAATAACAGTTTGGCTTTTAATCGGCTCAGCAACAGAGTTTGGCTTCGGCTTGCTAAGAGCATGTTCCTTCGGGAGAACAAAGGCCGTTAAAGAATGAAGGCGAGCAATTAAGACGTTTGTTGTGTGCTGCGGGCTGGAAATTATAATTCTCCACTTCTATGTGTGCATATTTATGTATTTAGTATCTTTTTCAGTCACCTGTCCGGACAGGAGCCATCATTTCCCCGTTTTTTTCCCCCTGACAACTCGGACATAATAAGCAGCCATTCAATAAACTGCATGCCGCTGACACTCAATAAATCTTAATGTGAACGATTAAAAAGAATAACGATGGGGTTGAGCCCGTGCGTCGTCCAGCGGGAGTGTTTATTTATATGACATTTAACATGCCAGACGGCCTCGCGCTCTGGGTTTCATCATTTCATATCAGTTTTTTATTGCTTCGGTCTGCTGCACGTCTGCACCATCAATGTCTCTGCCCAGCTGCTACGGAAGCCGCATTCATAGTTTTCATCCTAATCCCTTTCATTGGCCCCCGGAATAGCCAAGTTAAGTTGATTCGCTCGCGTAATGGCAAGACAATGGGGGAATTCCCGCCACATATCTCACATTCATCGCCACTCTGACCTCTCAGTGCCTCCGCCGGCGGACTTTCCCCTCTCACTGTTATTGCGGGCGCGAGTGACATCTCAGTCGATTCTGTTATTTATGCACCGTTTTTTTTTTTTTTTTTGGCGCCTCCACACTTGGGAATGCCCACGAGTGCTCAATCAAGGGTAGAGAGGACACTTACAAATACAGCCGGGTGCTCCTCGGGATCGTTACGGTTCATCCCAAGTGTCTCTCGGCTCCTTCCTGCTCAGCTCTGCTTTTCAGCGGATAACCTCCCGACAGGAGTGGTGCTCCAAAAAGGATAATTACTGCATAATCACGGCGCACTGTCGCCTCGTGCTCGGAGCATTTAACTCATACGGGACATCATCAGCTACAACACAGGAGATATATAAAGTAAGTCAGAAGAAGTCAAAGTTTGTTGAAACTTACCCTTCATGATGATTAGGTCATTGGCGTCATTGGCGTCATTGGCGTCATTGGCGTATGATGTAACTCAAGAATTCATGCGCTTATTCTGACAATTTCACAGGATGTAAGAAGTGATGGACATTTCGGACAGATATGGATGAATGGTTGGATTCCCATGAAAACACGTATAGACACGTCTTACCTTACATGGCAGCAGAATTTTCTTTTCCATGTAGTTCAGACCAATCAACGCTCAATGAAGCGTGTGACGAGATGAGGAGGTGCTGATCGACAGAGAGTACGTCCAATCAGCTGTCAAGTATTGTTTCTGAACAGTTCTGAGCACGAACTGCAATAAGATATTAAGATAACGAGGGAAATTGTTGTGCAGCTGCAGTACGACCAAACAATCTCACCGTGATTGACGAGCAGATACCTGCAAACCTAATGACGTGCCCATCAGCCTTGCACATCTTAAGACGTGGTAAACATCCCACCGGCTGAACACCAGCATGTTAACATTGTCACTGTGAGCATGTGCAGGCGTCATGTGCACTGGTCATGTTTCGGCGGTTGTGTGGGCCTCACACGACCGCGAGCCTGGCTACATACTAGTCATGTCAATGTCAAGACATCTACACACAGGCTGCAGCCATATCTTTTCGCATAATCCCCTTTCAGATTTACCCTCATCGTTCATGCACAGCTGAATCAAAAAGGTGGAATTTCCCCCTCCAAAGTAATCTGTTTTTCTTCAGAAGTAATTTAGGTTGGGACATCAATGAAATCATCCTACATGATCTAAATTCTGCTTGTTAGTCGCAAAGCAAATTAAAGTATTCCTTATTTTGTGTCCCCGGAGAAGCCTCCAGACTCTCACACTGAGAACCCCGGCAGTACGGGGCGAATCGGAGGATTTTTTTACATTTACTGGCCACGTTTCCCAGATTCGTTAAGAAGCTCTTAAGCCCTAAGAGCTTCTTAGGAGCACTGTAAAAGAAGTATGTGTTTCATTCTTAGCTTAAGAAGATCTTTCACTAACAAGGAAATGTAAGATCAGCCTGACCCAGTCTTAACAGCAGAAGACAGTTAAGAACCCGTCTGGGAAACACCCTTATCTTAGCGCTCCTTCTTAGCCGAACCCTTCTTAAGAGCCTCCTTAAGTCCTTAAGAACGATCGAAATTGGGAAACGCAGCCACTGTCATTAGCTCCGTGAGCTAGCTCAGTGCGAACTGCTCACAACGGATGCGGTGAAACTCTCCATCGTGACGAGTGTGAGTTGATTCACACCGGCCCGATGAGTGCCTTTATCTTTAGGGCGGGACAGCGCGGTATAGCGCCCTTTATTACCCTTGTGGTTTGGAGATGAACAGGCGAGACGCGGCGTATCGGCGTTGCCATATTGAGGTGTAAAAGGATGGATGAGTCACTTGCTTAGTTCCATCATTATTCCCACGAGGTTCAGAAGGCAACCATAGACACACTGCTGATGAAGGACAGAGTGTTTGGAAGGGAGGATCCCATTTGGGGGTTTTACCAATTAAAATAAACTGTTTGAGGAACAGGGTGTTGCTGGTGTTTCCAGGTGGAAGGGTCAGTGCCCAACAATATACGCTTTCTGCCGGGAACACAAGCTAATGGACTAAACGAGGGCTCTCACATCTCATGTCAAGGTTGAGGGCCAAGGTGGGAATGAGCGCTGCATTTCATCCGAGCAGGTCATTAGGCTGGACTTGAGACACGATTAGAGCGAGATGGACTCTGCGGCGCTAATCCCTTTCAGTCAATTTCACCTGGCGAGGCAGTTTCTGCAGTATTACTACTTACATTGTGAGCATGGAATGAAGGTGACCGCCCCATAGCAGTTTGAATATGAATTATGAATCTGACATCTGTTTCATTCTTACGTAACGTGAACTGTGAATTATTAATCGGAGTCCACTGGAATGTGTTCCTTTCAAGTCAAATCTTCCAGGTATTGTTTTTTTTGAGGGAGGTTGGAGGGGGAGGGGGGGGGGTTCAACCTGTTGTTAACAAAACAACCCGGTGCTTGTGTCTGTCTCTGCAGGAACTCTTTACAGCGGAGTGCAAGTTCAAAGAGTCGGTGTTCGAGAACTACTATGTGATCTACTCGTCCATGTTGTACAGACAACAGGAGTCGGGGAGGGCTTGGTTCCTAGGGCTCAATAAAGACGGCCAAGCCATGAAGGGGAACCGGGTGAAAAAAACCAAACCAGCTGCTCACTTCCTGCCCAAGCCATTAGAAGGTACGTACCGCGAGAGCCCCCGAGCAGCCAGATCAGATGAGGACATTTTACACAGAGGTTTAGGGATGTGAAGAACACATTTCTAATATGGAAGCATAGCTCACCTCTAGAACTCCTTTTTGGTTTTATTTAAAATATTTATCTCTTCTATTTTTAGTATTTTTGCCCCCCCACCCCACCCCAAGACATGACTGGTCACTAAGAAAATAAGCCAATAGGGAAAAGTAAAATACATGTAGTGTATTTGTGAAAAACAATTACATTATAAAATAGATTTAAAAAAATATTTAAAAAAAATAACTATCAAATAGCTATGAATTGAAAAGATTGACCTTCATTCAGATTAATACAGGCATTGTACCCCTCCCTACTGCCAAATTTGTATTAACCCGCAAGTGAAAATAGTCCAGACAAATGCTCTATTTCCTCCTGTGTGAGTATAATTTCCTAAGAACCACAGTGCCCAGCTATATCAGGAAATTACTGAGCCTTTTTTAAATTGGGTTTAACCTTTTCACAGGATTTGTTGACATTAAGAAAAATATTGAATATCACCAGCTTCGAGATGTGCAAGGTGCACAACTTTGCCCAACAGATGGATTTGTCCTATTTATTTATTTTTGCCCTTGAGGCAAACAACCCTGAAGCTATCTGCTTGGGCAGTTTCTGCTTGCTTTTAAGGGCTTGATTTGAATAATTATTTCATAATAGTGTAAACAAAAATAGCATCAGTAAAGCAGAATAAAAACATAGCTTAACAAGCTTTCAATATGGATTCACTGAGAGACGAAAGGAGCAACATTTCCTTCACATTTTCTCTTTACTTTTTGGTGCCTGATGAAGTTTTATCAGCTGTCAACATTGCAAGAGACCTCGTTACTGTAAACAGTGGAGTCGGGAAACATTACGCATCGTTGGAGACACAATTAAATCCTGATGCATTTGGGTGAAAAACGGTGTAAAAAAAAAAACAAGACCACTCGTTCCATCACCAGACAGATGCCCTACTCTACAAGGCCCGCTCCTATGGTGATGGTACCGCCATGTCATCCATTGACATTCTTGTAATTATGCGTATCGCTGATTTTGCCTCCTTCAGTGCACGGTACACAGTGCAGGACGACGTGCTGAGAGTCCGGCAGATGCCACCATCACTCGTTAGTCGACCAGCCTGATTGCTTCCCGGCCATTCAATGCGCGAAATCAAGCTGAAGTGTCCCGTCAAGACCGCTGTGGTCTAGCGGCTGCAGAGTGCAGAATAATGAGGCCCTTTTTTTTGCCGCTGTTTTGTTGAAAAGCATTTGCTCGGATTAAGAATCAGCCCTGATGGAGACAGAAGCAGGTCAGGACGCCCATGGGTAAAGAAAATTCTTTCCCCCCCACGTCTATAAATTGCAAGACGTCTTCTTTGAAGGTTTTAAGAAATTTATGCCTGTGTAAGAACCTTTGAAAAAGTACACAACAACAAATATTGTGTGGGGAAAGAACTGGTTTTGAGACAGTTCAGCTCAAAAAGTGCAGCGGGGATCTTCTCGCTAACGGCTTTGCTCTTTTATTTTGTCTCTCCTCTCTTCTTTTTCGCATGTTCCCGGCCCCGTCCAGTCGCCATGTACAGAGAGCCATCGTTGCACGACGTTGGAGAGACGGCGCCCAAGGCGGCGGCGCCCCCCAGTAAAAGCACAAGTGAGCCGGCGGTGATGAACGGAGGTAAACCCGTGAGCAAGCCCGACAAGCCCGCCACATAGCCCCCGCACCCGACCCGTGCCCAGCGCGTGCGTGCGTGTGTGTGTGTGCACGCGGAGGCCGGAAGGTGTGTGTGAGGGGGAGGACTAGACACGTGACTCCAGACTAGACTCCAGAACCCTCTTTTCTTCTGTGGACCCGACCCAGGCGAGAAAATAAAGAAGCACCCTTCCCCTTTTCTTCTCTCGCTCCTCTTTCTCCAGCCTCGCCCGCCCTCTCCCCCTCCTCCTCCCCCTCTCCCCCTCCCTTTTTCTCCGGGCCGGTCCTCCACATGGACACATGGACAGCGAGGCGGCTGAGTTTCTCCAGCACACGGGAGAGGAGGGGGGAGGGGAAAGGAGGGTTTGGGGGAGAAAAGAGGACCTCTGATCATGGAATGCCTTTAGATTCCCCTTAAAAGCCCGTGTGAATGCGGAGTGCTTTCACGGCCACGCTCGTGGCGCTCGACGGTTCGTTCAAGAAAACCCTCCCCCCTCAAACACCCAACCACCCCACTCTCTCTCTTTCTCTCTTTGTCTCTCTCTCTCTCTCTCTCTGTCTCTCTCTCTCCGCTCCCTTGCTGCAGCAGAGTCTGTGTACCTCCAGATCTATTTTCTATACCACAGTTCACCAGCTATGTTCTGGGATAGAGACTGTATAGATAGAGCAAATATTTGGACTGTCGTCCTCTATTTTTTACGAGTACGTCCCCTTCCTCCTCCTCCTCTTCCTCCTCTTCTCCCCTTTTCCCTCTCTTTCTATCTCTTGCCGCACTTCCCTCTTTGTCAAGTAACCTAGAAAAGATAAAAACGTTTTGCAGGGGGAGTTGTGTGATTTTCTAAGAAACCCGATCAAACAGATGTGGCAACATACACACAAAAATAAAATTCCAATTTTTGTCTTGCACACACACACACACACACACACACAGGCACAGAAAACACACACACACACACACACAAAGTTTGTGGAGGGGGAAAAATCGGAGATGTTGCCTGTTCTTTTTTGTGTGTATGTTTTTATTTTTATTTTTTTACAGCTGATAGAAACACACTGGAGGCTGGCAGAGAGCTCCTGCAATCATAGTTGATGAAGTGCTAATTACCGCCACTGCAATCAATGCGAGGAGCTCCCTACACACATACAAACACACACGCATGCGCGCGCGTTTCTCAACAAATGTGTGTGTGTGTGTGTGGGGGCGGTAGAGCGCTGTAAGGAATGGTGTATACATATCACTATCTAAGTCCCACCAGCGGATTCAGTTCCGCCTTCTCTGGTAAATAAAAAAAAAAGCTGAAGTCTATTTTTCTTTAATCTCATTTCAGAGCGTGGGCTCTAGGAATATCTCTAGGCCTTGTGGGCCTCTGTCCCTCACTCACTGACTTCTTTGGACTACGAGGCAAAGGCTCGTGGCTTTGACCCAGATGGTCGACGACTGCAGCACTGGCAGCCATCTTATGGCAGCGTCTACTCGAAAAAAAGAAAAAAAAAAGCCAGAAAAACAACATGGCTGAAAAACCAGTAGGCGACATTTATACTGGCTGCATCCCTATTTGGTTCGGCAAAACCTAAAGCATGGGCAAAGGTTAATGTTGTGTTCTCTCTTCTTGCAGCAGTTATACGAGAGATGGCTTATATTGTAACATTTTCACTGTATAAAATTTAGGGAAAATGGATATTAAGAATCATAACTTTTTTTAAATGACTAGATATTGTTATTATTATTATTATTATTATGATTATTATTACTACTACGAGAGGATTTGTCTCCTAGCTCAGCATGCAGAGTCCAGTACCGATCATCTTGGCCTATCACGTGCCTGTTTGGACCTCGATTTCCCCCCCGGCATGCAAAAACAGGTTCCCAGGCCCCGTCACGGGGCCCCCGAAGGTGCCTAACCCACCCGATACATCCGTGTAGAGGACACGTAGCATTGTCCAACCGACAAGCCACACTCAGACGTGCTCAACTCTGAAAACGACCAAAGTCTTTTGTTCCTCCATCATCCCAGGAATACGAAAACCGGTTCTTTGCAGAAGAAAACAAATCCCGACTCCACCCGTCCAAGCTTTCACTGTGACTGCGTTTGTTTCCGTGCGACAGGATCAACTCGAAGAGGTCTTTGCCTGATGTCATTTTTAGAGACGTGCGTATACCTTGAATTAATCACGTGCATGCATTTTCTACGAGGAGCGAGGTCCGGCTTACCGCTCTTGGATCGGAGCACGTAAGCCGATGGGAGCGCCGGCGTCGGGTGTCGGGGAGCGGCGTGCCGGCGGGGCTGCAGCGCGCTCGCAGCGGGAACCCGGAGGGGAAACCCCGCTGTTTTTTTTTGTTGGGTTTTTTTGCATCTTCATCACGACTGTTAGCGGTTTATCAAAGCTCCGTCCGAATCGATCAATTTATACCGTCCGTCTTGCTTTTTTTCCCCTCCCCTCCGAATAGTTTTGTTAGAAACTAGATTGTTGCTGCTGTGTGCGTGCTGCTAACACTTCAATTTTATATAAAGAAGTTGATTTGGTGAATATGATTTTATTGGGTTTTTGTTTCTTGTTACAGCACATCGAAGCACATTAGTTGGACTACTTATCTGTACAAAGCTGTTACATGGCATACGATGCACACACACATACACAAAACACACACACACACACACACACAGGAGCTGGAAACCACTGTAGTTGTATTTGGGGCTGATGTTCTGTCCTCATTACAGCCAATCATCCTCCACTCTTACAAACTCTACATGCTGGGCTGGCTGCTGCTCCAGCCTTGCTGTCCAGATAACTGGCTCCTCCGAGGCTGACTTTATTTTTGTAAATGCCCGGTGTGTAAATGTGCATCTCCGTTTTGGATCTGTGTAGCCACCATTTGTTTTCTCCAATTTTTGTTTTTGTTTTTTCGAAATTGCTTTCTCGTATACGGGTCGTGCGTGATGTCGTCTCCTGATACCGCTCACGTTTGATTTGCCCCTCCCCCCTCAATCTCTTTTCAGATATGTCACAAGAATATTCTAGCAAAGTTAGCGTCTCCGTTTCCGACCTCTTGTTTTGTACATTGTCCCATCTATTGCACGGGGAGAGGATGGCATCGACGAACTGCATGTAGTAGGCTGTGTCTATCGAGAACTGTTGGTATGTACCGCTAATTTTACATACATATATGCAACAAGTTTGTCTACACTATACAGTTTGTGTTGGTTGTATACGCACATACAACATATTGACTAGAATATTTATACAAAAAGGTGTACTGTAATGTCAGTAACATACTTAATGCAATATAGCGTGCAGTATATTATTGCACCTGTCACTTTCGATGGGACAAAGAAAAAAGCGGAGGGGTTTGGCTAGTTTGAGCATGGAAAAAAAAGAAGAAAAAAAAAAAAAAGGCCAAAGTAGAATTTACATTAAATTTCCTTTGTGACTTCTCACCGGCCCTGTTTTCAAGTGGTGACTGAGCTCTTGTGTCAATGCAGCTCTCATCCCCTGATGCCACCTTTTTGAAGTGACATGGACATCCAGCATGCCACAGCGGAACTATGTATGCCCTCTCTTTGTTTCCTCCACGTAGAAATTGAAACTTGTTGAACGTTGTGTGTGTGTGTGTGTGTGCGCTGAGTGGGAAATGTCCACCACACATATATACCTCCGGTACAGTGTGGCTTTCATCGGCAAGATTGTTTGGTTGAAGAAGAATAGGCACTGTTCAAATGATTTATTTTCAACAACAACAACAAAAAAATTATATATATAAATATATATATACCATTGCAAGTATGCCCATTGGAGTTATGTCATGTTATGAGAGATTTGTAACCATGTATGATTAAGGTCTTCGCATTGTTTTCCATGCAAAATGTTGTGTCATGCGGCACATTTAATGTTTTATTATTAAAAAAAAGAAATAAAAACTTCAAACTGTAACCTCACAGAGTGAATTTTCTGTCCAATTGTGGAGCGACACACACCGCTCCGTACCGGTTAAGATCTAACACAACTCTTTTCCCCTTTCCAACATTTGGATTCGTCTTCCTATCATGTGTCGCCATATGGAATATGCAAGCATTCCTACATTAGGAGAAGAAAAAAAATAGAAAAGAAGAAATATACAAAGCTGTTTTGGAAACAAATTTTTACATGGTAATATGTTTCTTTCACACCTACAATAAGGATCACTTGTAACCAGTACAATAAAAGAATGAATGCTGTTAGTGATATGCAGAACTACATCCAGGTCTAGCTTCCTCCTCTCCTCCCTCCCGTGGTTTTGTCCTGGCTGTGGTGTTTTTTTGTTTTTTTTTACCAGCCTGGTCGTGACAATCAGCGGCGTTCCTGGTCGCTGTGGGCAGCCGGGCCTCTCTCTCGTCTCTCAACGCCCGGCGTCCTCTCTTCCCCTCCTCCCCCTTCAGTACTCTGCTCCAACCCAGATTTCGCAGGCGTTCCCCGTCCAGCCGTCCCAGCACTCGCAGTTGCCGCAGTTGCACAACCCATTCCCTGCGAGGGCAATGTGAGAAGAGAAGCTGTGAATTAAGAGCTGCGCCATCATGCCTGACCTTTAACAAGGTTCCTCTTTTCACACCCCTCTTCTCTGGGTGCAGCGCTCTGCCGGGGTGGGTGTGGACGGAGGCTGACTTCGCTGCTCGGGACGGTTTTGCGGTTTCACACTGCTTGCGCCCACACAGCAGAGGAGCGAAAACGCTGGTTTAATTACGAGCGGAAAAGAAGCCAGACATTCAACCACATTTACACAAAGCTCCCTTATCCCAAAAGCCTTCAGTAAACTGCGGTGGAAAGAAATGTTTCTCGCCATCATGTATGTAGACGTAGTCCCCCGTTGGTTTGTGGGCTGCAGTTTTCAGCCTGGAGTTTAGCATTTCAGCCGCCGCCAGCTTCCTCCCCATCAACCTCATAATAAATCATTTGAAGGCGACCAAATTGTTACAATTAACTGTAATGAACTGAAAACACTGGAAGTTCTAAGAAGAAACCACGGAAAGCTCCCAGACCGGACGCCGCCGCGGTCGCGACCTGTCAATCTCCAGCTAGCTCCGCCTTAAAGCATCCTCTGCTTTATGGTCTATTTGACTGTAAATGGAGCATCATTTACTAAAGGATCATGCTTTTATCATGCAATTTTTTTGTTTAAACCGGAGGAGTCGCCCCCTGCTGGCCATTAGAGAGAACGCAGGTTTAAGGCACTGCAGCGTTGGCTTGACTTTTCCAAACCGGAGGTAAATGCATGGTTAACATTTGTTTTTTAAACGTTATGTTCAGTAGCAAAGGAAGAAATAAGAAGTATGAGGTAGAAGCTCGGCGTGGAATGAGGACTGTACTACATCTGACTTCAACACTCCTGCGATCGATCCATAAGTATCTTAAAACCCACCAATGAGGGAGCCGGTTCAGCTACACCATCATATTGTTTTGAGAATCACTGACAAGCGACTTACACATTGATTTATGTATGAGGGTGTTTTTATTTAGGTATATAAACCCTGCTCTGAATGGGTTATAACCTCGTAGCCCATCAAGCTCCCTGAGCTGTCAGACAGAGGATGCTGAGATTAGGAGGAGGACTCCTTCTGGCCTCCCATCACACAACTGAAAAGAGATATCCAGCGCAAAAAAAAAATATCACAGTGGGAGCAGAGGGCCGAGTCTGAGGAGGCCAACAAGCGGGTGATGGACTTAAAGAAATGATCAAAGAAAGATGGAAAAGACAGAAGGCAGCAGAGACGGGTAAGTGGGTGAGAGCAATGACAATAACAGTCAGCTCAAGTGCTTGTTGATCTTCTGAATCCAGGGAGCAGATTAGTCCGACCTCCCTGTCATTAAAGGATAAGGTGGACCTTTCTCTATTTATTCTTCTTATTGTCAGTAAATCCCATGGAAAGACCAAAACCAACAATGCCTTTCGTCTGTCTCTCAAACCTTTCCTACTTCCCGACTGCACCTCAAGCCCACGCACCAACAGGAGCAAATGGTGCGTTGGTTCGGGTCTATTTTCATCTGGCGAATAATAGACATTTGGTGCACTAATTTAAATCCAGTTTGGGAATCTAATTCAGTTTACAATTAGAACCAAGTAAGATTTTAAGGTTTTTGTACTCCCACTATACTTCAGCAGGGAACATTGCAACTTGACTCTACCTAATTTCTTTTAGCAGCCATAGTTCTAGTATATTAATATTTAATGTTTTTTTTATGTTTGCCTGTTTCCTATTTCCTTTATTTCTATTTATACTCAGGCAATGAACTACATACTGCGACTACATCTCTGTTAACAGCAAAAGAACAGTGGTGGACTAAAAATAAACTTCACTCAGTGTGTGTGTGTGTGTCTCTGTGTGTGTGTGTTCATGATAATAAAGAAATATGTCACATGACAGCGGTAGGACTGGTGTATTTTATGGCACAGAGGAACGAGATATTAATCAGGCTTAGGGTACTTGATGGGAACATGAATAATATCAATAGCTCAATCAAACCCCCCATGTTCCAGGCTCTCTCCAACGCTCAGTATAAATGGGCGTTCATCAACAGACACTGGTGTTACTGCGCTGCTGATACTGAAACCTTTTCAGGTTCTGGTAATAGATCACATTGATAGATACGGCCCTGATGAACATTTGGATGTGTTGGAAACAGACTGAACGGCCCCTGTGTCCCTTTTTCTGACATACAAAAGTTGCTGCGATGATCCCATTCGGCGCATGACATTGAGCAGCAAGCATTCCTGATACGCTGAATTTTCCACATCACTCATGGCTTGTACAGCTCTGAAGGGTCCGTGAAATCTCCGGATGCAGAGTAATTCCACGGCAATCTCAGTAAACACATTTCTGTGTCGTTAACATGCAAAAAATACAAATAAAAAAAAAAGACTGTTTTACTTGCATATTCAAACTTTCCTTTTCATGTCCAACCCCAGTACACTATAATATATCTAATGCATGATGCTAATGTTTAGTAATATATACATACATATTCCAGACAGTTAAACTGTAAAGCCGCACATTTTCTTTGTTTCCTCCCAGTTCTCCACATTTTTTTTTAAGGCAGCTCTTGTCTCCATTTGGAACTACTGGTGCTCGTCTGAATGACATTACGGCTGACATTTGGAGTCATGGAGTAATGATGAGAAACACTTCTGAGCAGCTGTCCAGATTCTGACAGCCCCGGGGGCAACAATAATTATAAACATGTACTGAGATTTCTCATTATCAGCGGGGAGAAGACGGCTCCTGTGGATGAGCTGCGATACAGAGACTGAAGATATATAAAGTGTATGTCGCTCTCAGTAAAAGTGCATCATCAACAGAATGAATTAAAGGTGCTCTCTATGCAGAATGGCTCCTGTCAGTGTTATAATATTATATAATTGGATCATTATCATGAGTGCACCATCATGTAATGATACACTGTAATGTGTTTGTGGGGCTAATTGTAGTGCTTCATTTATTGCTAGAGAGTTCAATCATCTGTAACAATTTGTCATATTCTATAAACTGACGGCACGTTTTATGCGAAAAGCAATACAGTTGTATCTGCACGGCGTCTAATAAATGTAGTAAAAGGTACAATATTTCAGTTTTAAAATGTAGAAAGAAAGAGATGAGGCGGAAGGAAATAGAAAATAGAAATATCAATTAGCCTTCGATGGGTTCACGTTCGTTCTCAGGGCCTGTTATTAATTCTTTATTACAACTGTGGCTCAAGTCCACGGATCAGATCTTATTATCCGGTCTCTGGTCTGACTAATAAATATATATATATAAAGAGGAACTCTTGGGGGTGTGAACTACATGTCCCACTTTACCTGTGCAGATGAGGCCGTCGTGTTTGTCACACTCGCGGTCGTCACACTCGCAGTACTCTCCGGACACCCACCAGTCCTGGGATGAGCAGATACATTTGCCACAGTGACAGGAACCTGCAACACAAACACAAACACACACACACACACACACACACACACACACACACACACATTAAGTGTTATAATGAACTTTTCCAGGCCGAGTAATATTTTGATCGTGTAATAAATTCTTTAAGTTTTTCCCTTTACACAGAAGATGAATAGTTTTGGGCTCAGAGCATTTGAGATGTTCCCCGGGGAAACAGACCCTTGAAATACTTTTTGTGACCAGGAAACCAATCCGCCCACACTTTAAACTTCCCCTCTCTACCATCAGTGTCTGTCTGATCTCTCTCTCTCTCTCTCTCTCTCTCTCTCTCTCTCTCTCTCTCTCTCTCTCTCTCTCTCTTTCTCTCTCTAGTTGGTAGTTGGAAACAAATATGTTGCTGTCTGCTTCGTTTTTTTTTTCCCCCAAAGCTCACACCAAGCAATGTCCAGCAACTCGGTTTTCAATCTCCTCAATTTCCATCCACACACACACACACACACTCACACACTCACTCACTCACTCCGGGTTACAGGAGCACACGACGGGAATGGGAGGTGAAGGCAGAGAGAGCGAGAGGGGCTGGTGGAGATTGTTCTGGTGTCTGGAAGTATTGGAGCGTGGAGAATGAACACGCTCATCTCCATCTTCTCGACCCCGCTCAGCTCGGCTCTGCGGGGCCGGACCCGCTGCCGTCGCTCTGCTTCTGTGGATTCGACGCCGCAGAGGAGGAGAGGAAATCCTGCTGCGTGGTGTTCACTTGCCGCCTAATGACACACACACACACGCGATGTGGCGACGGCGTGCGCACTCTTAGAAATGTCTGGGGTAGCAGTTATAGTTCTGTGTTACCCAATCGACCTGACGTGTGCCGTGTTCCCGGTTAGCGGATCGAGTGTGCAACACGTCACAGGAGAGGATCGTTTTGTCTTTTTGCAATATTTCATTTCAATGCCAAACAATTATTTCATATGACCATCCTCATGTTCCCGCACCCCTCACAGGGCTGTCCGAAGGCGTTGTGTTTTTGGATTTGTCTCAACGTCGTTTCAGTAACGCCTCGAGCCAATTTCCTCCATATTTGGCACAAACATCCACCTTGGACTCAAGCGTGAGCGAAAATGACCTCGGAAAAACACCTTTTTGGCTAAATATATCATGTGAATTTGGACGGAGAGGCGTTGGCCCGCGAGGGGGCGGTTCCAGTTGTCGAGTGTCAATGATCTGACCCGTCAATCTATCTACACTCTGAGTCTGGACTGGATAACTTCAATAGAATATGGAGCGATATATCAGATTGTGTAATATACTCTCGCTGTAAAACACCTTCCTGTGCCGGGTGAAACATGACAGAAACGGAAGCTGAACGTCTTGTCCAGGTTATTAGCGTGATCATTAAAGAGACGGGTATTAACCTGTGACCAAGTGGGAATTTGATGCTAATCTGGTGAGTTTAATTACTTGGTACCGTAAAGTTCCACTGTAAGAAATGAGGATAATTGGAACATGCATTTTGTTGAGCGTGGCAGGTGACCTTGTTTGGGTCAAGTGCTTCCGGCACACCGACGTTTCAGACGCCGCGGGGATCCAAAGAGTTCTGAAATGGTGACACAGCGAGTGTGTGCAGGAGAAGGCAGATGATGGAGAATATGCAAACACTGGATATTAACTAAGACCTGTTTGACAAGGATGAAGAGACGTTATTACCCACAGAGACGACACATTTTAATTAACGAAGAATGTGACGCAAAACTCATCGGAGTGTAGTTTGAGACATGTTGAGCAATACGCCAGAAAGAAAGTGAGATAAGAATTATGATCCAGAGGTTGTAAGAAGGGGAAAGTGCTGAATGTAACAAGCAGATTTAATAGAAAAGGCTAGGTTTAGGAAATTGCTCATTTTCAGTGATCCTCAGGGGGAAGATACTGTGGTACGCTATAGAGAAAGGACATAACACAATTCCATAAATAGATTGCCTCGTTTATTGTTTTCTGTACTGCTGTTCTCTGTCTTTTAACTTTGTACCTTTAACTTTCTCAAAGCTCAGTGGAAGCCGAGTGGACAACCGCTTCAGTGTCATAATTCACCTCGTAACATCTGGATTGCAGTTTGATATATTGTCTAAAAAGTTGAGGTCTTTTAAAGGATGAATCGTGTATTTCTCTAAGTAAATATACTGCTTACGTGCTGTAATTGAGTAGAAATTTGAGGTATTTTATACATCTACTCCGGTACAATTCAGGGGTAAAAAGTAAAATCACATGGGAATCTTTTATCAAAATGAAATGCACTGTTGTAGATTTAAATAATTCACAATATATGTAATACAAATAGCTGTAAAAGCAATATAGTAATGTATCATAATGGCAGTCAAATTCCTTGGTGGCATTTGTCTGCATTACGAGTACTTTTACTTTTGACACAACCACGTTCCGCCATTTAGTGTGTTTGTATAAATACTCCCTATTTTTGTACTACAAAGTACAAAGTGAATACTGACAAAAAAAAAGATACTTTTATGGAAACTTTTGGACTTAGAGGAGCTGAAAAACCTCTCGCTCACCTTTCCCACTGCACATGACTCCTTCCGAGGTCTCGCAGAGCTCCTTGCTCTGCGCGTCGCTCGTGTCACAGGACCTCTGGAACTGGCACAGCTTCCCGAACCAGCCCTTCTCGCAGATGCAGCGTCCGCACGAGCAGTAACCGTGACCTGGCGGGCAGAAGGGCTTTCATTTGAACGGATACAGAGTACGGAGCACAGCCACGAGAGGATAGCACAACCAGAAGAGAGAGAGAGAGAGAAACAACACAATATAAAATAGCTTTAAAAACATTCGGAGATGGAGTGAAAAGTCAAGAGGAATGCCACTAGAGAGAGCAACAAGAAAGGCGATAAAGCAAATAAACACAGTAAGTTGACAGCGCAGACACTGAACCTTGACAGTAATAGGCCGTACAAGGAGGCAGAGCCACGCCGAGACGAGAGACAGACGCAGCAGGCTTATCGCATTTTCTCCGGGGACATGAAAGGAACTGTCATCACTGGTCTTGTCCTGTCCTTAATAAATCTCCAGCGCTTCAGAGAGAGATGAAAAACAAAGAAAGGCAATGGCAGACACAACAACAACACACACACCAAACTAGGGATGTTTAATTGGTTGAAGAAGGCAGTTTGGGTGCTTGGATGCTCTAATAGCCGACAGCATCACTTTGGCTTTAACAAGAAGACACACACACACACACACATTCACTTACTCCCTCCTTCATCTCCGACAGTTACATCACTCGCAGTGCGCTCGTTTCAATACAAATGGTATCATGTGGAGGCGGCGGCGCCATTGATTGATTCCTTTGTGTTCACATCTGGTTACAGATGTCAGGTTGAAGAGGTGGTAATGAGCGGAGCGTCTTCGCATCATTCCCATCATTGTCATTCTTTACTGTGCCGTTACACATTCAGTCACACAGCTGTTTGATTACATTTTGATTGTCAGCTGAGACTTAACCGGTCACATTCAGCCAAAGACTCACATGTGTGTTGTACTTATCTAAATGATTCACTTAAAACCTACATTTAAAGTTTACCAAGGCACTAATTCAAATATTTTTTACATAAGCGTATGCCAATTATTATTATATATTTATGTTGATTCTTTCTTTTTAAGGATGCAGTTTTTCATTTAAACTCTGTATCTTATACAATGAAGTTATGAAACAATTTAACTGAACTCTCAATTACTGTCTGAGGGAAATGTGGTGAAAAAAGTGGTGAAAAAACTAAAGAAAACAAACAAAAATGCAACGCAACTTATCTCTTCGGTTAAGGAAACCAAATTACTTTGTGAGGTTTAGAAAAGAGACGATAATGCTTTCTGGCCAAAAGATGCAAGAGAAGATCGATACCTCACTCACATGTAAAATATGTATGCAGTTAGCATGTTTAAGCATGATGGCCTTCATGGAAACAACTGGGTAAACTAAACATGATCTATATGTAAATGTAGTGGCAATATCAACATTTGAAACGCGTTCATTTAGGTTTTTTTGCCTGACATTTAATCCGTTGAAAACTGTGGAACCAATGTTGTCTCCAGACCTCCTTTCCCCTGTGTTTGAGTGTTTTTTTCCTGTGTTTGAGTCATCGTAGGAACCCCAAATGAATTCCAATACCTGTGTTTATTGTATGTATTTGTTTAGCAAAGTCTTTGGAAAAAAATGTATATCTTCAAAAAAAAAATCACTTTTAAAAAGATATTTTGATCGTAGCCTAAGTATAAACATCCAGCATGATATGAGCCAGATTCCCCCCAAAAAAAAGAGAATTTTTGCGCACGGTTTCCAAAAGGTTGAATCACTATTTCATAATCTTCAGGCCCTTAGTCTGTCGTAAGCATACCTGTACCAGAGGGAGATTCCCTGTGGCATGGGGGACGTTGATAGTTCACACAACACAGGGCCAGAACCGGCACATAGAAGCTGGAACAGCAGCCTCCTCAAGCATTTCTCTTGGTTCTCTCGCTCTTCATTTACACTCTCAATTGAAAATGACCTCGAAACAAAAGGTTTTCTGCAAATGAGTTTTGCTCCAGACATAAAGTAGAATAATAGTCTGAGAATAATAGATCGGACTACCTGATGGCCAGTGGGTATTTCGCACACTGGCAGAGGCCAAAGGATATTTAAAAAGGCAAAAACCCCGACCCAGCAACAGCCAGAGATGCTCAGAAAAGTATTTAAGCAAAATCAAGTCTCAAGTTTTTGAGGATCAAGTCTCAAGTCCAAGATGTCCTCACTCACACCTCATCACATACCCCTTGGTCAACTTAGGACCCACGTCACAAACGACAAGGTTACATTACCAGGTGTCTGCTGGAGGAGAGTCCTGTTTGTTTGACCCATCCGCATTCCCACCCACACCTAGTGTGACCTATCTCTCTTCATACAGTGGCTCGGAGCGCAGAGCTCGCTTTAATGCGAGGAATTCAAAGCATGAACTGCACCATCACTCCTTTCTCTGCTAGCATAGTTTCAGCAGTTATTTGTTTGGCATATGGTTGCTTTTAACGGGATCTTGCAATCAAATTTGACAAAGGAAAACACACACAATGAAAACTTTTTGGAGGTCAATGTCAGGATATCAGTTTCTGTTTCCTGTTTTATTTCATAGTATTGTGTCCCTGCACTTCCTGCCTTTGTGATTGTCTGTCTGGTTCCTGATTGTGTATTCCCTTCACCTGTGCTGCCCTCATTGTGTCCACCAGTGTCTCGTTACCTCCCTCTTGTATTGAAACCCTGTTTGTGTCCGGTCCCCTGGTCGGATCGTACCGCATGTCCTCTGTTTTTGGAAGCCTGAGGCCACATTTACACGTCGCCGGGTTTTTACGGAAACGAATATTTCTGCCCCTCCGTTTTCAAAATAACATCGTACACACATGATCGTTTTCCAAAAAGTTTCTGTTTACATGAACCCGCATGAATACGCCACCGAGCGCCGTGATCAGTAAGCAAACCGTAAACAGAGGACGCTCATATATGACGTGATGCATTCTCAGTCGCTTACGTTTGAGGACCTAAAACTCTGTTTGGCCGAGTGCACACGCAAACACGAAAACGGGAGTTTTCATAGATCTCCGCTTTGGCCGGAGTTTTTAGAAATGATCGTTTTCTGTGATAAAATCTCCGTTTTCGAGTAAATGAAAGGCCAAACCGCATGCATATATATGCGTTTTCCCCTCCTGTAAACGGGGCCTGAGTTTTTGGATTAAATGTAGTTTTTGAACTGTTGCTACAGCGTTTGGGTCTTCCTTTAAATCACCTCCTGACAGTAAATTAGCCTTAAAAATGTATACAGACTTTCATTATTTAAGATAACAGGAAAATGTAGCTAACGTTATTTGGGCGTGCAATTAAAAACAGAACTTTCCATGACAGTTAAGAGTACAACCAGGATAACATGAGGTCTCCAACTCTCGACTCTTACCATCTTAAAATCTACAGGATCGTCCCTGGAGCGAGATTTGCCTCTAGACTTGAGTCCAATTTCCGAATCCATGTCCAAATCTCTGGCAGCAGTCTGTTCACCCCGCTGCCGTCTGTCAAGCAATACATCTCCACTCAGCCATAGAAGGGTCTGCAGCTTGCGTTTTGTTGTGCAATCTCGTGTTTCAGAATGAACAGAAGTAGAATTACTAACTTTACTCCTTCTCTGGAGTCTTTGTGCTTTCTCTCCTCGCAGGTTTACAGGATGGTGGTTATGTTATTATCATTGGCATTATTGGTTGATTCGCTATTAGTACTGCCAATACCATTGTTGCTTTTACTGTCATTATTATTCTACAATATCCACTGTTGTTATTTTCAGTAGTTTTTCATCACGCCTACTACTCATATGAATCATTGATATAATATTCATTGAATGTTGTAACTCTGTACGTTCATTCTGTACACGTGACATCTATTGTGCTTCTGTCCATAGATGGATGCTCCTATCTGTTCTGAAGGTTCCTTCATGTTTCCTCTCTGTTAAAGGTTTTTTTGGGGGGAGTTGCTCCTGATCCAATGTGACATCCCGGGACAGAGGATGTCGTACGAGTACAGATTGTAAAGCCCTCTGAGGCACATTTACAATTTGTGATTTTGGGCTATACAAAATAAATTGAATTGTTTTAACCTTAAATCTTCGAATGCATGATGAAGAAATCACATCTCCAGTATCTGTAGAGACATAGCTTGCACAAAATATAGCTAAACACCCACAATGCAACAAATCATTCTACAGCTCACACTGCTTCCTGATGCACCTTTCTTTCTTTTCTGTTTTTAATCTAACAGAGGTAGAGGTACGGGATGGATGTATAGGAGGTGTGTGTGTGTGTGGCGGTTGTGTTGTTGGGAGGTTAGAAATGAAAGTTAGCGAGCTTCTGTCAGAGTCGGAGTGGAGTGGCAGCCATGGCGTGGCCATGCATGGCTGCCTCAATCAGCCTGCCTGGGAGAGCAGTTAATTGCTTTGGAGGAGCGGCAACCTCGCCCTCATTCAATTAGGCTGCACCTGCCTTCCACAGCGCGCACATTGTGCTGCAGCGTTTAGAGATGGACTGTGAGGGGGAGGAGGCGGTAAATCTGGTATTGAACCTGCAATTTGTGTCTTGAAAGTAAAAAAAAAAGAAAAAAAAAGGAGGATTTCAGTATGGGGTTAGTTCAGGCTCATAAGATTCACAAATGTGCACAGAACAATTCACAAATATATTTGATTTACAAATGCACGCAGATGGATTCACAAATACATTCCAATGATTTATATAAATGTAAAAAAATCACATATATATTTCTGCATTTGTATGGGTTTGTGCATGGATTTTTCTATTTGTTTATGGATACGCAGATGAGTTGAGTTCCTGCTACTAACCCCATATTTCAGCCCCTCTCTCTCTCTCTCTCTCTCTCTCTCTCTCTCTCTCTCTCTGTCTCTGTCTCTGTCTCTCTCTCTCTCTCTCTCTGTCTCTCTTTCTCTCTCTGCACTTCACCGTCAGATATATTGATTAGGATCCTTCAGGAATCTTTTGTTTTCTTTCATTGTGTGGCTCCATTTCCAATTTAGACATGAAAACATTTTCTCATCACGTTGTAGTTGTGTCACTCTCAAAGCACAGTCCTTTTTAAAAATGTTTTCTTGGATGCAATTATTTATCGTGTATATGTGTTTTGGTTAATGAGCTGAAGATGTATTCTCATGCTATTTGCACTGATGTCATTGGGCGACATTTCATGTATTTTTTTAATGCTATGCTAAAAACTTCAGTCCGGTAACTTTCAGTCCTAATACGTATACAAACCATCTTCCCTTTGAAGTTTGTTTTGTAAAAAAAATCAATAAAATAGCCAAAGATAGAGCATTACACATTTTAAATCCTACTTTGAATGGTTATGTGTTATTAGATTTGTCGGAAAGGCCCTTTTACATGAAGCAGGAACAGCCTCGCTACCAATCAGGCAGCTATCTGGCTCAACACTAATGCTACGCTCACGTCCCACGGGGGGGTTGGCACATCAACTGGTTTCAGACTGGTTAAATACCATCCACGTCAACAACCGGATCCTAATAATATTTGAGAAATTATGACAGTTCGAAGGCCGTGATATTCATCAAACTTGACACTGGATACGGAAGAGCCCGAAAAACCTCACAGGGACCCAAATCAGTTGTTCGATGTCACAAATTGAATAGATATGTTGTGCAATTTTATCAGTGAGCAGTGTGATAAACTCCCTTTTTTAAACCCAAATGAGGAATTGATTGTGTTACAACAGCAGGTTTTTCACAGTCAAAGTACATGTCAACACTAGAGACATCTACCTATAAAATACACAACATAAAAAAAATATATTAGAATACACTATAAATATACCAAACTTCAACAACTCTAATATAAAATATAAATATATGATGACATACGATATAGATTATTGGCGCTCATCATGCATCTATCCCATAGCGCATAACAGGTGACCAGAGAGGCCTGAAGAACGAGCTCTTGGGCCTCACCCGCAGAGTGCAAAGTGGATATTTGGCCGCTCTCTCCTCTGGTTCTTCGTGTTTGGAAAAAACAACAACTTGTGAGCCAAGTGTGGACCGAGCTGACTGACAAGCTGGTTAACACTTTGGGATTGAATTATATGCAAGGAGCCGGTGTCATTTCTCACTTCCCCTCCCTCGCAGCTGTCTGCAGCGCGGCCCAAACATCCAGGGGCACAAACACCACTGCACCCTGGATTTGGGATGTTTTTTGTTTTTTTTAAAGCTTCTTTTCTGTTTGATCCCCAACTTCTCACTCTGGGTACCTGTTTTAGAGCACCTCTAAGCTTCTCACAGGCCTCCCAGTATACCGACTTAATTGTCAGCCTGACAGCGTGTGTGTGTGTGTGTGTGTGTGTGTGTGTGTGTGTGTGTGTGTGTGTGTGTGTGTGTGTGTGTGTGTGTGTGTGTGCGTTGGTGCTCAGACTGGCTCTCCCCGGACGCCTCATGAAGAATTGTTTCTGGACAGCTCGGCACACAACAAGCCACAGTAATCCATTCACATAAATACTGCATCCCCCCTTTAAAGGAGACATTTACCCTCAGATGCTGCACTGCACCACAATTACAAAATGGCACAGCCGACAAAAAACAACATTAAAAAAAAAAAATCAAAAAAATCCAGTGCAATAGCTGGGTGTCGCGAAAAGACCGATTGCATGTCAATTCGAGACTGAACGCAGATACTCAGAGCATCATGGGGGGTATCAGTTTACTCTTTGTGTCATGTTGTTTCGCTTTTACGGCACACAAATTTCAAGGACTTATGTATTTACATGTATATATGCTCAAATTTAACACAGATACACAATTGTAAAAGAAAAGGCAGCCATATTGAGGAGTAATACATCCTGCTAATTACATTGAGGATTTTATATATATATGCTTTTCTTTTGGAGCACCGCAATCCTTACATGCATCTTCATCTGCCTTTCTCTCGGCCTCTGTCTGGCAGCAGCAGCTGCAAAGGGAAATATCAATTTCAATTGAGCCTCTAATGTTTTTAGTGCAACCCATCCATTCCAGTGGTTGTGCCTAAATGGCTCCTATTAAGAGCCCAAACTTCCCCAAGACCTCAAACCGAAGCTTCAAAGGCTTGGAGCAATTTTTCTCAAACTCAGCTCAAGGTTTAAGGGGGTGTGTGTGTGTGGGGGGGGGGGGGGGGGGGCTGTGCCTGTGGATATCAAAGAGAGCAGATAGGATCACACCGTATTGATCTTCAAATTCAGCGTCTGCTCCTGGCATCGTTTCAAAGTGGGTGCGTGCGCATGTGCCCGCGCTGCACAAAATGTGTGTAGTTTCCTCTGCAATAATTAGGTGAGGGGTGTTAACGCGTAACCATGTCTGCCTCAGGAGATGTCCATATCATGTGTTTGTTCTTAAAGAATGGACCTGGACTGTGTTACCCATGAGCCTCTGCAGCGTTCGTCAGGGCCAGAGCAGATTCAGAAAACTCCGATATTGCAATCGCAAAGAAAACAGCCCGCCGCAGCGGTGGAATTCATCTGGAATAGAGTCCAAACATTTGAAATGGCTCAAGTTTCTACAAAGTGTGATCTTTGGCCTCCATTAGCTTCCAATCGTATTTCACCACGCAACTGCACTTGCGGCACCTTGGAGCAAAAATCTTCACATCCTAAACCTCATCCGTTTTATTCTGGGAGGCTTGTACGAGCATTAAGAAATGTTGCGGTGTCGGTGGTCCTTTTGGGTCACACCCCCCCCCTCAACCCTTCCGGCCACCCAGAAAAAATGAAATATTAATACAGCTGCCAACGACATGTCATGAGAGTGCCAGTGTCTTACTGGGCCGAAAATAGGAAACGGTGACACACTAACTTAAGTGCTAAAAAATGTCTCGCTAAAGCAAAGCGGTCCTTGGCGTAGGTGGCAGGGGGTCAAGGGGACACAACGGTGACAGAAATGCACAAGAGAATATCACACGGTAGATGCTATTACACTTGTCGGGTGCAATGGAGGATGTTCTTCTGACGGCGACATGAATAAAGACCCTGAGGCAGCAGCTGGGAGTGGGTGAATCACTCACTTTATGTCATAGTTAGCCATGCCAACTTGTCAAAAGAAAATAGAAAACCATTTGGTGTATTACTTCTATTTTATTGAATATCTGTCAAACATTCGAACTTCAAATTCATTCTGATGAAGTTTTTATACATCTTAAAGTGCTCAATATGAAATTCAGAGCATATCTATAGCTTCTGCACGGCTGAGCCAAAGGCTGGCGGCTAACGGTGCTAACAGCGTGACGGTGGAGATACGCGCTTTTCTTGGCGATCTCAGGATATTCTGCACCGGCAGAGTTGAAACATATTTTAATTTAATTTTTGGTGCAACGTCTACACGTTACCTCCTGACCTGTCAAGATTCTGTCTGAGGTTCCGCACAGACGGATGTGTCTGGTCATTTTTCAAAATAAAACATTTTTCTTTTTTTTCTCTCTTCATTTTTTCTTTGCGGAAAGTGCTTACTTATGCTGCTAGAAGCAAAAGTATACTTAAATATAAATATCATGTTGAACATTGTTGCTCCTGGATGGCCAACCCACAGCCAACCCAATTATTGTCAACACAACTCCTCGTACTTGGTCACGCTGCCACAGCACTTAAAAGAATGAACTTCATAATTCTCAAAATTCTGACCCTTGACTTTTTATTACAGCATGTACTTGTATTCTAATAGTGTATACTTTTACTTGAGTCATTTTCCAGTAAGGAAAGGAAGTAAGGAAAGCTTTACTTTTACTCAAGTATGGCTTTTGAGTAATTTATACACTACTGCGGTGACAAACTGCACTAAAATATGTTTCTGAAAACATGTGAGGTGGGAAAGAGGCCAGGCAGTATCTTGATTCATATTGCATCAACGCCGCCTTTGTTTGACGGTTGAATCCGAGTTTTCTCAAGCTGTGTGGTTGAGTCATGATTATGCAAATTCATATTGAATGAAGGGTCAGTGAACTCGCCCAGCGCTGTCCGTCATGCAACACCCCCTTTCCATGGATAATGAATAAAATCATCAACGAGGTTGGTGCCGTTTTGTCAGGGACAACGTGTTAGTTTCCGAGTGTTACATGCAAAGTGTCTTTCGCACAATAAACTTCTGTCTTCAAAAGGAAATTGGGCTCACGTTTCTTTTTTTGGGGGCGGGGGGGGGTTTAGGAAACGATCGTGGTTGACGTCGCTAACTTGACTGGCTAACACGTGACGACTCACTATCTCTAGTGCACAGTGGCAGCTTCGGCCATGAGACAGCGAATGTGGCGCGCTCACATGCAGTAACACGCAAAGGGAGAATGACTTAACTCTCTGCTCAGTACACACATTACTCCACTATATCTTTACAGAGGAAATAGTTTCTGCTGCAATAACAATGCTCTGAATATCGTACAAAGAAACCTTTCAGCTCCACCTGTGGAGAAAGATCTCACATTTGTGAATGCAACAAGTTCTGCAAAGCATTCGCGGGTCTTGCACAAGGTCCAATACTTATGCTGAAAGTGAAGAGCCTTTTCACTTGTGGAAAAAAATAGAGAGGCCTCCCACTCCTCTGCACAGTTTGAACAGTAATGTTGAAACGCAGGCTCGCCATCTGTTTACTGCCGTGTTCCGTCAATTCCCTCAGTTGCTCACACAACTTGAACAGCCTCTAATGGACACAAAGATGAATGTGTGTGTGTGTGTGTGTGTGTGTGTCTCACCTCCGCAGACCTCGCCGCCGATGTCCTCGCACTGGCGGTCGTCACACTCACAGTTCTTGCCGTGGATGCGGCTGTCCCCAGGTGGGTAGCAAGTACACTGTCCGCACTGGCACTGACCTACAAAAACAGAGACCATTTTTCTCACATCTCAGCAGTGTTTCACAGCAGGGTTGTGTTTTTCAAGCAGCATAATTATCTTTCTTTTCTGGCATTTTTCTCAAACTTTAGGAGCAACCTGTAATTTAGTCTGCCTGACGACTTCCCCTCCGGCCGCACTGGGACATCTCATCTGTACACTACTCACTCTAGTAAAAACACTCACATGGGCTGTTACACACACAGACACACACACACACACACACACACACACACACACACACACCTCAAGATGTTGCGATCAGTGAGCTGTCAGTGAAGAAGGCCATAGGGGAGCTCACCGAGTAAGCCTGCTTTGCTAGCGGTGAAGCTCATTAGGCAAACACCATCTATTCTGAACCATCGTTTGGAGGTGTGTGTGTGTGTGTGTGTGTGTGTGTGCAGTATACTTGCTCATTGCACCAGGCAGCTCAGGGTTATGTTAACGAAGAGATATTTGGAGGCTTCAAGGGAGAATCAACTTCTAAAGTGCTTGTCATAGTCACTTTTTTTTTCTTTGTCAATGGACATATTTTTGGAATTATCATGAATTCATGCTTCACTTATTAATGCATAAAGAAAAAGCATGAATTAATTCATGGTGTTCTTCATGAACAGGAATGTAGAATAATGAGGATCTCATGCGTTGAGTTAATGCATGAATAGAAATGAATGCAGCAGCATGAGTGACGTTCACGTCCTCTGAGGTCAGACTGTAGGCCAGGAAGTGGATTAGTCACAGCAGCTCAGATGTATACTGTTGGATTCCAGGTGTTGTAATCGTGATTAACTATTTATCTTTTTCATAAAATAGAGTGGTGACCTGGTCCTTCTTCAACACCGATAAATAATACATTTTATTTCCTGTGACTCTATCATCCTCGTCGGCCCTCAAATAAAGTCAGTCCCTCTGTGTATCCAGACACTGTATTTGCAAAAATTACAAATTCAAATGACATTTTAATTTTGGACATTTAAATCATCAATACTAGTTCGGAAAGGAAAAGGTGTGTATGTGTTAAAAAGCATTAGCTTAAAGCTGACAAGCCATTCACGAAAGTTTCATACAGAATGCATGTGCACTGTTGTGACTGGTTTATTTTGTGGCCTGTCCATTTAGCTGCAGACTTACCTATAGCATATCTTTACTCGATGGTTTGTATGACATCTTACAAAAAGTTACTGCTCTTTTTCCACGCGTTTCCCTACGAAAGACAACAACGCGTCATGTAGTGGCCATTACCTGCGTACGGTCTTTTCAAAATAAACTTCTGTCTTCACAGGAAACAACTCATTGATGTTTAGGCCACATACAAAACTAAGATAGGTGTAGGAACAGATTGTCATTTAGGTTACAATTACTGTGAAAGTACCGTTGCTGAAGTACGCAAGTTCAGGACAATTAAATCAAAGTTGACTTCTTGTGTTACACAGGTAACAAACAGCGGTCTCCTGGTTGGAAGATCACTGTTGCTTATTCGGTCTTTATACTCCCTCCTTTATGATTATGTGGATGACTTACAAAATTATATCAACAAGTTACGCTCATTTCTTTCCAAAGATATCTCTACGAATGCTTAATGCGACTAGCCTGACTAACGGAGAGGACATTCACGGTAGTCCTTAAAGTAATGCATAAATTCTTAAGTTTTTTTTTCATGCCTTAAGCCATATGCAAATTCATGTGTTAATTTGCAAACTCCACATAATTTACTCACAGTAACAGCAACAACTTTACTGCAAGTTGAAGTGTAATCAACTTTAACCTCGGAATGCACAATGCATGTTTTATTACCAACTTAACAAAACACACTGCATAATCGAACGCATTAGCATAAAATGTGCGTTGGTTGCCTGTGCTCTGCTGACAAACGGGCGGCACACAGACTTACACACAGTTGAACATCTTTATAAATGTTACCAGCCACAAATTCTGCAGACAAAACACACCCGGAAGGGCTACAAACAGGTAAGCTGGCCCGCCATGAAAAATAAGTGCACAAAGGGAATTTCCCAGCCCGCCGAAGACATATAGTGAAAAACCTTCCTGAGTGCCTCTGTTTCTCTTTTTCTCCTGTTACTATTGAGCTGGGTATGTCCTTTCTGCACAGTCATTATTCACTCAGAGTGTGTTTCCCCTGCTCATGGCACTGCTGGGTCCATTTTGTGTTTAGTGCCACTAAATAACACCTCCAACATATCCATAATGTGCATGGGCATTTTATGTTCTGATGACTCACTGAGTTAAATTAGGGGCGATAAATAGCGCCGAACATGAGTTTTTGCGAGACGGGCGCTCGACTGGCGGCGTCATCCGATGTGTTGTCCATGTCACATCACTGTCACTTTTTATGACCGGCAACCCCTCTTTCCCGCTTCACATCCAGCACGCCGCCATCTGCTCCGGGGACTTTGTTACCCTGGCAACCGGTGATGTCGCAACACCCCTGCCTTATCGATTATCCCTGCGCTCGTCAAACCCCGCGGGCGTGTTGGTGTGTGTTGACGTTTGATTTGTCATCCTGTCTTAAGGTGAGCAGACACCTTGAAGACAGAGTCACAAATCGAATACATTTCGTATGTATTTTCACAAACGTGTTTGCAGACGCAGGTGAAGGTGTGGCAGACTGATTTAATGCCAGTTTATGGAGCGGCAAGCGCAAACTCTGACGTGTTGCAGTGCATCACACACTCACTGGAAAAGGGGGCCATGGCAGGATCATTGCATTGTTAAATAGATGAAAACTCAATCAGCAGGGTAGGCTCGGATAATGGTCAATCATGTCGGCCACCCTCGTTCCTTTCTCAGTGGGATAGGACGAGGGTCCGAGCGAGCATCTCCCAAGAGAAACCCTCCGTCCGTGGTTCCGAGACAACCGCGACCCCTTCCCACTTTCAGTGGCAGCTAGCCAATAGAGGGCCATGAGGCCTGGCCCTATCTTGAGCTACACAAAAAAAGAAAATATTATATAAATATATTTCAGAGAAGAACTTTGGCAGAGAAACTTCAGGTGAAACAACTGGGCCCAGATCAACCAGACCTTACCGTAAGGCAACAGACTGGCGTGAAAGGGAAGAGCTTCTGTAGAGACGGCTACACCAGGACGGTTTAGCTCGCTGCTGGATGCTAAAAGCGCATTTTGCTTTCCGTGCTTGCTTTTTAAATCAACGGAGACAGACCCAGTATGGACAGATACTGGAGTAAGACACGTGAAGCACTGGTCGGAAAAATTAGTAAAGAATTGAGAACACCAGGAGGACACACATTGATAACTCCGTCAAGCTACTAAGCTAGCCATATCAGGCAAAGTGAACATCGCTACTCAGCTGGACGACAGACACAGGATTACGGTGAAGAAACACAATGAGGAGGTGGAAAAAAAACTGGCACATTTCATCCAAAATCATTTATTTGGGCTTTTGGCCTTGCGTGGGCATGACGAGACTGACTCCTCGGACAACCTTGGCATTTTTAAGAGATCGGTGGATGTTGTTGCCTCTCTAGACGGTGTGCTGGAGGAGCACCTCAAGACAGCCAGTGTTTTAAAGGCACGTCAAAGTAACTCAATTTGTGTTCTGGCTTGAGAAACGGTTTGTCAATCAATGTTGTTGTTTTTGTTGCATGTTTTTGGCCAGCCTTAAGCTAAAGTTATCTAGTTTCCTGTTTTAAGATGAGATGCTTTTATTTTGAAAATGCTCGCTGTGTCTGTTTTAAGGAAAATAGTGTAAGTGTTGGCTCTGTGTGTGTGTGTGTGTGTGTGTGTGTGTGTGTGTGTGTGTGTGTGTGTGTGTGTGCTGTATTAATGCAAACAAGGAGTAAGCAAATATAATTATAGTTTTGTGCCTTTGTACACAGCTCTTATGTCGCTTTTAGGAATTTATCAATACATTTCAAATCTTTAGTCAAGTGCAGGACTATTTTTCGGAGGGGTATGCTACATATTTAACTGCAAAGTAATGCATGTTTTGTACCTTTTGCGTTGAATCATACTGAGATGTTTGCTGAAATTGTTTAGATGACCCTACCAAAACAAATTGCCACCAGCCACCACTGTAATGCGGAGGAGTGACGTATTGGCACCGTCTACAGCTCTGGTGGTGGCAGCGACCTGTCAATCACAGTAAACCCGCCCTAAAGCATGCTTTGCTTCATGGTTTATACTTTAATGGACGATAATTATGGTTAGGGTTATTAAAGAAGACTTGAAACTAGAGATTGAGACCATGAACAAAGGGAATACATAAAGAAAGAAGTAGAGTCATTTTTTCATAGACTTCTATACAGTAGAGAGAATGCAAATTTTAAGCCACTTCAGCGTCGGCTTCACGCTGCAGAACCGGAGGTTGCCGCCTGGTATCAACATGAAGTCTCTGCAGAGAAGCTTTCAGTTCGTGCTACTATGGTATTACAACCAGGTGCCACGTGCAAGGTTTTTAATTCCACTATCTACTCTGCTTAAAAAGTACCGATTTTGCAAGGCTTGGACTTAAAGGCTGCAGATAGAACATGGCTACAGGCACTCACACATTCTGCAGCGCCACCAGATCTATCATGAATGAAACTTGTTTTTTGATAGCTATAAGAAAATGTTGAATTAATGGGAGTGTGAAGATGCCTGAGTGTGTATGTGTGTGTGTTTGTTTGTCACAATTCACTTCTGTCTCTTCTCAAACAAATTTGATTGCCTGAGTGTCACCTTTTTCCAATTTTCAGTGAAGTGGTCTGAACCCAGTGGAAATGCGTGCCCATGTTTTGTGCCAGTACCAACGTTGTGCAGAACTGCCTGATCTGCATAAACCGAACCACAGCTGTGACACTCCTGTCACTGTAGAGCTGTGAAATTAACACACTGGCAAAACTGCAACAAAAAAAAACAACAAAAAAATGCACCTGCGTTTGCGCTACTGACATTTGTGTGGTCGGAGAAAACAATGTTTCGACGACAGTGCAGAATCTAGAAGTATCTAGAAAACTAAAAGGGACTAAAATGAAACGTGGATTTTTGAAATAACGACTCCATAAGATTTCCAAACTGTGGCTTGGTGGTTTAAATCCACAAGCCTGACCTCTGCATTGAGTTGATTTAATTTCTAGTTCTGTGACAGCTGCAGGGAGTCCAGCATCACACCACATACAGTCTAAGACATCCAATCAAATGATGCTTTGAATGATCGAGTGGTGTGAATGAAAGCATCCCACAAGCAACTAAGGGCGAGCTCCTATCAAACATGTGTAGTGTCAATAACAGGATTTATTGGAAGTGTATAACAGTTCTTTTAAACACATACGGTGCACGATACTACAGTAATCAAACCAAATGTAACAGGAAACATGTTTAACTTGTCACACTCCCTCTCTTTTCCCTTCCTGTAAAAGGTAACAATCATATTCACGATCCAATCAAATCTCAAGGATCAAATCCCACTGATTGAAATGACTGCCCAAGGCTATGTTTTTACAGCTTCACGTTACATACATCACATTATACAAGCCTTTGCTGTTTGCTGGACATCACCTTTTGCAAACAGTGAGAGGAAGTGACCATATTTGGACTGTGGAGGAGTGACGCAGAGATGCCGTACACGGATTGGTAGACAATCACAAGAAGACTTGAAACCACAGATTGAGACCATAAACTCATGTTTACAATGTTTACTGAGGGAATATATCAAGAGAGACTTCTATACAACCAGAGGAGTCGCCCCCTGATGGACATTAGAGAGAATGCAGATTTAAGACACTTGGCTTGGCTTCATCCTTCAGAAACGGAGGGTTTCTAGCCGCCAAACTCTTGAGCACGAAACCTCTGCTTGTTAGGCTGGCCCGTTTTTAAACACTGTAATAAAACACCTCCTTATTCCTTGGCTTTTTATTCAGTCTGATAGGTGTCTTATTGCTTTTATTATTGTATTGTCCTTTTGCCTTTTAAATTCACTCTGTGTGTTGATTACATTTTTTGTAATAATTCTTATCCATTTGGTTCAGACAGCTCTTTGTTCTACTGTTGTTTTTTAAATGCGCCTTTCTTAATACATTTGAATGGGATTGCACATAATTAATGTATACTAAAGCCCACACTTCGGAGAGCAGAGAAAGGAATCCCGAGGATCAGCAGAAAGACGTTGAAAGCAGGTGTTTCCTCGAGGAAATACCGCGGTGTAAAGAATGTGCTATCCACAAGAAAGAAAAGCCCCGGAGCTGCTGTTTCAAATTTCAAGGCTTTTCCGCTCAAGCTGCCACCTCAGACCAGTCGCATTCATCCATGCCTAAGTGATTTTCTACATCTGTCTCCTTCAGTTCCTCTCTCTCTCTCTCTCTCTTTCTCTCTCTCTCTCTTACTCTTCCGGTCTCACTTCATTGTGTTCATCGCTGTCTTTCCCTGCACATCCTTCGCCCTCCATCGAAGCCTTGCAATGAACTCTGTCACACCCGTTTGTTTCCAGCGATTGTGAACTTCCAAGCACTAAACCAAATGGGCATATTATGAAAAAAAGGAAGCACATGCACGCCACCCCAGAAACTAAGGTATGCATGTGCACACAGTCAACCTTGCTCCTTATTACAGTCCTGGCAGTTTCCCTCCTCTAGACCTCTGAACAGAGACGGTAAATAGTACATGCAGACACAACAGAGGAGCAGGAGGATAACGAATGGTGCACAGACAATGCCTTCAACATGGGAAAGATAGAAATCGTTGGCCTCCGCAGATGTTAGACAGTCCATAAACTACACTTTAGACTGTCACTGCATGGATTGGGATGTCTATAACAAAAAGCAATTTTTAAAAAGAGGAATTTATGGATCACATTAATTGTTCGTTGGCTCGGGGTAATTTAAAGTTCCATTTTGTTGCGGCAATAGGAGATAATTTAAAGGTACTGCTGGAGGAATTAAAGCTAATTAACTCCCTCGGCACAAGTTAATCTTTGCTGTTTCATTATGTGAGCGTCGAGCCTGCTCAACCATGTTGTTGTGGAATTGGTTTGAGTCCGTCGAAAAACCAAAGTCTTTTATGGAACGGACACAATATGTCAAGAATAGTTGATGCATTCAAAGGCCCCAAATTGGTTCTATTCGTAGAGTGCACTTTGCCAATATCATGGTTACATTATGTGAGCTCTGTTTGCTGTCATTGTTCCCCTGTTGGCTCTTGGTGAGGTGGATGTAGCTGTCCTCGTGGTCGCAACCATGCCTGTCTTTCAGGCAGATGGCAAGCTCGATGTGTGCAAAGGGAAGCCAAAGCCAAAGCGCCTTTAATCCTGCATTGTTTTTGTTTTTTTACTTTAACCCTTTCACAGTGTGTTTTCACTGCAAAGAAGTAAATTGTAACATGTGTTGTACTGAGCTCATCCTCTTGTGTCACTCCTGGTTGTAAAACAAAACAAAAAAAGCTGATGGCGATGGCTAAAAACCAAAATGGCAACCAAATGTGGAACGTGAGGCTTGAAAACAGTAGTGCACATCCCCACAGCTGACGCCACAGCGATGACGCCCACTTCTTATAGTCTAGTATGGTTGTAGGTCCCCTGATCTAATCAGCAGCGTTCCCATCCATGGATGTGAGGAACATCCACAGCCGCTATAATAACATACAGTAACCTCCAGTGCTTTTTATTTAGAACATAGCAGCGACTGAAAAAAACAAAAGAAACTCGCATTCCCCACTGACTTACCCCACAGTCAGATGATACAGGAAATCAATGCTTTGCATTAACCCCTGATAAATCCACACATCCCTGAGACCAAGCAGGTTGTTCTCCTTGTAGTAACATCCGCCACCGACTGCATTATGAACGCGAAGGCAAGCAGAGCACAGGAGGTTTTACTCGACTCTGCCTTCTTTTCTTTTTGTCATCTCATTCTCTGTACACTGATGGGTATTCCCCAGAATATTACATAACGATATTTGGAGCAAAATGAACAGAGAAGCGGCGCACTGAACAATGCCCCATACAGCACTGTACAACTGATTGATTAAGGTTGCTGCATCAGTTTAAAATACAGATACAAGGGACGCCTTTGAAGACTGCTAAGGGTGCACTGCATGGCTGCGAGACAATTTATCTTATCTTATTTGGAACAATGCAGGTTGTCAGTCAGTCTGAGAACACTGGCAATGCGGCCATTGTGCATTGTTACCTCCGGACGTAGGCACAGAAGCTCTCTGGCGAGGCTATACCGTCATATCTGCTTTGCTTTATGCTGGAAATTCTATGGATGAATAACCTTGCAACTGATTTAATTTCAAGTAAGCTGTACAATAGACAGCATTTCTTTACTCAAATGTCATGAATGTTGGACGAACACCATTTGCAAGGCTGTCGTCTGTCTTTACATCCAACCGCCTGACTGTGGGACCTGACTTTAGCATAAATGCCATACCTTTTGGCTCACTTGGCTCAGAGTAAGATTCCGGTTTAACACAGTATATTGTAGAGGTGGCCCGGGGCGTTTATATCCAGCACCTGTAAAGATTAAGCAGCGTGGCTTTACAAAAGCTTTGTAATTCGTTCTCCCCTTTTTGGCTGAGAAGCTTTGGGCTGTGTGCGTGTGTAGTAGTTCAGCGTGATCTTAAATCGCTGGTTTGTGCATCAACTGATGTGGCAGCTGAGCGGTTTAATGGACTGACTGCATGTGTTTACCTTCATCTATTGGAAAAAAAAAATGTTTTGGTCCCAATCGACCAATTATATCAAGAGTGTGGGTGTTTTACTTTTGCACAATAATTAAGCAGCAGAAACGGAAAACTGAAAACACAATGTTGCTTTTAACATATGTTTCTTAATCCATCCATGGAACAACAATTTGTGAAGAAGTGCCTGGTTATTTCATTGGCATAATGTGCCATCCGGGATTATATTCATGGAATATTTAAAAGCCCTTCATAAAAAGCTCAACCCGATCTGCTTGCCATGAGCGATGCGGTCCGATATAAGCACACACATTCAAGCCTGCTTTAAATGGGCAGCAGAAGCCGGCAGAAGAGGCAATTCTGTGCTCCGACCACGATTCGGCAATATTTGAATAACACACAAACAGCCTAGCATATTGGTTTTCTAGCCCTGACATAGACACTACTGCCCCCTCCCACTTCCACCTTACTATCATCAATCAACAGGCTCAAGGGTATAGGACTGAGACGACAACAGGGAACCTGGAACTTTAGTTTTTCTGAGCACGGGGTTTCCCGTGATGCCCTCTGAGAATCCAAGCCTAATATTAGTATTAGTCCCGGCGTTCGGCGGCTCCAGGAAAACAAGCTTCCTCTGTCCAGAAGGGCCACTAATGAAGCATGCGGTGCGGTGTGATAAATCTACACACATCGACCCACTGCTTGTTTCTATTGAAAGAGCTGTTCCAGCGATAGCTCACAGGCGTACAGTGCACCTTAATTTCACAAAATATGCACGTTTGCATATATATATATGGCCCTAACACACACTCATAAGCAGGAATACTGTACAGCCCTGCACATACTGTAAATTCATGCATGCGCCACAATAAAACGCACTGAGTGGCTGCTTTTAGATTTCTTTAAAGACGCTGTCGGATTTGATTGCTCGGTGCTTTTAACGCTTTCTTAAGGATGGTTGAAGAGACGTGGAGCACTGGAAACGGCCTCTTCTGCACAAAGAGGTGACGACAGAGTGCCAGCCTGCTGCAGTAACCATGGCAACAGGAGCAGGAGGGGAAGACCAGGTACCTCGTCCGAAGCAGGGCAAATTGGACGTTCCGCGACACTTCTTCAGACTGCTCTCCGGAGGCTGGGAGCAGGAGAGAGGATGCTCGCACTTCTTCCCGGCCCATCCCTCCTTGCAGTCACACCTGCCGCAATTACACTGGCCGTGACCTGCCAAAGAGGAGAGGTGGAGGAGGCAGACAGGTGAAACAAAGTGGAGGGGCTTTGTGCACGGGACATTCTTTTGATAAAACAGCATTGAGTGAAGCAGGCACACCGAGCAGGGGGGTGGGAGAGTGTGATGGGTTACAGGGCAGAGGAGAGAGCAAAAAGAGGAGCGAGTGTGTGAGAAAGTGGAGCAGGGGAGATAGCAATATGAAATAGGGGCCGGTCACGCTAAAGGTGAGAAGATTGAAGGTCCTCGGAACATCGGCTACACAAGCTTTGACAGTCTGGCCTCCTCTGAGCTGCTGGATGAGCATTGATTAAACCTGGTCTGCTCTTGGGGAGAGAGACTGTTGGAGGAAGATCAGATTCAGGACATTAAGATGTGAGTCGCGTCTGCGTTCTCTCAAACTATAGCTATACATTATATCGGTGACTAATTTAGAATTCAGAGCATAGAAATAGCAGAGAACGACTATTTGCTATGTAAAGAGCGTCCCGAACAACGCATAGCGCCCACCCTGTCAGGTGAATACTGTTAGCTCTGTGAGCACTGCTGCTAGTGTTCGACTGTTAGCATCATTAGCTACTAAGCCGTGCTATGTGGAGGCAATCCCTCGATCAGGGATATGTTCTGGATTTAGAATGTAGCCCCTTTAACGTTTTAGGAAAAAGAGTGAGATGAATAGATCGATATCACTTCTATATTTGTGACCAGCAGCACGTTAGCTTAGTTTAGCATAAATACTGTAAACAGCAAGAAACAGCTCGCCTGGCTCTGTCCAAAGACAACAAGAAATACCTTCCAGCACCTCCAAAGCTCACAAACGAGTACGACTCCCATTTGTTTTGTTTGCACAACTACATGAAGTTGAAGGTCACATTTAGCCGTACACCATAAAACTGCTATGTTTTTTGTACACATATTTGTTCACCTTCTGAAGGAGCCAGGCAAGCTGTCTCCCCCCGTTTCCCTTTTTTTTATGCTAAGCTAAGCTAACCAGCTGCTGGCTCTAGCTACATATGTATATTGTAGCCTATCGATCTCACTTTTAAGAAAGCAAATAAGCGTATTTCCTGAAATCTTGAACTGTGCAATTCTTTGGCGAAATTTGAAAGAGAAACTTTTGCAAACAGGTACGTTAATCCAAACATAGCATGCTCACCTGAGCAGAAGTCATCGGAGTAGCGGTCGTAGGTCGCGTGACAGTTCCTCTCATCGCACTCGCATGTGTCTCCGTGGATATCCCCCCAATCGCCGGAGGGATCTACATCATGACAGTTGCACTCTCCACACACACAGGTCCCTGACACACACACAGCAAACACGACCGCACATACACACAAACAGCTAATTCAGTTTGTTTTGTAGTGTCCAAATAAACCAACAGTGTACACTGGAAGAAAATAAATGATGGTAAACATAACGTACTGTCTGTGTCAAGATAAAAACAAGGAGAGGGGGGGCGGGGAGGGCTTCTAGCGTGAAGGATTTAAGCAAGTATTATTTAGTTACTTCTAGGCTGCAGCCAACATCTGCCTCACTTTTTCTTCCTTTATCTACATATCCGTCCGCCTGTCTCTTTCTGATTTGTTTTTACATCTCAGCCAGGGCACCAGCTCAAACAGCAGCCAGTGGAAATCCCATTTTCTCTTATCAGCGGTGACAGAGCACGGGGAACCCCTGGGGGGGGGACCAGGCCAGCTGGCAAGCCTGCGGGCTGTGGCTGGCGCGTGTCTGGGCCTCGGCCCTGCTGCAGTCCTCCCTCACCACCCTCCTAACCTCGGAGTCCTGGATTCATAGAGCCGTGCGCTTTAATGTCTGCCACAAATGTGACAGTCTGGCGTCATGGGTAGCACATTAACGCACCTGTACAAGCTAAGAAGAAAAAAAAGCTGTAATAACACCGGGACTCCATTAGGACATTGGCATTTTCTGTTTACTGGCTACAAAGCAACATCCCCCCTTCAACACAAAAGAGGAATCAACCCCTCTCTGTGTGCCTCGTGCAACGATAATATCTCCAATTCAAATTGTTGTGATCAAGAAATCCCATATAGATGCACATATTTAGCCCCCGGCGCTATGTGGCTGTTACCGTTTTTTGACAGCGCGACGGTGGGTGTATTATTAGCTCAACGGCGGAGGCTAGGTGAGCCGAACAGGCGGGGTGGAGGGCGGCGGGGCGATGGGGTTCTATCTAGATCAGAGTCTTGATCTATTGTGTGCCCGTCAGCCAAATCATTCACTCATTCATTTCGGAGCGTAAGTGGAGCAGGAGATATTTCTGAGCCTCGCGCAGAGACTCATCTCTACATCTATACAGGGTGATGAAATCAAATCAACCCTCTCTTGCAATCATCGTCCTTCTCCCATCTCCCATAATCACCGGGAATTATCTTCCCGGTGCTTTAAAAAGGAGAATTAATTCTGACGTGCCATATATAGGGGATGGGAATTGAGAGTTGTCTCCCATTATAATCAGCACCAAATTGTCTGACTTCCGAGAATTGTGTTGCACTCGAATGGGGCAGGATGAAAACGACGTTGGAATATGTTAACATATTTTTACAATACTTGAGGGGGTGAAATACTGGATTTTTTTTATATTTTGAGCAAAGGCCACACTCTGCTTTAATATGTGTTGGCAGTGCATGTCGTTAAGTGGTGTTTTGGACAGTTTACAGTAAAGGTGCGGGGTTTTTTTTACATCAGTTACGCCGAGTATAATTTAACATCAAATTAAAGCCAAGCAGTATTATCACATTTTGTTCTTGCCTCGAAGAGACGTAATTAAATGTGAAAATAATCTTTCCCAAACATTTTTTCTTTCATCCTTTTCTAAATAACACGAGCTGGGCTCAGGTTCGAGTCGCTCCAGAACACAATGTGTCACCTTCGGTTGTCACTGCCAGTCAAATATTTGTGATTCCATGTCCATATTTGTTTCACGTCATTTACACTGTTTAGCTTTTGCGCAACAGAAATATGAAGGAAACTAAATCAAAGCAAGAAAACTGGCATCTCTTTCCACCTAACAATGTTTCAAAAAGGAATCAATGAATAAATTGACGGATAACAAGTACTTTGGAATGCATTGCATAACGCAGTCAAGCTAATAGAGCGAGCACACACAAAAAAAAAGAGAGAAAAGAAAATGTGTGGAGGTGGATTTGAACTGAGATTGACTCTTTTTAATTGTGGCCGTGTTTCCTGTGTTCTTTCCTCCGGGGACTCTCGGGATTGTCCGGCCTTCGACTGTCCTTTTCTCTCCTAAACAGGAGTACAATGGGCTGCTCCATGAACACCGTCGATGCTTGTTCATGCAGTGTCGGCTGTGCACTCAACCATAAATCATAGGGCTCTGTCCATGCAGCCTACCATTTGGCCCCTACCACTTAGCCAGTCCTCAGCCAGTCCACTGTAATTAATTTTGGAGAGCTTTCCTGAAATCCCGCAGGATCACTTGAGCTCTGGTTAGTGAAGCTGTTCCTCCGCCTGTCTGTCCGCCACGCTCTGGTGACGCTCAGCATTAACACCAGGATTCCTTCAACCGGTCCATTCTATGCATTCTGCTTCATCTCTGTGTTCCTCCAGTGATTTTCTTTTGTCTTTTTTTTTTTCCTTTATCTCCATCTTTTTTTTTTTTCATACTCAGTTCAAAAGATGGATGTCAAAACTGACTCTTTTTTTTCATCTGTGATCGTCAGAAAGCAGAAGACGAGCTGGAGCTGGGGTTCTCTTGTCATACATGCTGGAAACTGTGACAGATCAAAGATTTATATAAATCCATGTTGCGTTTGGATTCCATTCATTCCTTCCCCAGCGCGCCACTACTTTGGGGATAGCGGTTGCGTTCAAAGGATGCGTTGTTGAAGTATTCACGAATCATTTATCGTCCTTATGCAACGCGGGAATGCGCAGCGAAAAGCAGTCGCAACACATTTACAACATCAGAAAAAACAAACTAGTGCATGCAAACTATTTCCGGTGACATATTTCAGAACGCAAAGGACACTGGCGTGAATATCCCACAATGCAACGCGGTGACATCATTCATAATAGATGATGGCGGACGGCACGAAAGTATGTTGAGAGACAGTACACACACGTGAGTGTGTAGGGCACCGGATGCTGTTTCGGATGCAGCGTGTGACTTTTTGGTCGTCTTCGTGACCCGAGACAACACACAGGAAATTAACTTGATCCCATTTGCAGTGTTTGTTTTCATGTTTCCAAGCAACACAATTCAATTCTCACTCTTATGAGGTGGATTTTAATGGGTTCAGAAGCTGTAGTGACGATTAGGAAATTGCACAGCATCCTTGCCATACTTATTAATCCAATACGTCGTAGCTTTGTGAATGTGAGATAATTTGCATCGAGCATATATACTTGTTCGGATATATTTTCTCCAATATTTGTTATATTTTGGATGTATTTTATATTCTAGATGGCCGTATCACATTTATAGTTAACTATACAAATTCAGTCGAATCCAAAAAACATGACCTCATTTGACTACTGTACAAGCGGCTGTGGAGCGGGGAAACAGACCTCTGTTGCTGCAGATCTTTCCATCTGGAGATGTGCATCTCCGCTTGCTTTCCCATGGGCTGATGTCACACTGGAATTCACATTTGTCTCCATGCCAACCAGCAGCGCAGTAACAGTTTCCACAGTAACACTGGCCGTGGCCTGGAAGCAGATCAGAATGCACACGCGGCGACTGATGACTTCACCTTTGTCAGGTTTTCGACAATAACTCCTTCTTACTCATTTACCCAGTTCGAAGGATTTCATGTCAAAATAGATTTTTAGCAGACGTTTATAAAGAAAAGAGTTTTAATTGCCACTATTTGAGACTTGCTAGACAAATTAAAGCACCTCCACTTCTAACGAAGGCCTGCTGAGCAAAGCCCATCAGTTGCTTTTTTTTCTTCTTCAAAATGAACTTAAGAATGAATAATTTAGCATTGACAGGGCCGTACCTCCGCACACCTCCCCGGTGTCCTCGTCCAGACACTCGCTGTCGTCACACTGGCAGAAGGGTCCCGTCACCAGACCCCTGTCGTCCTTATTGTCACACATGCAGCTGCCACAGTGGCAGGTGCCTAAAAGATGCCAGACACAGTTAAAAGCTCACGTGTGTTTGATAACAAGATCAAGATCGTGCAGGTGTGTGTGTGTGTGTGTGTGTGTGTGTGTGTGTGTGTGTGTGTGTGTGTGTGTGTGTGTGTAAAATGACAGTAAGTGCTTGGTTGTATACGTTTCTAGTGCACTGAAAGAGCCCAGCTGGTTTGCAGATGTGCAAACCGGAGACACGCGTTCAGCCTTCATTTAGCCGGGGAGGCACTGCGGCCCCAGTGAGGCGAGAGGCCGTCGACACGTCACAGTGTGCGTCTTCAGCGCGCCAACGCTCAATCATGTGTCCACGGACATAGACGCACGAAAAACAGGCTGTGGCTTGTGATTTGTCCAAAGTGAACACAGTATTGTTGACTCAAAACGTTATGTTTTCCATTGCATGAACGTATCAGTGCATCATCAGTCCTGGGTTAGGGAAATAGGGATTGTTGCATATGTGTGAGAACAAAAAGATTATAAGTGTCTCTTTTATATAAGACGTGTGCGTAGTCATTGTGACGGCACCAATTGGTTTGTGGACGTTTTGAAGCCTTGAGTTTGGAGTACCGCCAACAGCATGTTCGTTTTTTCCGCAACCGATAAATGGAAGCAACCAATATTAGGAATGGGGAGCAGTGACGTAGAGATGCTGTACGACTCTGCAGCAACCTGCCAATCACAGTAAGCCCGCCCTAAAGGATACTCTGCTTTATGGTCTGTTTGACTCTAAATGGAGCATAATTTACTGAATGAACATCATGCTGTATTGAAGAAGACTTGAAACGAGAGATTGAGACATAAACTCATGTTTACAATGTTTACTGAGGGAATAAATCAAGAGAGAAGTAAAGTCATTCTCTCATAGACTTCTGGAGGAGTCGCCCCCTGCTGGTGAGTATAGAGAACGTGAGTTTTATGACACTCGGCAGAACCGGTGGTTGTCGCTTGCTTTTAACTGAAAGAAATGCACATTCAAAGGAAATAAAAAGTTTGAGACTGGTGGCTTTTTATATACTTATTAATTGTAAACTTGTGTAAAACATTATCAAACACATCATTTTACCTTTGTATTACTCGTCTATGGAGCATATCAGTTTGAAGTACGCGAATTGTAAGCCTGTGGTCGAGTACAACACATGCTATTGTTGTGTATATTTTATGTTGATTATATCAGTTTGTTGGAAATGTGTGCTCGTGTGTGCGCGTGTGTGCGTGTGTGCGTCACCTCTGTTGGAGCACACTACCCCCTGTGGGTTTTTGCAGAGCTCTTTGCTCTTCTTGCCGGGTAGGTCACACTCCTCCTGGAACTGGCAGGCCTCTCCGAACCAGCCTTCGTCACACTCGCACGTCCCACAGTCGCAGTAGCCGCGGTCTAAAGGGAAAGCACAACGCACCCCATGCTGTTCATCAACACTGGGAAAAGCACGCCCGGTGCCAAAGCACTCTCGGAAAACAGTTGCACGACCAGGAGAAAGAAACTAACTCTGAAAGAGTTAGGACTCCCTCGACTTCTAGCTATTGGAACACATCAATTGTACTCTCCGTTTTAATGAATGTGATATATATATATATATATATATATATATATATATATATATATATATATATATATATATATATATATATACACATACATTATAAGTAATACCTTCCTTTTTGTTGCAAAACTTCAGGATGATATTCAACCGCCGTGATATCGTCACTATTTCTTCTCATGCTGATGTTCGCGGTGAGCAACATGTAAAACAGGAGTGATGCAAAAGAAGGATGTTGACGACTTATTATAAATGCCGCCTCAAGTGCCTTTAGCAGCAAGGGAGCCTTGTATGTCACACTCCATCATTCTCCCGACTCGTTCATCGTGTAAACGTGACGTCCTTTTTCCAAGAGCCATCAATCAGTCATTAGCAGCGGGCGAGTCCCCCGTCTCTTCTCATTATCAATACGTCTCGGGGGACACTCGGGAAAGTGTTCAAGGCGAAAGAAGAATATGGAAAGTGTGCTTACGCACCGCAGAGGCCACGTATGATGTTGAGGAACTGGTTTTAATGAAACCTCACACGATTGTCATCATGTGAACTGAATAAGAGGCTCTCTCCACTCGCTGTTCAAAAGTTCAACTTCCTTTTATTATATTGTAGAGACACATTGGTGAGACATAATCTTGAGACAATTACATCTTTTGCATAATAAAGCCTTTTTAGCTCTTTACACTCTTGTTTCTTTTGTCAGTAATTCTTGAATTGTGGTAAAAAAAAAATTAAAAAAAGAAAATGTCTACTGAAGACCCCAGCCGTTGCACATTGACTAGTTTTATTGCTTTGTGGTTAATGTTTGATTTCTTCAATACACATTCAGCACAAGAGCTCAGGAATGAGTAAAAAACACTAACTGGAAATGGGTCAGCAGCTTTGAATGGGTTTTTGCTAAGATGCCCGAGATAAGATCTGCGGTTGCAAAAGATTTCAATGTGCTCCGATCTGAAATACAGCAGTAAAGCTTTTAAATGTCTAAAAGTGGTTGCTTACAAGTGTCTAAATAAAACTACGAAGCATCATCGCTGCGACTAGTCCGCCTTCTTCGCCTCGTTGTGTGCACTCATGCTCATGTTATAGTCTTACATTAGCCCTTTGCTTCTGCCCATTGCATTCACGCTTCACAAATCACAAAAAGTCTAAGTATTGGAAGTGTTTGTTTGCCACAGAGCTTATTTTACTGCAATAATCCAAAATCAAATGGAAGAAAACTCTCATAGTGGATTTTTAGCCGAGGTAACCAGCGTGACGCTGACTTCCTGGGGGTTGGCCTACAACGACATAATCCCTGCACAATCTTTTGCAGAATAGATGTAAATGACAAAAACAGAACAAATAAAAGAAATCATTTCTTTTTTGGATTATCGTTTGGTTGTACGGATAGAAACTGACCACGCTCAGGTCTCTCCGACTGAATTCAGTAGAGTATTACAAAGTCACTGCCACCCACCGGCCCCCATTAATCTTTGCTTAACAATCACTCCGACACATAAAATGGACCCTCTTTGTCAGCCGGGGGGCGAAAGTTTGTGTGCGTGGGAAGCCGGCTGTCTGTCAACAGTTTATCTTGCCTAGTGCTTCCTGAGCAGTAATTCTCCATAGCTCGGAGGGGGGGTGGGGGGGGGGACATCAGGGTCCCTCCCACTCACCGCCGCCGGACACGCGCGCCCAGCCAATCAGAGCCCCCGACCCATAGGGACCAGATACGCCGCCAAGGGGTGGGGGGAGGGGGTCGGCGAGAGAGAGAGAGGATGCAGGCGTCAGTGTCAGTAATAGGTGATGATGGGGCGTTACCATGATTAACTGCAGACAAGGAGGGAATAGTGACTCACTCACTCAGCAGGCGAATATCAGAATAATAATAAAAAAAAGGAAATGAGTGTAATATTGAAAGGGTATATAAGAAAGGAAATAGGGTCGTGTGGAACATCACCATCCGGCAATCTTCGAGTGATGTACGGTTAAACATATGGAGGAGAAAGAAAAAAAAATTCCCTCCCCGTGAGGAGAGAACACTTCTGTCAGTTATTTTCGAGGCAATCTCAGGCTCACTCGTCAGAATTCAGGGCGCCTTCAATTATACGCAACGCAATAATGCCAGACACACATTACATATTGCCTCTCCAAGTGACAACCCCCCCCCCTCCCACCCAACACTCACTTTGTTTAGATCATGTTCTCCATAACATGATACTCATTTCACTGAGTAATTATCCCTCCTTGCTTTCCTCTCTCCCTCGCGGGTGGCGGAGCGTGAAACGCCGGCGCGTCGGCTCGTGTTCTGCGAAAAGAGATCCAGGAGACACCTGTCCCCGGTAATAAGTCATTCTCAAGCAACTCCTGCTTCTCATCCTTCTGTGTTGTTGTTGTTTTTTTTTTGTGTACAATCCTCCAGCTTCATTTGTCACTCTGGTGACGCCATCATGCCTTTATGAAATACAAAAGCAACCTTTTTGTCTTCTCCAACCTTCCCCTCGGCATGGTAACAAATAGCAATGGAGAGACACTTGTTCCTACAGCAAGAGGTCCTTGGAAATTGAAATTAGTTCCTAATAAAAATGGTCTTGGAAGGACTTGGGTAGCTTTTTTCTCCCCGCAGCCCACGCTGGAATCATTAGGTGACTCACCACGCGAGCACACACTGCACAGCAAAGCATCCAAGTGAAAGCACATCAAAATATGCACTAGCAAAAAAATCCAGAGATGAACAATTTAATGGGCTGTAATGGCTTACGGACTGCATTCCTCTCTGAGTCCTGGTTCCTCCCCCCCCCCCACCCCCATCTCCCGCCTCGCTCTTGGGGAAATCAGCAGAAATGAGTATTAAACCTTTTAGTCATTTTGGACAGACAGCCATTAGTGAGTTGTTCTCCCATGATTAGTTTCTCTCATCTGTCTATAATGTGTGCATATTGGAAGCAACATCTTAAGCTAATGTAGTGCTGATGGAGAGTGCATCTGGAGGAGTTGGATTAGGACGAGCGGACTTCTTATGCGCCGCTGATGTAAAACCCCCTCGGGTGGGATCTTCTTTGGCAGGTGGGGGCAGGAGGCTGGGGGCCGAGCCAGGAAGAGAGCAGCCGGAGCCTGAGAGGCTAAAATATGTTCTTAAAGAACGCTTAAAGCATCCATCCATCAGGGGGGTGAAAGGGGTTTTTCCCATTGGAACGGCCTCTTCAAGATCGGACGAGAAGGAAGCGCTTATAGTAAAGTCACAGACTTTCTGGATTACATATTTACTGTTGATCAAACATCACATGTGCTGTTACAGTTGGTGTTGCTGTACCAACTCTGACTCTTTGATAGGAAACAATTAAATAAGAGTTTTTCCGATAGAGATAGAACTGAAAGGGGAGAAAAAGGGCAGATTGTTATGTCAAATGACTCAGAACATGCTGAAGTCTGTGTTTTTACTACAAGGTTGTTGCTTCAGGCCCAATTCTATTCATGTTCCTGTTGGTTCTCTTTGCAGCGCTGGGAAATGAAACCCTCCAGATGACACATCTCTTCTGTTTGTTACTAATATTGAATTAATAAAAGATAATGGAAGTAAACATGTCTGTTTTTTTTTATTATGAATCATAACAAATACAAAGTGTTAGAAGAAAAAAAGTGGAGAGTCAAAGAAAACGATTCATGTCTAATAACGTGTTGACGCATCGACGTGAATCGATAATCGTTTCACAATCGCATCGTCGCGCTCCGGACACGGCGATCACCGCGGGGCGATGATACAAAACACAAAATAATCCAGGGAACTCGCCGCCATTGTTCCCGGTGACTGGGTTTCTCGCGTCAGCCTCGATAAAACAGTCTAATGCCAGTCAAATTGTTGCAACAGCAATTACTAACAAGTTGATAATACGGGGTTCCTTCATCGGGACAATGCTAGCCTGCAGCGGCCTGGGCCACCCGCTGTGTCTCTGGCTGGGAGAAAGGACCGTGGATTGCAGAGAATTGCACAGCCTGTCTCCACACACCCCAGAGGAAACCACAGAGAGAGAGAGAGAGAGAGAGAGAGAGAGAGACAGAGAAAGAGAGATATTTTACGTGGCCAATGAAAGAGGGAGGGCTGTGAAAGAGAGAGTGGAAACATTGCCACGTTTAACCTCGTCTTAGGGGATTTTTACGACTGAAAACTATGATAACCAAAGAATATGTTTCTCATGTGCCGTACTGTAGGCTAAAAAAATCCAGGGAGACGGAACAGGAGGATTGAATCACAGTCGAAAACAATCAGCAGAATGAAATGACAAGACATTTTTGGGTTGTTTTTTTTTGCACATTTGGGGAGCAGATGTTCGTCCAGGTCGTCATCCCATCGCTCTGCTGCAATGTGGGACGCATCAGCGGGAGGGGAAAAAAAACGCGTGAGTGACAGCATCACCACTTTGTGCACATCCGAGGAAATCCACTCCCCTCGAGCTCCCTCAAGCTCCAGTGTTCCTGCTTATTTTCAGCCCATAACAGGTCTATTACATTGTGATGGGATTTATGTATTTTCAGCGTTATCATGGAACGTTCCAAGGTACATATATTGTTCCATGCAGGCGTTTCCTTTCTGCCAATGGAATCGAAAAAAGCATACCGTGGTACCGTGTCTACAAAAAGACATGATGTGTGCGATCACACAATGGAACCAAAAGAAACAAACAAAGGACCTGAGTGCGTCTGTGGTGGAGAATGTGATGCATGTAACAGGAACATAATCTGCTTCTTTTTTTTCTTTCGCTCTGAATGAAATGACAAGGACAGCTATTCATTCTCCTCTAACCAGAGCGTGGACATTTCAGCATATATGAACTGCTTCTGTAATGCCTCCGGTCCAGCATGCATTGCTAAAGAGCACCCTGGGCGGTTAACTTTTGTTCATCCTGTGCACGCAGAGTGTATAAATATCGAGCTTCTGGTTCACTTGACTTGACGGATGTCTGTTGACTGCACCGATGGAAAACTTACACAACAGATGAGGAACGATGCCCCACAAACCAGAAAACAGGATGTTGTTTCAGGCGGCGGTGACATATTACCCCGAGCAAATCTCACAATGTTTCCATTGCTACTAAAGCAAAATTAAAATGAAATAAAATTGCCCTCAGCTTGACTTGTTGCTCTGATCGGGAAGATCTGATTTAGTCTGATGAATGCCATCCAAGGTAAAAGAACATCTCAATGCCAGGAACGCCAATATTTCTGAAAAGGAAGAAGAAGAAGAAAACACACACACACACATTTTACCCCTATAAGGAGAAAAACAAATCTATTGGATCTTATCTGTGGGCAGTTGTGAGAGGCAGAGATAAGGGAGCCGCAGGGAGTGAAATTGGCTGCTAATCTCAGACCGCATGCATGCTGCATGGGCCATTGAGCAACTGAGGTGAGGGTGGATGTGTCTATTCTTCTCAATATACTTTGAATATAATTGCGGGCCCTGCGTGCACACGGATGTGCAAATTTGTGTGCGCACATGATTTTTTCCGCCTTTATAACAAGGTTAATCCTGTGTGTGTGTGTGTGTGTGTGTGTGTGTGTGTGTGTGTGTGTGTGTGTGTGTGTGTGTGTGTTTTAGTGGTAAAAAAAACACTCATAAGGTAAAAGAATGGGTACAGGCTGTTGCACTGCAGTATATGTACGTCCCCTCTTTGATAGATAGACGCCACTCAAAGATGCAAGTCCTCTTTTTTCAAGTCAAATTCCTTTAAAACAAAATAACACATTTGCAATAATATTCTGGGACGCGGCCGTGAAAGTAAATGTTCTATTCCATCATTGTTTTTTTTTTCAAAATGACCCATAAAAGAAATCCACACTTGGTAAGAGTTGCAAGACTTACCACTGTCGGTAATGTAGGAATGGATGTGTGTGTGTGTGTGTGTGTGTGTGTGTGTGTGTGTGTGTGTGTGTGTGTGTGTGTGTGTGTGTGTGTGTGTGCGTGCGTGTGTGTGTGTCTCCCATCCCTCTTCTGATGTGTTGAGGTTCCATTTGCAGTCTGTATCCCCCAGTGAGTGAGACCCCATCATGAGGCCTCCTCGCTCCAGACTTGCTGAACCATAATGAGCTCCTAAACAGCGGCCAACTTGTCCGCCCAAATAAATCTCCCTACCCCATTACACACACATACACACACATGCGCGCACACACACACACACACACACACACACACACACACACACACACACACACGCACATCTCTGTTATACCCGTCCTGGGTGCACATGCGTCGCCGTTTGACCCCTGACCTTCTCCAGCCCAGGGACCACAGAGCACAGCGGAATAAAACGATGGTTAAAACTAACGCCGGCTGAGACAACCGCCCTGCAACGGATCCTCCTTGTGGTGGTTATAATATTCAGGTTTGTTGCTGAGACTTGGTTTCAATGTGTGTCATTTGTGGTGGTGTCAGATTGTACTGACAGGTGTTTTTCTTTTTTCAGGTTTGTTAGCCACATTTATATCAATGAAGGTAGATTAAATATTCGAGAGAAAGAAAACAAACCTCTTAAAATAATGTGATATGATTGAACAAATCACATCTCCCAAAAGGACCTTTAACGCCTCTCTGGAATGATTTTTAAAATGACACCAACACATTTTTGCTCACTCGGCTCTGCAGAGCGGAGGGAAGCGCAGGGTCAGATGATAATTCTGAGTGTTTGTCACTGAGAGCAACCCCCCTTTCACATTACCTGTAGTCATTTGATTTATGGTTAATATAAAAAATATTGATTAAAGCAGCCTCATCAAAAGGGCACCATAGACCGCTGCCTCTAAAAAATGACCATAAAGTTGATTCAAGCTAAACTATTTTCGACAAAACTGATCACTGTGACCTTCATGAGGGTAAGATTTACTGCAGACGGCCTTAGTTTCACTTCTCCCCTTTGCTAATTTATTAGCTCATCTGATGACGTGCAGCTTTGTAAAGTAATACAACCGGCCAACCAGGTTCCTAATTATATTCATGGCAATATTCTCTTGCAATATGCGAGTCTGCGCCGTGCTATACTCTGATTTATTCTGACATTATCTCTGCATTTATTCATATTGTACATTTAAATAAATGTTCATATTTACTTACACAATTCTTGCATTTGTCACGCACCTAATCATGGCATTATTGTTTGCACTGTTATATTATTGTGCTAATATGCATGATTTGCATTTCTTACCATAGATTTTCCATATGTATTGTATTAATAATGCACATATTTTAACAAAAAAAAAGTATTTATATTATCTTGTAATTTCTTCATATAGTAGAAGTTTCCATTCTACAATAGCAGCAAATGGGGGTTTCTTTTAGCCCCGGGGGATCAATACCAGATTTCTGGTTCTGATTTTGAAATGTATTCATAGTTTCGTTGCTGGAGAGAAGGTAGTTCATATCAAAGCTTGCTTTTATTTACAAACTGCACCTTAAAGAAGGGCGCTTCCCTCCGCTGTCTGGCCCCCAGATTGGAACTGTGTTGAGCTCTGCTGCATCAATTACTGACCCATCACTGACAACCACACCAAAGCACTAAAACACGTGGCGCCGCGTGCATGCACACCACTTTACCATGAAAGCCTGGAATGTCAAACTTGTACGAGACCACGTCAGACAATATGTCGTGACAAAGTTGCCTCCTCGCTTTGACGCCAAAACCAGCAGGTGGTCTCACTCGTCGTACCCACCGTTGCACGTTTTCCCATTGTGCGTGGCGCAGACCCAGTCGTGGCACTCGCAGCGCGGGCCGTAGAACTTCCCCGGCGCCGTGGCCGAGCAGGTGCAGATGCCGCAGTCACACTTGCCCCTCCCGCTGCAGACCTTGCCATCGGGTGTGCGGCAGCGGCGCAGCGACGACTCTGTGGACAGCTTACACACACCACCCACCTGGCTGGGGAAAAAGAGAGGTCAGTTGTTATCCAGCTTTGAAAACGGTGGAAGTCAAAAGGTCAAGTGCGCCGCCATCTGTGTCTGTTTTAAATACGCAGCACCACATCTGAGCGAAAACATCTCTCCTTTTAAACATCCCAAAGAGTCTTGTCATGATAAGTGGTAGGTGAAGTAATCATAGAATATATATAATATATAACCAGTCAAGAAACCCATTTATTTTTCACCTATTTATAGTTTAATAGTTATATTCTAAATTGAATGGCTCGGGAGTCAGATAAGTGTGTTCGACAGGCCCACAGATGCGGCAGAAGTCCAATAAAGTTCAAAATGCAGTTCAGTTTTCTTTTGCTCAGCTGCACAGTGCAATGAAAAAAATAAGCATATAGGGAAAAATAATTATAATACATGTAGTTTATTTGTGAAAAACAATTCAATTATAAAAAAAGCTTCAACTTTGAATTACGGAAACAAAACAAAAATATATACATATGTATTTTTTTTTAAAATTATAAAATAGCTATAACTTTGAGATTCTGTTTAGGCCTTAGAAGGCCCTGACAGCCTGCCACTGATATACACACACACACACACACACACACACACACACACACACACACACACACACACACACACACACACACACGTGTGTGTGGTTTAAATTAAGACTAGCAAAACTTGAGGTCAAAGAATCAAATCCCAGAGGCCCAATCCCGATCTACACACTCACAGACTTTGAGGCGCTTTCCCAATAAAGTCTGCGAGGGCTTCAGGCTGTCCCACTGTCAAATTGTCAAGCGCTAAAGGGCATTTTGAGCTCTTAACGCACAGTTCTCAGTTGGTCAGCATTTATGCTGGCTTTCATAGCATTGTGACATGAAACACGGGGGCCCAATCAGTGTCCCCCCTGAAGCCTTCAACTCAGAACCCTCAGGGACTCTTCTGTCGTTCTCTGGTAAATGGTTGAGTGTGAGAGACTGTGAGGACTTGATATGGTTCATATCAATGGTATTTATTACTTCTTTTTTCCTACACAAATTTCTGTCAAAACAGATTTAATAACAAAATGAAAGGGATTGATTGATGAATAAACCAGCTGTGTAATATAATCTCTGTTTGCCTTCCTGCGCTTTCATGTGTTTTCATGTACCGCCTTTAATCCCTAATGTAATTTGCCAGGCTAAACACCAATCTCCTTTTTTTTTTTACCTTTTTTTTTTTACATTTCCGGCTTCCAATGGTAACCCCGTGTTGAACATCACATTGCTGTGAATTGTGGGTAATTCCCTCAGGCAAAGTCTTCAGAAATGTGGATTTACAGAAAGTGTTCACAAAGGGGTCTGCGAAAGAGTCTCTCGACACTCGATGATTTGACACTGGGACAGCCCGAAACCCTCACAGACTTTGCGGGAAGGCGGATCAAAGTTTGTGAGTGTGGAGATTTGGTTTGGGCCAAGTTTACCCGGGAAAGGGCCAGAGATGTGAAAATAAAGGGAGACAGGTCATGCCTGGTCTTTCAGATTTAAACAGAAATGTTAACATTAAGGATTTAATATGATTCAACACATTAAATCTGAGTTCAAGGCTTTGGGGGGACATTGGGATTGGCTTTAGACTTCAGGTGGGACATTGGGATTGGGTTTTAGGCTTTAGGCCGACATTTGGATTGTGTTTTAGGCTTTAGGCTGACATTGGGATTGGGTTTTAGGCTTTAAGGCGACATTGGGATTGGGTTTTAGGCTTTAAGGCAACATTGGGATTGGGTTTTAGGCTTTAGGGCGACATTGGGATTGGGTTTTAGGCTTTAGGGCGACATTGGGATTGAGCCAAAGTCTTTAAGGGGACATTGGGATTAGGCCTGCTTCCCATTTGGGTAAAGGGATTATACCTGAGGGGGTTGTCCTTTCCAGGCAGGAGCGCCCATGCTGTCCTTCCTGCCTCAGGTGTGATCATGTCACTTCTAGATGGGAGCTTGTGAACTTAGTGAATCCATTTCATTTTTTTGGCACCTGTATCATAACATGAGTGTAACCAACAAAAAAAACTGCTTCCTTTTCATTTGTTGGGATTCCAACTGCGAAGTCACAGAGGAATAAACGCCTGAGATGAATAACATTGGGGGGGAAAATAACCTTGGAAACACAGACAAATACAATGTGGAGGAATAAAGGAATTCTTCACCTAAAAATGTTTGTATTTTACTTACTCACCCTTTAAATTCTTAGAGAAAACTTAGTTTCCCTCTCATGCCTCCACTTTAAATGAATAATCAAAAAGCTGAGAAATGTATGAATTAATCAATAAGTCTCATAAATATGTGTCATATCCGCTTTGTATCACGCTTGTATCACACTGCCATGGGGTTAATGTTTTAACAATTGTTCAGGGTTGGGGCAACAAAACTACTTCATTAAGGTTAGAAAAAAGATCATAACAACAGTATGTAACACGTATAACACGCCCAGAGTCAACATTTACTTTGAGTTTTACAGTACATGAACCGCTGGGTAAAAGTCCTGTGTTTGTTTGACCTATTGACTATTTTTTAACACCCATCTTCAGCAGATTCATTTACCCATCTGTTATACCCGTTATCTTAGGATGTAAGTTCTAAAAAACTAACTTTTTTTACTGGATCAAAGACTTTGAGTCAAGAGGAAACAAACTTAGTTTTCTCCAAGACTCCAAGGTAACACCACACAGTGTGTAATTGATGTACAAATGGTCATCTGGTGGGTGTAGTATTCCTTTAAGCTAAAAAAAATCAAACAAATCTAATAAGACAGAAACAGCTTCACCATTCATTAAGCGCTGGCAGCTGTTTCATGTGCTTTGCTTTCACTCCACGGGATCTCCGTGTGAGATTTGTTTCATTTGGATGCTGTCTAACATTCTTTTTCAAATCCTTCCCTCCCAAAACTGTCCAGTTTGGGAACAGTAGACACATTTCAAACAGATCAAGTTTTCCTGACCCTCCCACTGAAATACAGTAAAGAATGTGGGTGTTCCATGTGCCATGGGTAAGTTATACAACTTCCATTTCACACAAGCTTCACCCCCGGACGACCTTCTTGGGCTTGACCACGTTCCCCTGCTGAGCAGCCGGCTGCATTTTGAACTCATTTGTTCATCAGGATGAACCTTTTCCCATGATGCTTTTCAGCGTTTACTCAGAAGTTTATTTTTTGGAGTCGCCCAATGAGATTTTTTCATCTACAACAGCATTGCATTGTTGAATTGTTAGCAGAAAGCAGTGACCATGCCAGAAACAATATATTTTGTTATTCCAGTGTTGAGGCCATGGCACATTTTCAAATAAGATAATAAATCAAAATCAGACAGTAAATATCATACACTATTTTAGACACTGTCTCTCAGCCTTCAACTATTTCTATGCTGCTCCATCATGTTCCAAGTTTTAGCACCTATTTCAAACTAATTGGTAAATTGAAGTTGCCACCGGAGAAGTAATTGTTGCACCACAACATTGCGAAACCGATCCGGGCATATTAAACTTTTTTTTCTTCTATCCGGCTGGCACTTATGTTTAAGCAGGACATTTGTAGGACACCATCTGGTCTTAAAATACTTCCTTCAGAAGGCGGGGCAATGGAGAGGCCTGTTGTGCGCCTGTCAGTCACTCAGGTTGTATCCTTCACTAATTCACAACTCCTAGAGAGCTCTAAATCTTTACATAATGAAGGAAACACTTTCTGAAACGTTGGTCATTTTTCTCTGCTCTGTTAATTGCGTCATTACTGTTGCGCCATAGCAACACATTTTTTCACGATGAATACATATTGCAAGCTATTTTGTTGTCTTGCCTCTCAGCACAATACTCTGATTTAATTTATGTTCCTGCTGGTCAGCATTGATGCAACATTGTGAAAGGTAGGAAGAAGTGAAAAGGGCTGAGATTCTGTCAATTTGGCTGCAATAAGCGTATTTTCCAAAATAAAGAAACACAAAATAAAGTTGTGGTCGTTTGTGTTACAATGCACTACTCTGCTTGCATTACAATTATTATGTTTGCGCAATGAACGAAGTCATATTTCCCTCAGCATGATGCATGATGATAGATGGTGTTCAGTTTATTGTCAACTATTTCTCACGATGGAATTGTGAAATACTTCCTAGAGTCTGATAATTGTTGCTATTAATTGGGATATGAAGCACTACTTATAGGTCTGCTATATATAGAGGGAGGTGAGTGATTTTAGACCCAGTGACTCCTTCCTGTAAGGTTCATGGCTTTGTCAAAAGGTTGCTTGCTGCTATACCTAAGAACACCAACACGTGATCCTGGAAAGGAATTGGGATGCAACCAAAATGTTGAGGGTGAAATAGACTGTGCTGACCCGATTTCTGGAGGAGGCGTCTTTGTCATGAGAATATAAAAGGTGTTTATTATTGGACTTATCCGAGCAGTGCAAATGTATTCCATTGTAGGAAACCCAATGCCTCCAAATAGTTCAGTCTTCCCCGCACAAATGCCTTAATATAAGGATAGTTCAAGTGGCTGACACCTTGTGTAAAACTCATCGTTTTTGTACAAATATGAAAAAAAGAGTAAGCAAATACAAGACATAGAATAAAATAAACAAGTAAAATCAGCACAATAAACATGAAAAACAACCAGCATGTTAGCCTTCCTCCATACTGTATACAAATAGATCAACAATCGTATTCTGGAAAGAATACGATTCATATAATTGCAGATGCAATGAATGTTGCATGCTCAGTGAGCAACCTACAACTGGCAGTTGGCAAGGACTATAAAAGTAATGCTGCCTCAACGCTTTTGTTAAATAATGTCTAAATATATATGTATAACTTGAACACAACACAAAGACTAAACATAATACATGCTGGTTCTAAGATTGCATGAGAGGAAATATCTGGATCTCAACAAGCAGCATTCCTTAAATGAACAAAAAGAGAAAAGATTGCAGGAAGATGAATCAAACTTTTCCCACATCCGCGGTTCAAGAGTACGTTATATGCCTTGAACTAGAACTATAAGAGATTATGTTAAGTACCCAAGAAGCAGGGAAACAACCCATATTGTTCTAATCTGCTCTTCCTATCCACTGTCTCATCCACTTTTGGTTTACCTTTTAAAGACATTTATAAAGCTGTATCTCCAGTAAATTTTTTCTAGATGGTATCGCTGAATAGCATTGGAGTGACATTGGGAAAATTTAAGATAAAAATCTGTGTACACAGGCTGCACATGTCGGCTTACTGATTGATTTGTGGCTTGTTTAGTAATGGATACAAGTCTTTCTGGGCTCCAAGTGCAACTGACCAATATAATAAACTAAGACTTTCAGAGCGGGCGGAGAGGTCGATGATTCAAACAGGCACATAACTTTCAACCAGAAGACCGCTGTCCATATCCTGTATGAAACTAAAAGTTGATCTTGACATTTGGTCACTTCAGCATGTCAGTCAGGCGAGTAGTTAATGTCTTTAGTCACGTGACTCGAGTGTGTAGCTAGTCATGTGACTTGGGCGTGTAGCTAGTCACGTGACTCGGGTGTGTAGCTAGTTACGTGACTCGCGCACGTAGCTAGTCACGTGACTCGGGTGTGTAGCTAGTTACGTGACTTGCGCATGTAGCTCGTCACACATGTAGCTAGTCACGTGACTCGCGCGTGTAGCTAGTCACGTGACACATTTGTCAGTGACGTTAACGTCAACCACATTCATGTCTTTAACTGAGTCATTGTGTTGCCTTAACAGAACTTTCTGTGAAGACAGAAGTTTATTTTGAAAAGACACTATCAATTTTACATTGATTCTGTATTGACACGTCCAAAACAGTTGCTGGAGGGGTATGTAGAGCGTCATAGTTTGAAGAACACTATCTGCTGTATTTGAAGCATTGGTCAGAGAATGAGTTGGTATTCTAACCCTAGTTTCATTAGTACAGGTGGAGTCCTTCAACCTTAATCCTACTTCGTTTGGAAATTCTTCATCGATCGGATTGAGCATTGCGTGCGTATATATGATAAGTGTCATGGCGCTCTCCTGCTTTGCCTGTGTTCGTAGAACTGAGGTTACAAAACATAACCTTCCCTATTGAGTATTTCACACCTACTCGTTCAGCCACTGTCATTTTGTTATGAAGACATACCTGGTAAACAAACAAGACAGGAACTGTTTGGATAATTAAAACCGAGGAAAACACTGTAATCGCCCAGATTATGAGGAGTCGCCTGTGGTGAGGATGGAAGTGGGTTTGCCACTGCTGTCTAATAAATGCCATGCACTGTACGAGCTCCAGTATAACATACACAATGTAATCACTCCACATGCACCTGTTTGGAGAAAACACCCCCATTGCATTTGAGTTTAGATTGAATCGTATGGCAACATTTACACATCTGCTAATTCAGCCTTTATTGTAAAAGGGCATGGTGTAAGAAAAAAATCAACACACATGATTCCAAATCAAATGTAATATTTTAATAAAGTTGTTATGCTTTTCTTCAGTATTTTAATTTAGTTTTTGCCTCCAAATCATTGCTCAGTAAAAGATTTTAAGACACAAAATCCTCGCTCCAGCCAAGATGTCACTGAACATTCTTGCACCAAACCCAACGGCCACAAAAGCTGCGATAAGATTAAGTATCCGAATGAAAATAAATTAATTTAAGTTGACAAATAAAGTGCTATCCAAAAGCTGAATGATGGAAACAGAGAAGCAGATTTCCCTCCCGTGACTTGGCATGCCAGATTATTGGCAAGCAAAACCGCATAAAGAAGTGCAAACTACATTTGCAGGCACTCCTAAACTTCCCCACATTGCACTCTCCAAATGTTGTCTTTGTCAGCAACACTCTGTACCTTCCTCTCCCTTCTCGCTTTCTTTGCTACCCCAAAAATAAACACACAAAACACATTAAAAAACTAATACAAGTGCGGAAACTCACCTCACCGATTGTAACAAAGTGTCCTCCACGGCAGAGAGCAGAATCAGAAACAACGGCACCGACATGGACTGCAACGAAACCCCGGTGTGCATGTTTAATCCCAGAGAAACCTGAAGCAAAAGTAGCTTGAAGGAATTTTCCCCAATCTTTCTCGCCTTAAACAGACGGGACAGGAAGAGAGAGTGAGAGAGGGGGAAAGAGAAGGAGAGAAAGAGCAGCAGGCTGGCCCTGAACTGGCTCAATCCCTTCAGAGGCCAACAGTTCTCTGCATACAAGTGCCTTTGATTAGTCTTGACTCTCAGACACAGGCCTGGGCAGGAGCCGGAGCGGGGGAAAACTGCCAAAATAAAAAAGTTAAGTCACCAGTTTGAGATGTAATTAGAAGCAGACTGTTTTTTTTTCCAAATGTTTTGTTTTACTCGCCCCCCCCCCCCCCCCCCCTTTCTTTTTCAGATCTCTGGTGTTTTGCTTCTTCCCTTCCTTTTGATGTGAAAGGCCATTTGTGCAAAGGCGTTTCGGCATGTCAAATAAGAAAAGCACAGGTGTGGATGATGAACATAACAATGGCTGAATTCCATTCAGCTGCTCCGGGGGGTTCAGCGTCCTGGTATTGTGCACACTCATAGCTCATAAAATGATTTATTAATGTTATTAGCGACACCTATGCTTTTCAGTGACGACTCAAAGATGGAGGATGAAGTTGGCCCCGAACCATGCTGCAGAGTTGCTATTTTAAGAAACATTGAATGCTAAAAACAAATGCAATTTCCGTAAGTCTCAAAAGACTGTCTGCCAATCAGAGACAGGCAAGGCAAATTATATTTTGTATTTATTATATTATTCAAATTATCAGGACAATTGTCCACCACTTCACCGACACTTGCCTGCACTGTTACTGTGCATTGTTAAACTACTACTTTAACAGATTAAAGGAGAGATAATCAAGTCATGACACTATCGCGAAAGACAGACAGACACTCAAAACTGCTTCAGTGGTAGTTCCCTCTCCATAAAGTATCTCCAGGTCCACATTTTGATATTTTGATGACTCACATATACTCACAAGGTGAAAACAAAACCATGACAGTTAAAAACAGCACATCACCTCACTTAAAATTCACCTCATACGACCACAGTATTTAACGCAACCCTGCCTTTAATGTAATGCTTCCTCCAGACCACGGTCTGCACATTCTGTACTCTGGCAGCATTCAAACTGTGTGATCCAAGCCCAGGCCAAAGAGAGGGGAGGGGACCAGGAGAGCCTATGAACAGCTACGTCAGCTACAAGCAGCAGGCTGAAGTGAAACTTTCATCACCTCTCATACCACAGGATCTCTCCACTGCTCTGAGTAGACCTGACAGCACCGTACTAAGCTCAATGATTTATGAGGGCTCCAATCAAAAGGTATGGAAGAGGTCAGGCTTTGTTTCACCTGGCGGGGACACACAGACATGCAGTAGATGTGGTTTTGGAGAGAAGAACCAACAGAATAACTCAATACAGCACAGACAATAAAAAGGACAAAAAATATGCATTTGATAAGTACATGTTTTTTTTTTAAATTTAAGAATACTTCATGATATTGAGGACTAGCAATTAGGATACATTTCTTAAATTATTTTCATATAATACTTTTTTTTTATAACAGAGGTACACACATGTTCACACACATTTGTGTTTGATAGATTATTTCTCTAATGTAACAATATGGCAATAACCTCTATACTGATGGAAAGCATGTTCATTTCCCTTGCCATTCCAGTCTTTCTACTCCTAAACTCTGGAGGTAGTCTCTGATAAAACTCGCTCTGTGGAGCTGAGCGTTGCCATATTGGAGGATGGAGTTCAGTCCCAGACTGTGGAGCAATGGGATTGCTGCTGGTTGCAGAATCTTAATATCTCTGCATTGAGATTGCCTCCAATGAAGCACCTTTTGGGTACAGTCAATAGAATCAGCTGATTGGCAGAGAATATTTTTCATACATACATACATATATATATATATATATATATATATATATATATATATATATATATATATATATATATATATATATATACACATATATATATATATATATACATATATATACACATATATATATACACATACATAGATATACATATATATACACGCATATATATACACGCATATATATACATATATATATACATATATATATATATATATATATATATATATATATATATATATATATATATATATGTATGTGTGTGCGTGTGTGTGTGTGTGTGTGTGTGCCAATGGCAGGTCGTGGATTTTGCATGCTGTGCTGTTTAACAGCTGATGGGGCGCAGCATTCAGAGACTTCCTGCTGCTGTTTCACAATAAAAGCTTCATACAGAAAAAGCAGATTACATGGCTGCTGGAGCCTGCAGCCTCGCTCAGTCTCAAGGCAGGAAGCTGTGCAATGAGGAAATAAACTAAAAAGGAAAAACTAATTATAATACTAGAGGGTATTTGTGATCAACAATGACATTATAAAAAAGATATAACTTGGAATTATAAATATATATATTTGTGAAAAACAATTACATTATAAAATAGCTATCACTTTTAAATAGTTTTTTTTTTTATTCTAAAAACTATAACTTTGTAATTCTGTTCAGGCCAGCGGTGAAGGCTTAGCGGGCCCTGACAGCCCGCCACTGGTGTGTGTATGTGTGTGTGTGTGTGTGTGTCAGACTGAAATCTGGTTTAATGATTTCTTATTTTAATATGATTTTTTAGGCATTAATATTTTTTAATTTTACAATTGTTTATATATACACACACATATATATATATATATATTTAATATTTGACTCTTGTTTTATTACTGTAAAATTATATATAAACATCATCTATATATATATATATATATATATATATATATATATATACATATATATATATATACATATATATATATATATATATATATATATATATATATATATATATATATATATATATATATATATATATATATATATATATAATCACAGGAGTAAAACAATTGAGGCAAATCAAAGTATTTGGTAGACTGTCGCTGGGGCAACTTGATGGACCGTCGACTGTTACCATGGAGACGGCCGCGCGCCTCCGCTGCATGCGCTGACGCGGCTGAGTTGATGTGATTGAAAAACCGGCGCGCGCTCCCGCACTCTCCCACACACACGGTCCCCAACCCTGCCGAAAAAAAAACACAACACAGCTAATGTCATGGACGGTACGAGGCACGGCGGATAAGGGAAACCCTCCTCTCGTAAGTGACTCGGCGCTTTTCTTCTTCTGCTTCCTCTCCTCCTTAAGCCGCCGCGTCGCTCGCGCGTGCTGTTTGCAACCGGACACGCAGCTGGTGTTGCTTTCGGGATGCTACCGACGGTCTGCTGCTGCTGCTGCTGCTGCTGCTGCGCGCTAGCTAGCTCGTCGGGGCTCCAGGAAGTGAAGGACGTCCTCGTCCTCCAGGAGTAGGCCTCGATACGAGACCGCCGCGCGTTTGCTTACACCGTGAGGTGTCCGCGCGGTCACGTGTCCCGCTAGCTGCGTTCAGGACACGTCCTGTGGTTAGCTTTTTTTCCTTCTTTTTTAACCCCAAATGTAGCACCTTGTAGCTCTCGTGCGTTTCCATAGTAACCTTGGCTCCGTCGACGTCAGGCCGCTCGGCTCTCCATCCCAGGATGGAGATGCATTTCCTGATTGGACCCCCCCCCCCTCCCTCCCTAGCGCGAGAATGGTCACGCGCCACACGGCAGCTTGTCGCGTGTTGACAAGGCAGTTGTCCCCCCCCACCCTCCCTCCAGAAAAAAAAAATCCTGGTGTAGTATATGAACAGCATTCCCAAGACTGATTTGTTTTTCTTCCATTTTAATTTAGAACACGTTCTTGAAGTTATCTGACAGTACTGACACCAGAACCCACAAACAGAAAGCTGTTGAGATGGCATCTCAACATGCAAATGAAACCGACCTGATGATGTGATAATAATGAACATCTTGTTGTCACATATATTCCAAAAGGAAGGTTTCAGTTGTGGCAAGTGATCAGGTAGTTTTGGTTCTTATTAATAGTCAGTGCAGAATTATTACCTCCATATCAATATGTACTGATGCTCCTGACGCTGCTCTAATGAATATTCTGACATAAGTCAAACACTGGACGTCATGTGAAAGTGTCACAGCCAGGTGCGTCTTTCAGCTCACACTTTCAGACACAGCGGGCCGTTGCTGTGTTTGACGTGTTCCCCACGAAGTTGCAAGCAGTTTCCTCGACATGTAGCAACTTTAGCATTAATTGTTGAGTTGCGTTTCCAGTCACTTGATTGGAGGTAAACCCCAATATTCAATTTCTAATATAGCTCGAGCGGCAACTCCTGAAGGAAAATGTGTCTGCTCGGGCATTTTAGCTACTAAATGCTCCATGTTCACCAGATCGATAGCAACAAATACACACAGAGGGACTCACACATGCATTCTGTGGTTTATAAATTAAAGACTCTCAACATGAAAATATATTGTTATATATAATTTAATATATAGAATATAAAAAAAAAATCCCAAATTTATTTCAGAGGCACACAAATATTTTCTGTTTAAATGATTGCAATACAAATACACAAATATATGGATTTATAAGGATTTAATACAATATATTATACTATATATAACTGTTGAACTTGCTTGTCAATGCGTTTGTGAGTGTGTGTTTTTTTTAGCTTCCCCTGACGTCGCTCGACTTCACCATGGGAATGAACTGTAATCAGGTGTCTTCTTCATTCTGAAAGCAATGCTTGTGGGAAGATATATATGTATATATATTTATATATGAATCCCAAAATGCATTGGGGAATTGTACATTACACTTTATAATGTGAACCATTGTTTGTGAATAAAACACTGCAGATGCAGCTTTAAATTAAACAAAACATGGACATGGAAACATGAGGCTGACTGTCCTCCCCCTTAAGTTCAAACAAAGCGTATGATTCTCAGACTATTTTAAACTATGGAAGAGAAATGAAGAACTTCAACTCGACTTTTCTCTTAGGCGATGCAGCCGAAGTTTTCACTCTTTTGGGAGTCTGCGAAGAAAGTTCGCAGACTCCCAACAAATGTTCCCACAGTTACAATTAATATGCCCAGTGATCGCATCCTGCCCGCGAGATACATGTCTTCGTTCCAAATGGGAAAGTAATTGCAGTCTTTGCCACCTATACTCCCACATAATAGCACTTAGACCCTGCAATTTAGTTTTCACTCTTCTTCACGTCTCCATCTGCATATGTTAAGTGTAGCAATTACACTGGGAAATTGCTTCTAACTACATGGGGTTCATGTGGACAGTTTCTTTTCTTGGTGGGAGCATAAAAGGAAACAAGGGTCGTTAGAGTCACATTGTTCCATCTGCATTCCCAAGGGTTTTTTTGTTCTCCTGCTTCGACTTGACCCTTTTTAAAGGTGTATGTATTCAGGTTTTGTCACTTTAAAAAAAAAAAAAAAAACGTCTTTTGTTGATTTTCATTCAGTTCAGGACAGGTTTTAGGAAATTGATGCCTGTTCCTTTTCTGAAATCTGTTTTTTCTGTATAAGTTGATAATCTATTGTTTTGATGTGATGTACTCTAACCATTCTTTTCTCATTGAATTGTATTTCAGTTCACAGTTTTTCTTGAAGAATTGCTTCGCTCAATTGTTAAAACATGCAATTTCTTACGTTCCTATGGAGCCATGCGTAGAGTTTCGGATGCATCCACTGAAGTATCTCTCTGACACTTCTGCCTCACTTCCAGTAGAATAAATAGGGGTCGGGAGAAAAGAAAAAAAAAAAATTTTTTTCACCGAAGTGTCCCAATAAAACAAAATGGATATGGCAATTAAAAATAAAATAAATATAATAATAAAAAAAGCAGCACATGCTGAAATATTCACGCCCCTTTCATAATGAAGGCGAATTGAAATGAGCTTGGCTCTCTGTTACTCTGGGTGTGACACGTCATTTTTTTTTTGCAGTTTTCATTGACACTACATTGCCCAAGAAATAGGTCTTATAAAAAAAACTCATCCATAATGAACAAAATATGGTTGTGTAAAAAACTCTCGGCATGGCTTCATCTTTTATTCTTCTGGACCTCGGATGAGCCGGATGAACTGCATAGCTGTGTGTTGCTGAAGCTGCACCTTGCAGCACTTGTGAATATGCTCTCTCACCCCTCTTTACTGCTCTTATGGCTGCTACCCATTCACTGGCCGCTGCCGCAGGACCTCCAGGCCTTTAGGACATTCTCCTTTTTGCACCTCTAGTCTGTCTCTCTGGTTGGTTTCTCCACCCCTCTGTTGGCCTGGGGATGAACGCACCAATGAGGAGCCTCACAGTGAGTCCTCACCCTACCACCACCCCCCTGGTCCTCCTCCACCCCCATCTCTCTTCTCAACACCTCACTCACTCACTCACTCACTCACTCACTCACTCACTCACTCACTGAGTGTGTCGCATTATATGCCTTGGTGTCAGACGTGGTGGGCATTCCTGTCTGCTCTTAACGTACTGTAGATGTGGGTAGTGTACTGTACACCATATGAGCCATGATGTTGACTAACTGTTGTGTGTTATTTACAGGGTATGCCTGATCGCATGTTATGTGCAGTGCTGGAGCAATTTCAGCTTTACTTTTCCCTTTGGTATGTGCGCTTTGTCTCCATTCAGAGTGTCATTTCTTCTTGTGTTCTTATGTTAAAACGGCCTGTACACGTTTCCTTTTTTTCTGCATACACACATGCACACAGACACACACAAACATGGTATGCACAGGTAAAAAATAAATAAAAGCGAATCAACTGGGCGCCTCCCCCCTGAGTGAGTGGTAAGTGGCTGGAGCGGTTCCGATGTGAATACACTCGTCCTGTGTTCCATGCGTGCTACGTTGTGCATCACGGTGGCCATTCAACAATGCAACACATGTTTGGTTTTAAAGAGCATACCTCTGTTCTGGCAATTCAAGTCGGGGTAGTTTATTCTGCTTAATGCGTCTCGCAGTAATTACACCCAGAGGCCACGATTGACACGCAGCTTATTTAATACGTTGATGCTATATTTAGATGTCGGATAAGTCAAGGTGGGCTTTGACCAGTTACCCATATGTTAAATGTACTGGTATTTTTCTAGTTCCAGTTATTGTGGCCATATATATGACAGGCCAAGTGGCCTCTTTACTGCATTGAGTACACTTTAAAGCGTATTCATTTAGATTAATGTTCCACCTGATTGGAGAAAACAAAAGGTAGTACTCCCCACTGCCCAGACTTGGATGCAGCCAGAGTGTTTCTCCTATTATCCGTTGTCGCTTTGTTCACCGCGTGGTCTCCCGCCCCCCTTTCCTCCTCCCTTTCTCTGTCAGATCCACTCCCTGTATAGCACAGCGAGCCCCAGCATGCTGAAGAGGAAACAGAGCTCACGGGTCGAGGCCCAGCCCATGACTGACTTTGGGCCGGACGAGACCCTCGCAGATAGCGCCGACATCTTCTGGATTAACAAGCCAGTGAGTTTGCCTCCGAAACTGCCTCGTGAAGTCACGCTGGCAAAGTTAACCAAAAAAGCTAGACAGCTGTAGAGTGTAACTACTTTTTGTTCTACTCTCGTCCTCCATCCCGCAGTGGGTGCACACTTTGCTGCGGGCCTGCGCCATCATGAGCGTCATCTCCGTGTGCATGAACACCCCCAAGACATTCGAACATTACCCTCCGTTGCAGTACGTGACCTTCACGCTGGACACCCTGCTCATGTTCCTCTATACCGCCGAGATGATCGCCAAGATGCACATCCGAGGGATCATCAAGGTAGCTGCCTGAAGGGGCTGAAATCAAGTTAGCGAGATTAAACAATTTCTTTATTCCACAGTATTGAGGAATGTGACTGCAAAATGCCCACGAAGGAAAATACATAGACGTAAAGACTGAAAATGCAGTTTCATTGTGACACAATGACAAATGAATATTTTATTTATTTTATTCTATCTTGTGGAGGTGTTGCGGGAGAGTTCAGCTTTTTTTTAGAAACACGACCTCATCGAGCTGTACGTTCAGATGAATCGACGCGATAAAAGAAAAATCCGAGGTAGACCGATAGTGTTCTTCAGGAGCATCCAGGAACGGACAGCTGGCAGATGAATAGGGCTGTAATTACTGCCATAAAGAGTGTGGACAGTTTAATTGGCAAATCAAGGATAACAAGCAGAAAGGCACCGGAGGACACCAGTGCAGGGGAGCGGCACGACAACCAGAACAGTCTGTCTTCTTCTTTCTTAAAAAGAGATAAAAACACATCTTTGTCCGTTATAATATGTCTGTCAATGTCCGGTAATATTTGTAGATTCATTATTCGTAGTCATTTGTATTTTAAAGTGATAGAGTATATATTCAACATTGAGTCAAGACCTATTTTGTAGCTAGTTAATGAAATGTGTTGCACAAAATAAATAAACAATGATCCTCACTTCATGGTAAAGTAATTGCAGGCTTTTGTTCTTGCTAGTGTGTAATCATCAAACATGGACTTATCTCTCTCTCTCTCTCTCTCTCTCTCTCTCTCTCTCTCGCTCTCTCTCTCTCTCTCTCTCTCTCTCTCTCTCTCTCTCTCTCTCTCTCTCTCTCTCTCTCCCTCTCCCTCTCGCTCTTTCTCCATTTGTCTATTTTTCCTAGTTGCTTTGTTCTTAAGAACAGTGTTTTGCCTTTTTAAGTTGATCTGTCTATTTCAGTTTTTGTTTGTCTCTCACTCTTTATACAACTCTCTCTCTCTCTCTCTCTCTCTCTCTCTCTCTCTCGCGCTCTCTCTCTCGCTCTCTCTCTCTCTCTCTCTCTCTCTCTCTCTCTCTCTCTCTCTCTCTCTCTCTCTCTCTCTCTCTCTCTCTCTCTCTCTCTCAAAAATTGCGGTCAGACTGTCAAAACAGGCACATTTGTTTCTGATTACATTTGCTGTTTCCTTTGGATATTTCCATGCCGTTTCTTTTTCATACTTAGACTGTCAGTTTCTTCCAGAAAGGGAAGGATGGCCACTTCATATGGGAACCATTTCTAGAGCCATGAATCCGAGCAGTATTAAATCCCTTAATACGTCATAGGATTTTGTAAAGTCTGGCCTCGGTTAATGATGCTTACAATATGTATTCACATTGCTGACTGCTGTTCTTCTCTTCCTGTTTCTCTCCCGTGTTGATGCCTTTATGTCTCTCTGCACAGGGGGACAACTCCTATGTGAAGGATCGCTGGTGTATGTTTGATGGATTCATGGTGTTTTTCATCTGGCTGTCCCTGTTGCTGCAGGTACATTGCAACATTTAGAATTACAGGTTTCATTATTATTTTTCATCCACCCCTGGAAGTCCTTGGAGAGCGTTGTAGTTTCTTCACTTCTTAATGATCCAATCCTCTGTGTGTGTCAGGTGTTTGAGATAGCGGATCTGGTGGATCAGATGTCTCCGTGGGGAATGCTGAGGATCCCCCGAGCGCTCATTATGATCCGGGCCTTCCGGATCTACTTCCGCTTTGAGCTCCCCCGCTCCCGCATCACCAACATACTGAAGTAGAAACACCGTTATGAGCATTGCTCCTTCCTCGCTATGACTTTTACGATTAATGGGCGGTTCTCTCAGGTAAAAACTAAATATGCCTTTTTTTACCCTCCTTTTCTTTTTGCAGGCGATCCGGGGAACAGATCTGGAGCGTCACCATCTTCCTGCTGTTTTTTCTCCTGCTCTACGGAATCCTGGGCGTTCAAATGTTCGGAACGTTCAACCACCACTGCGTCACGAACGAAACGCAGAGAGGGTAAGAACGAGGTTTGACCCCGGATGCTTTTTTGTTGTGCATTGACACTCTTATTACTTACTTTAAGTACAACACTATCATACTCTTACTGAGCACCCTTAAATACCTTGATGGAGGCTGTCTTTTCCCGGCTTTAATGGAGGCATAGCATTTTCAGTTTTTCACTGAAAACAGTTTTTCTCAAGCAATAATGGTTAATGAAGTCGTTTTACGAACCTAGGAGATACATGCTGTACGCCGGGCGTCTTTTTTTTATCACAGTTTATGGAGGAGGCCAACACTAAGTGCAAAAACCATCAAGCGGAACACCGTTGGGACAGACATACATGAGCCTGAATGCATCCAGCTAGACATTTAATTTGTGCGTTACGGGCCGTAAAAGCCGATCTTAAAAAATTCCCGGAGAGCATATTTGATCATCACATAAACAGCCTATGAATACACTGACTAAAAAAAAACGTAATTGTAATGCAGCCCTCCTCCCCTCCATCAGTGTTGAGGAGTTCGTCCTTCGTGCCCGCAAGTTAATATTGGGATTTTCTGGTTTGCAGAGGTGGTAGCTTGTTTTACGGTCTGCATGACTGAAACACTGCAGGGGTCTGCACAATCTAGATGCTGCATCAAACAACCCCAAGCCACTTTTGCATTTAAAAACACGACGCCCAGATTCCATATTTATGTTATATTGCAGTCTGTTATATATACTTTCTGGCTCCATTTCTCCCCTCGCCTTTCTTCATCTCAGCTTGAATACAAAGTGTACAGTCATGTGTTTCTTTTGGCCGATCAGTGCCGTTGCCCGCGTTAACAGCTGTATTGTTTAGCACAGTTTTCTGTGACGTGGCGGTTTGAAATCCATTGCATTCTGAAACTGCTTTTTGCAACCAAACTAATATCATGAAGACCATCTGGATGCGATCTGCTGTTCATTGCAAATGTTCTGGTTCCAGCCAGAGACGTAAATCAAAGGCTCTTAACAGAAACAGACATTTGGTAACTTGGTCCTCCTTAAAAACAACCCTGTTATGAAAATGAATCTTGAACATGTACATAACAAAAGAATGGGAATGTGTAAAAGTCAAGACTAATGTCAGTGTGGTGCAACAACGATATCTTCTTTTGAGAAAAATAGCCCCCTCCTGCACAAGCCATGGTTGTCCATTCAGTGTGATATCTCAGGTACAGTCAGTGATTTAAAAACAATAAAAAGTTTACTGAATCAAAACTGTCCTCTTTTCACCCCACTCTGGGACGTCCCGCCCTCATGAATTACAGCACAGCTAAGATGGGCCAACGGTTCAGTCAGTATTGTAAATGGTCTCTCTTTAAGTGCAGCAGCACCTTCTTTCCATATCCAAGAGCATTATTCATTTTAGTAATTTAGAGGCAGGCCGAGTTGACACTCATTGTGATAATTAACAAATTCCAACATTGTCCAGTCTTTATGCATTAAGCTAATTTCGTCTACCTCCCGTCTACATGTCATGTGAGCCCGGGGGTACCCGGCGTGCACTGACCGTCATTAGTAGCAGGAAAAGATGGCACACGGCGTTGTCACATTCCTTGAGCTCTGACATCCCTTCAGCAACACCATTCCGAAAGTGTGGCGTGGCAGCTGCACGTGAAATTAGTTCGCTGCTGTGCTCCTTTCCCCCCGAAATCCCCTCGCATACATATGCTCCTATTGGGATATTCTAGAAATATGTCTCACAAGGACTGATGTCTCTAATCTCTGTCTGCCATATGCCCTTGGCACAAAGTCAAAGCTCCCTCGCTTTTTCATACACATGGGATTTGATGGGAATTGAGAAGGAAGAGGAGGGATGATGGGGGGGAGAGGACGGACGTTTTCGGATATGGATGTTAGATGAAAGGGTTTTGGATTTGTGAACAAAGTGGGGTCCCCTTTTGTCGATGTCAGGCTGTCTGTGATTGACCTCGACACCATTTAACTCTACAGAATGAATAACGACAACATTTTGAATCAATTAATGTAAAAATAACAAATCATAACTCTGTTTCACGCCTCCATTAAACCCACCGATTCAGTGGGTTGTGTGTCAACAAGAGGTGGTTACTCGCTGAGGTGGGCAGAGCTTGTTGACAAGACCTCGCAATTATGCAAAGCATTGCAAAATTAATTTAGGTTCGATCAAAAAAAAACAAAAAAAACAATAACCTCTTATCACAAACACTGTTTGTTTTTTCTTTGACTCACTGAGTTATTAATGCTGCGTTATTGCTGGACATTTGGTCTCTCATCCGAGGCTTTATTTATCTCCTCTTTGTTGCCCAGAAGACCGTGATTCATTTGATAAGATACGGTGGTATTATTCCGCCCCGGTGTAATAAGCTCTATCGGATTCATCGCCGTGCCTCTGGTTGCCCTTTGTGATAGCGTCATAAATTATCCCTTCTGATCCTGTAACCTGTAATAAACAATTTGGACGAATGTCTGGGCAGCCAATTTGAATCCATTCATTTTCATTAGAGGAATCAAGCCGCTCCAAGGAACAACACCTGTGGCTAAAAGAGGGGTAGAACTTGTGTGTGTGTGTGTGTGTGTGTGTGTGTGTGTGTGTGTGTGTGTGTGTGTGTGTGTGTGTGTCTCATGTTTTTTTCAAATGTTTATCTCCCATAAATATTAGACTTTTGCCATAAACTCCCTGATTTCATTATAAAGGTCCTTATCACTGTCAAGTCTTAAAATGATACAGCTCACAATTGATACTTGTACCTTCTTCGTTAACTGTTTACTGTTAAACTTAACTGTTTTCTTGTTTATTTTTTGTAACCAGTAATGTGACATGGAACAGCTTGGCCATCCCAGACACCCATTGTTCCCCTGATGGGGAGGGCTACCTGTGCCCTCATGGCTTCAAATGCATGGACCTGGAGGAGCTAGGCCTCAGCCGACAGGAGCTCGGCTACAGCGGCTTCAATGAACTGGGTATGAGCCGCACACGTGACGCGTTTAATGCAGCTGAACATGCGCGCGCACATCTGTCCGATAAGGACTCAAGGGGAAGAAATGAACCCCTAATGTGAGAAAGTGAGAACCGAAGAGCAGCACGTACCAGCTGTGTGAGGCACTTCCAATGCGGCACTTATCAGCTGAGCGGCGCTCGGTTCCAGTGTCGGTGCACAGTGCAGTGGCCCTAATCTTTAGATAGCCGTGAAGGAGAGTGAGAGCTTCACAGTCAACGCCACCTTGATTCAGACATTATAGACTGCAACGTGGCGCAGTCGGGGCAGTTTACAGCCTGAAACGTTTTGGTCTATCAACACACTTTATGAATATTAATGTAGCTTTTACTGTGATGCCTAAGTGCCTTGTATAAAAACCCTGATTTTATTATTAAGTGCGGTCCTATTCATAGGAAAGGTTCTCACCTCCTAAAATAGTTTATTGAGGATACAGATGTACTATTCTTATTCACACCCATGCAGAGGCAACACATTGTTCATGAAGACACACTGAAGCCCTCTTTCCTACTGGAGAAAAAAAAACGATAACAACCACAAACATCTGGCTTGTATCATTCGCGGGAAGTGTGACAAATGACTCTGCAGTAGTCACGGGTATTTATTGACTCCAGCTCTGTCAGTGATTGAAACTTGACACACCGGGTGGACGTGCTGCTTTTCGTGATGCTGTATGACGCATGTTGAAGTAAATGTATAATATATACAACAAACAGGGATTTGAAGAATTATTAAAGTCAATAACGTATAACACATCCAATAATTATGCTCTACTCAAAGCTACCACTCCATTCAGACATCAGTCATTTTACCTCACTGATCATGGAAACGCCCTTCATTCAAATCCACAGAAACAAAATAAAATAAATCATAAACCCTCTGTGTTAGTGTTTACACTGCCCCAACAATCACCAACTCTGGTTTGGTCGAACTTAAGCCTTAACTTACAGAGTTGACATGAACAGACAGAAGTTAAACGCTCACCTCAAAGCTAGCAGACTCCATTGACGGAAACATTTTAACTTAACACACTTCATTCAAACTCGACAGAGAGAAAATATAACTGACAGCATGTACTTAAATAAGCTACATCTGACAAGATTAACTGCTGACAGTGACATAAGACGTGCGTTAAAGATAATCCCATCGGGTTAATGAGCCCGCGGCTCTCTGAGTTAGAATTTAGAGTCTTGTCATCATAAAGAAGGGAGGATGCCGGCGTGCTGTGTTTTTTCACGGGCTGTCAGAACCCATTTTCACAATATAGAAAGTCAAGGTATTGTCTTTTTTGGAAAGGCTTAGTTTAAAGAGAGCCATGATAATTGGCGCGAAGCTTGCAGACATCACCGTGTTGAGCAAAAAGGCCGACGCTGACAAGTGTTTCAATACCGATCTCTGCTTTTCATCTGACTGTGCAACTCTCCGCCTCCTCTGTCTGTCTTTGTTTTAGGTTCGAGCATCTTTACCGTGTACGAGGCGGCGTCACAGGAGGGTTGGGTGTTCCTCATGTACAGAGCCATCGACAGTTTCCCTCGCTGGCGCTCGTACTTCTACTTCATAACTCTCATTTTCTTCTTGGCATGGCTTGTCAAGGTTAGAGCTAGTCTTTCTCTACCTCTACCTCTACTTCTACCTCTTCCTCTACCTCTCTCTCTCCCTCTACATCTCTCTCTTGCTCTCTCTCCCTACCTCTCTTGACCTATAGACTGCTCCTTTAACAATGCTTTTGGCTCCCGTAGCGCGGCAGCATGGGAGAGCTGAACACCAAAAGGTTTCGGTTAATTGACATAACCTAATCTTTCACCTGCAGACCCAACCATGTCCCCTTGTTAGTAGAATGTCCTCTGGCTAATGAGAGATGGAATATCCCATCACAGATAGTTAAGGAAAGTCGAGAGACAGACTTGCCCTTTTGCCGTTTTATTTTTAATCGCCACAAACGGCCGCTTACTCCCTCACTGTCTCAGTTTCACTCCCTCTCTGTTTCTTCCCTTCACAGAACGTGTTCATTGCAGTCATCATCGAGACATTCGCCGAGATAAGAGTGCAATTTCAGCAGATGTGGGGGTCAAGGAGCAGTACCACCTCCACCGCTACAAATCAGGTATAACAAGCTCCTTAACCGAACTGACTCCAGACATTTCCTTCAACTCTGGCTTTCTTAAAAGCTGGTCATCTTGGGACAGATTGCGGGATAAAAAAACAAAAAACTGTCCATTCATCAGAGTTCAGCTCATCGAAGTTGCATGAATTCAAGAATCAAAGGAATGAGCCCAAACGCATTTTGACAGGAGTGGTTTTCTTCAGGGTTACGAGAGTGCACGGTCATCAATAAATGCCTCCACTTACACTAGCATTGGCAGCCGAGGGGCGCGACGCATATCTGTTTTGGTGCGAGCGGGGCAGAGAGTGTCTTCAATGGCGACCTCGGGATCGCATCTGTAAATTCTGCTGGCTTCATCAAACTATTACCCCCTGCTTAGTTTGAAATAGATGGAACGGAGAGTTCTCATGTCATGGTTTTCTGTCTTTAAGTGGTGGATTGCCCTCCTTTGGTTGGAAGCAAGCTACTTACATGAGTGAAGGATTTACCACTGGGTTTTGTTCTCAAGTAAGGGTAATATACAAAAAAACAGAGACAAAAGACAAACAGGCAGTTTAGTGCATCGCAACAGTACCAGGCTGTCGTTGGAAAGGGCGATCTGAGCCTGAAGGGTAAGCGCTGGATTTACCAGTCAGTCTATGCTCCAAAGGCCAAGAGGTTTGGGAGGGTGAGTGAGTTCATGTGATCATCAAAGATGCTGGAAAGTGGCTGAAATTGGTTATGTCAAAACCCCCGAGGGCCTTTGTTGGGTGGTTGAACCTCTGGAAAGAGCTTGGAGAAGAATCGCTTCCCCTCGGCGTTTAAAGGAACTCTCTCAGGTAGTTTGGGGAATCTGATCCAGACGCTTCTGAGATAAAACCCTTTGGAGGTATTCTGGGCTAGCTATGCATGACATACTATAGGATATAGCTGTGGAAAAGAACACTTGGGTGACGTGGCGTAGCTTTATTTTAACCAGCCACATGCAGCCTTATATAATCCATATTTGTAGCAGTGGCAATATAGTTACTTAAAAAATATTTTGCATTAATTTGCCATTTTAAAGACCATGAACTGTAATATACCTGATTCCGATCCGGCCGTTGAGCTTTGTTGCAGCTTTCTCCCTCATTTCCTGTTGTCTCTCCTCTATTGCTATTTAATTAAAGCAGAAAAAAGCCAATCCCAAATAGTTTGATACAAGATGGCTAAGATTGCAAATGCCAGAGTTTACATGAGACACTTTGACGAATACTATGAAAGACATTTGTCTTCAAAGACATATTTATTTTGAAGAAGCAGCTACTTATTCAGAACATTTGATTTGGTCAGATGTGAATGTTGAAAAGCAGAGTACTTGTCGTGAGATCAGGCCATAGATGGATATACACTAGAGAGAGAACAGCAATGATTATAATATATGTTTTACAGTTTTTGGGCGGTGAATATCCATATATGCCTGTAGATTTCTCTCATAGTTCAGTCTGAGTAGCGTTGAAAGCTTCTTTGCGGTGTGATCGGGGTCCTGATTAATGCTTATTTCTTTCTTGACGCAACATGCACTTGATTGCCTCCTACACGCTTACAGTGGTCTAATATGGGTTGACGGCAAAGGTTGGGAGGTGGGTTTGAAGCAGGAAAAATCAAGAGAGTCGGATAAATGGTTTTGTAAAAGTGTAAGGTTTATGATTACATTACAAGTGAAAACTGAAGGTCTGCGCTAAATTGACAGAAAATATAGAACACTACATAAGGTGTTGTATAAATGGCAGCAGCTAATTAAAACGTTAATAAGTGCAACAATAAATAATATTGCATATTCGTATTTAGCAGATATTTTGATTGCAAAGAAGAGCCATGGTGGTCTGTTTTGATATGGTTCTTAAGAATCCAAAGCCCCTTTTTAAACATTCGACACTTTCTTTTATTTTCATTATGAAGCAAGCAGTGAACTGTTTTCAATACTGTTATTTATAAAAAATTATACATTTGGAAAGTCACGACACCATTATCATGATGGCAAACATTCTGGTGCCACCGGCGTGTTTATACCGCCACGACCTTGAAAACAATTAGCCTTTCTTTCCATTATCCAAATTAATTGTAATCACATAGTCATGCCCCAATCTTTATCTTAGAGGGGTGGAAAACTAATTAGCTGTGGCGTAACACTAAACCGTCAATCACAGAGACTGAAACAATATGCTCCCTTCCTCATGCTCCCGAGAGAAGAAGGCTAGTGGCCCTGGGAGACGCAACCCATGCCACAATCCCCATTGACTTTGCTCTACTCTCTCCAGATTATTGGGTCTTTTTAATAGAGATTAGGCTGTAATTTGTTGATGAAATAACAATAGATCAACCTACTTTTGTTCCACAGGATCAAGTTTTTTTGTCCCGTGTTTTTGCGAGTAGAGTTGTAATTAAGGTCTGAACTTGAAGTTGGATTACATTGAAGTCTAATTTGGCTCATCTGAAGTTTAATTACATCAACCCGCTGTGTTTGACATCAAGGTTGTGGAATATATTCTCTTTGCTCTGTTGAACTAAACGCAAGATGATGAAAGGCATCACAGTCCTGCTGTGATAAAACGGGAAGTCGATGTGACAGCTTGAAGACGATGCTGAAATGAGAGTGAGGAAGGTACCGAATGGAATTGAAGAGTAGATTGACGAATGAGGCAGAATGATTGGAGGATTAAAGCAACCTTCAAATTTGACTGAGTGCTCAGTTTGATGTTTGTCGTTCTGGACAATTTTTCAATTAAATTTAAAAGGCTGTTCATGTGAAAAAAGTTCTAATCTGTGGCTTCTAACCAAATATAGCATCGATATTGGGCTATTTGGTTAAATCTGGATTATTTGGACTTCAATAGTAATATTATTTGTTGAGAATAGTTGTTTTTAGCCATGCTAGTGGCATGTACGTTTGTCAGCTTGCTGTCAGGTTGGTCGGCCCTCCACTCTGGTCCAGACGGAAATATCTCAACAAAGTTTGGACGGGTGGTCATTGTCCAGAAGGGATTAATCCTACTGACTTTATACCCCCTTGGCATTTCCTCGAGCTCCACCAGCAAATCAAAGTTTGTTCTTATCCGGAGAACTTTCTCAATATTTACTAAATAGATTGATACATCATTTTGTTAAAACAATCATGGTCTCCTGATGATGAATCACAACGACTTCGAGGATCCCTAATGTTTCCTTAAGGGCCAACAGAAGGTCAAAGTCGTTACTCATCTGGTGAAATATCTCAACATCTACTTTACAGATTAGAAGACAATGTTGTATGGACGTTTGTGATCCCCAGAGGATGAATCCTAATGACTTGAATAGTCCTCTGAATTTTCCATTAGGACCACCCTGAGGTTGACGTCTTGCTTTAAATGAAACGTTTTAACAGCCGTTCAATGGAATGGATGCAATTCAACGAATGCCTTAGTTTATGACAAAATACCACACCTAATAATGTTGCGCCAGTTGCAACTGTTAGCCCCTCTCACTGATGCCACTAGCACAGCGGCGTGGAGACCTATTCTCATTGTGTTTTACGGTTGAGAAGATGCAGTCCTGACGGCATAGTTAGGTAATTCTCTGAAATTTATCTGCCAAGTTAACAGAGCATGAGGTGAAGGACATGGCAATGTGTATCCAGTCATCATGATAGTGCTCATTGCTAAGATGTTGAGTTCATCTTCAAGGAGAATGATGTTCGGGAGTGAGCCAGCCGTCTTGTGAGTTAGACGGTCTCCGCTGTGACACTGGTTTGTTTTTATTTCTGCCGTTTGGTCCTGAGGCGTGCGTGTTTGTGTGTGCGTGTGTGTGCGTGTGTGCGTGTGTGCGTGTGTGTGTGTGTGTGTGTGTGTGTGTGTGTGTGTGTGTGTGTGTGTGTGTGCACATGCGTGCATGCGTTGCCTTCAGCTTTTTATTATTTTTTTTGGTGGCCACAGATGTTTTCTGAAGATGTAGCCAAAGGTGTAGATGTGTGCGTTTAGAGTTTTGGCCTGTCCTTTGAATGGTGTACTGTTTTTTTTTCTTTTCTTTTGGGTATGTTTCTGTCCCTCATGTGCTGTCCTTGTGCCACAGATGTTCCACGAAGACTCCGCTGGAGGGTGGCAGCTCGTAGCTGTGGACGTCAACAAACCACATGGCCGAGCGCCCGCCTGCCTCCAGGTAAACACACCGCATGATTAATATGCTGCTGCTGCTGCTGCCGGTGCAAAGTGTTACACACGCGCATGATTCGGCTCATGTTGAAGGTGGCAGCTACATGATACTAAACTGACCTGAACTCTAAAATCTGACCCTGTGTGTGCTGAACTTTCTATTATTTTAACATCACTCTTGATATTGATGTTGAAACGCTTTGTATTGATGGAGAATAAGTAGACCTCATCCGTTTAACAAGTATCACTTCATTGTCTTCCACGTTTGTCTGTGCCTTTAGTGGCTGCGTCAAACCGTTGAACTATAGGCTTTTAAAACGAGTGGAGGCTCACGTTTGATGTGTGGGGCTCCGCTAATAATGTCGCTCCGTCGAAAGATGCATTTTTAAAAGACGTCTACGCGATGGACGCCGTTGTCTCGCGGCCGCTGTGATCCAAACAGTTGAGCTAAGATAATCTGAACGCAGCGGGCGCCGCTCGCAGCTGGCCCACTGTTGATGGCGCTACAGTGTTGAAGAAGAAGAAGAAGAAGAAGAAGAAGAAGAAGAAGAAGAAGAAGAAGAAGAAGAAGAAGAAGAAGAAGAAGAAGAAGAAGAAAACTGGGCCCTTGCTGTGAGATACCGCCGACGGCGTCCACTGGCTCTGAGAGGGAGAGCAGAGCTGTCAACGGACCTCTCGTGGTGAAAACGCTGTTCCGGAGATGAGCTCCAAGGAGGCGCACACAAAATGTAGCGAGGACGAGGGCACATATAGGAATTGGAAAAAAGAAAGGAAGGAATAAGGAAAAAGGAAGAAAAAAAACATGAAATATGCAGTATTCCCGTTAAAGCAGCACGCACCCCAGGGCCTCATCATCAGTTGGAGGGAAGATCTAGATAACCGGAGGGATAAACACGGCTGAATTCTGTCTGAGCCCCGTGCTCCGTTTAAAGGAGCACCCAAAGGCTGCTTCACCTGCCTCATTCGCTCAAACCAAAGTCGCTGTTACTGTTGTCCCGTGTTGACGAGAAGAAGGCCCCTTGTGATAGTCAAACATAAAAAGGTCAATGGATTGACGGAGGGAGTCGTTGCGGCTGATAAAATCGCTGCGTCAAAAAGACAAAGCTTAAGTTGCTGCTTTCCACAAGACTCCACTCGTGAAAGAAAGCAATGAGGTGTCAAACTCTTTTAAGTGAAGGGGCCACATGCTGCCTATTTTGATCTCAAGTGGGCCGGACCAGTAAAATCACAGCATAATAACGCATAAATAACGACAATACTTCTCTATGTTTAAATCATTGGTGAAGGTTTTTGGATGATAAACCCTATTTTAAGGTCTGTCAACAATTAACTAGAAACATAAAGACCAAAAATTCAGACATCAACCCACTGTTTATCGGCCTTCGCTCTCCTCTGCAGGTTCCCTTGCTTTGTGACGCATTTGTGACGCCACTTTCATGACGTGAACCATTTTTAACGACTTGTAACACAATAATATCGGTGCTCACATCAATTGTGACTGCTGATTAATGGTTTGCATGTCTGTCTTACAAGCAGAGAATCAGAGGTTCAGATCCCAGCTCTGATCATTTTGATTTAAAAAAAAAAAAATATATATATATATTTTTTCTTCTGTCGCATTGGACCCCCTCGCGGGCCGGAGCCGGCCGTATGTTTGACACCCCTGATTTGAACTATACTCCCCGTACTGCTGGGCCCGCTGTAAGGGAGAAACGGCAGAACTAGCACCAGGACTACACAGAGCAGGCTGTCAGAACCCGTGCTGCTTTTAAATGAGGTTTTCTAAGGGGAGTCTGGTGCACGGGAACACATCCACAGGGGACCTTCAAAATTACGGAGAGGTTCCTTATAATGACTTTAGGTCGGAACACCGGGTTAAGGACGCAGACTCTGTCTGGTGAGATGGACCAAATTACGTTTTAGCTGGTCAGAGTGCAGAGCAACTCCCGCCTCCATCACATGGAGAGTTTGGGCTGTGGAGCCACGACCCAGACATTGTGATGGATGGCCTCCTGTCAAAGAGAGCCTGACATGTATAAAGCACAGCAGAAAAGAGAGAAATGTAGAGAGGCGTAATGATCTTTTTATACTGTCTATTAATACCAGTAGAGTACATTTCATTGGTACACAATACATTTATGGTAATGTCTGCTTGTGATGCAAGGTCACAGAGAGGTATGTAAATGTAAAAAAAAAAAAGATTGGTTTCTCAGTGTTAGAAGTGAGCAGCAGGTCTTCGAATTGGAATGGGTGGCTCTGTCAGACCTTGTAGTCAATTGGTGAGACATAATTATAGCCACGCGAAGACTTTCGTAGCAATAGCTCCGTCAGTGATGCCAGGAATCTATAAGGGAGATTTATTTCCTCATTATATTCTCTCCTCACGCATTAATTATGCAGATAATCAATTAAATTGTTAATCCTACTGCTATTCTTCATCGTCCACCACGGAATCCATATCGACATTAATCGAGGTTATGTTGATGTATAATCATCTGGAGGAGTACGCACAATGCCTTGGGTTTATGATGGATGTTGCTATTTGCGGTTCTAAACTCTGCCCGTTATCTCCCATGCAGTGCTGCTCTACAACTGTAACCCCTCTTTTAAACCCAACTCTCCATCCGTTGCAAGTTGATATTTTCCTGCAGGTTTAAAGTGATAGTCTGCATCGTAGACTGTTAGTCTAAGCATTAAGCACTCGCCCTTTAGAGTCGAGAGGCTTAAATGTTTGCTGAGGTCAATTTAATGTTTCATTCTTGGCAATTACAATAAATTCCAAGGATTGAAACACGTATTGTGTTTTTGTGTTTGTTTACGAGGGTTCCCTGCAAGCAGGAACAGCTGTGTGCGAAAGCTGCAAGTAGTATATTGTTTAGAGATATAGTTGAGTACTTTGGTAAAAATGTGAGTGTTTGGAACAGAATGAACAGGCAGATGGGTGGCAGAGTACCAGATTGTGCTGCAAAAAGTGAATGTGAACGTTTAAACGTTTTTCCGTCAATGAAAATGATTGGAATCCACACAAATATTCAAGCAAGCGTTTAACAGCCACCTTTTGAAGTTGACAGATGATGAATGTTTGACTCTGGAATCCAGATTTTTGGCAAAAAAAAGTGTGGCATTAAAGCACTTTTGTTGTTCTTCCAATTCCTGTCTCCCCGAGCATTCAACGTGTCAAGCGCGAGGCAAATAATAATCAAGTAGTGTGAAAGTTGTATAGTGCTGAGAGAGTGACTTTGACATGCGTCGTGCCGTGCTTAATTTCAGAAGTCAATCCGTTGTGTTCAGTTGGCAGTCGTGCACTGACAGCAATTCGTGGCATCTCAAGCCATCCGTCAAAGCACTCGGAGAAAAATGTTTTGATTTTTTTCCTGACAGTGTCGGGAAACCGCAAGTTCTAACCCGACTGTTCAAAGGAAACCACAAAGGCCTCTTCAGAGAGAGGACCAGGCGGCCGTGTAACAAGCGTGAGCTGAGGGAGATACCGCAAGCGGAGATGGTTAATGTTGACAGCTCGACAGCGAACCGACGACGCCAGTCAATCTCATGGTAGCCCCCGCTCTAAAGCACACTTTGCTTTGTTGATTTGACTTCAAACGGGACTATAATTTACTAAATGAACATCATGCTGTATTGAAGAAGACTTAAAACTAGAGATTGAGACCATAAACTCATGTTTACAATGTTTACTGAGGAAATAAATCAAGAGAAGTAGTGTCTCATGGACTTCTATAGAACCAGAGGAGTCGCCCCCTGATGGCCTTTAGCGAGAATGCAGGATTAGGGGACTTCATCATTCAGTGCGTTTACATGCTGGTAATAATTCGAATCTTGCTTTAGTCGGACTATGCTCTCTCTCGGGGCAACTGCTGTTATCCGAATATACATGGCAGTGAATAAATCGAATCATTGGCCGAATGCATGTCATATCCGATACGACAGGTGGCGCTGTTTTCATTACATGTAGTGGTGATACAGCCATCTCCGCTTGACCTCTTCACTCTTCATAATGGAGAGAACCCCGCTAGCTTCGGTGGTTGTCGGGGAGCTAGCACAGAGCAAACAGGGAACTAGCAGCAGCGCTAGCTGGCTACATCAGGGGGGCTAGCAGAGACACCCACCGAAGGTAGTATCGGCTCGTAACCCGACTTTTACGTTTGTTTGTTTCTGCCGGCGTGACAACTTATCGTCTCTTTCGACTTCCGGGTCACGACCTGGGAGGGCGGGAGGGAGGAGGCGGCGGGATCTTGAGCATGCGCACAAACGCATTGTCCAGTTCCGATCCGATTCAGCGTATACATGCAGCGTTATTCGAATTATCAATCGAATCGAATCGAGTTATCCAGGGGTGTTAATCGGATCGTAGTCGGACCGCAGTTATTCGAATAAAGGTGTTTACATGAACTGGATAATTCGATTTTAGTCGGACTAAGCCAGTTATTCGAATCCATGTAACCGCACTGATTGGCGTCCCTATTCAGACCATCATTTTTTCTCTCGATGGATGGATGGATGGATGGATGGATGGATAGAATGGAGAAGGAAAAGGACGTCATATCACTTCGTTGTCATTTTAAACAAATTATGTGTGCCCCCCGCTTTCTTTCTCCCGTAAGCCTCGCCAAACACCTTATTTCATTGCTTTTTCACCGGCATCAGAAGGGAGCGGTGCTATCGCTGAGTAGACAGTTAGAGTGAAGACAGGCAGCGCACATCCAGCCTGCGGGGGCTATCTGCGAGTGCTGAGGAAGTGGGGTGTGAGTTTCTGTTCTGCTCTGCCTGGCGCCAGAGTAAATTGGCCGTCAAATGATTCGAGTGTTTCAATGGCTGGCGGGTGGGCCGCCATCTACACACTGACGGCCCCTGTGAGTGTTGCACCGTTTTGTCCACCTCTTATGTGCTGGAGTCAGGAATCCGCGTCTCTCGACTGTCAGCGCGTCGATCTGTCCGTCTGTGTGCCGTGTGTGTGGCTGTCGGTCCGCAGCAGTTGGAGATGACACGTAATTGATTCGCCACGCTCTGGTTTTTTGGCGCTGAAACAGCAGGTTCCCCATCCTGCAGGGGCTACAATCTGAAATAGCCCTCAAAACATGGAGCCTCCATCCCCCACTCTGACAGTCCAACATGCTTTTATGTATGGGATAATCCTCAGCGGTTTTAATTGTCAGTCTAAGCCACAGTAGGGATGTTTTTGAGCTCAATTTCTATATATTCTTTCTTTTTGCGTCAGTGAGCGCGGCCAGTACTGTTCCATATTTATTTCAGTTCATGTTTTTGAGAAGCTTCAGATCCTGCTATCTATTTGCAGTAGTGATGGCTATTGGCGCTCATGAGATGTACCAGCACTATTCTTGTAACTACTGCCAACAGTGTAAAAACACCATTACCGTATCATAGTAGAATATGCAGCCAACAAAAGGAAATAGATAGATTGAGCATCGCCTCTTTGGCGACAAGCCGCCGGCGCACACTCACTGCCCTCGGTCTCAAAGCTAAATACAGATGACCATGAAAGGGGCACTTTTTTGACCTCTCTCCGCCGAAGCCAGAAGGTTACTGATTCTCTGGAGAACTCCTTCCCCCCCGTGCCAACAATCGCACATGCCAAGGTAAAGGTCAGTTTGTCGCAGCGTGGGAGACTCGTGGAGAAGAAAAATTGTCTGGAAAAGGAATAAGAAAACACAGGACAGGAGAGGAGAGTAATCACAGTGAGAATAGTGTTGTAGATTGCCAATGTGTATAAGGGCATAGTGGGGTTGATATACATGTACAATGGGAAACTGATACACCTGCAAAAGATGTGACCAGCCCCTGAAAGGAAATAAAGCGAAACCTCCACGAGGAGTTAGCCAGACAGGAAACAGACGCAGAGGTGGCGGAGCGCAGCAGATATTAAATAAGAGTTGGAGGGCGCAGACCTGCCGACCATCATGTTTTATTAAGAGCCGGGGTTTGTTTTTTTTTCCCAGCCAGAGACATGAGTCAGCCCGCTCGTTTCTGGCCTGTAATAAGCCAAGGGACTCCCACTTCGCCAGATCCTTGACCCAGCAAGATTTTACACACCCACACTCTTTAAGTCCAAAAGTTAGATCACAAAATTTGCCACAAGTTAGCTTTGCGATGCTCACGCTATTGACAGGAGTCTTTTACAAATACCTGCTCTACATCTCTCCCATTGCTCACTTCTATACCGCACGGTGAGAAAGGGAAAAGAGGCGCCACAGATCCACTCGTTCATTCATCGTCAGCGGAGAAGGCCGAAGAGATGAATCCGTAATCCCTCCGTTCCCTCTTGATCTCCGTAAAAAAAAAAGACAGAGGAAACACCGGCGGGAGACGGTGCCAGGACATGGCCCCCGGACAGTCGGCGACAATTCCTGTGTGCTCGCTGTTCCGTGCCCTGCTAGCCACGCCCACGCAGGCGCCACACTCGTCTCATGTAGCGGTAGGAAAGAGCGTTTGTCCTCTTCTTTGGCAGCCTGAGTGAACAGACGGAGCAGGAAACAAAGAGAGCTGAAAACACGGACAATCAGACGGTATAAATGAAAGTAAAGGTTTATTTTCCGTCCCACAGGCAATTCCTTTAAATCAAAAAAAGTCCATTAATAAATATAAAGCGTCACGGAGGAGAAAGTGGTTATTAAAACAAATAAAAACTCAACAATGCAAAGTCCAGGATACGAGGGTGTCTTAGTAGGTGTCGGTTCTCCTCCTGCTTGTCCAGCTCCTTCCCTCCATGTGCTCTCCCGTCTGGCCTTTATCAAGCTTCCCAGCACTGCCTCAATTAGATGTCTTAAGCACCTGCAGCCGGGTGAGTGGTGAAGCAGTCTGGCAGATGTAGTGTCGCCCACGGCGGCCATTTTGTGGTGTGGTGGGTGCTGCTCCTGAGTGTGTATATAGCATCCCTCCACTACCTGTCCCCTTGCGATGCCACAATATATGTATATATGCCCCTTTCTTCCAGATGTTGTTATGCCTATTGACAGTAGGATCATGTCGGGACACCTTTCATGAACACAGCCGTCTCTCTTCTCTCCTGTGTGATGTTGCAATGAGCAGCCTTGAAAGATTGAGGGAGGATTTGCTGCACTGTTTAAATTGACGGGGCATAAATTGGGTGATTTTTTTTAAAAAAACGTGCGAAAAAAAAGTGTTTAATACTTCTTCTTTTTAAAAAAAAATATATATATCTTTGACAGCAGGAAAGCACACCCAGCGTGAACTGTGTCCCCAAATACCCAATTACACTTGAAATGATGTCGTCTTTTTTAATCCAGAACACTATTTGCATATATAATTTCTATCACATACACTCTGTTGCGTTAAAGATGAGTATGTGCTGTATTTTTGCAGAATGTACTAGGTCATGTTTTAGAAATTAAACGGCAACACAAATGAAATAGAATCCATCAAACATGTGTGAAAGGATTTCAGAGACTTACAAGCTGAGACGTCTTGTCCCGTGGTTGATGCTGTTGAATTTATTTTGACATCTTGAGGCTGGTGCCATCAGCTGCAATGAGCAAAATAGGACATGTCTTTGCCTTTGGAGCGAGGTGGAGGCACATCTTCAGAGAATTTGGGTAAAGAAAAAAGAAAAAAACAGGAATGTGGGGGGAAAGATTAAAAAAGTGATTTTGTGGCAGAGCTGGATGGACAGAATGTATCTGTTTGATTCCCAAAAGCTGACGGGGAATATGTCGGAAAGTCAGGACCTTGAGAAAACCGATTAATACGCACAAGCATCCACTTTCTGTTCTCTGTCAGTTTGCCTCTGTCTCTCCTTCCTTCCCCATACACACACAGATACAGTAGAACACACACACGCACACACACACAACTGTTCAGACAAAACACCCATGGGGCAGATGGGATGGTTGCTGGAAATGTCAAACTGCTTTGTCACGTCCAATGTCAGTCATAGAGCATAACCACTGTGTGTGTGGAGTTGTGCAAAAATAAATAAAAACGTAAGCTATTGACTGGTTGCTCTATCGGTCTGGTCTACCAGTTGAGTTCAGACGATGGCGAGAATTCACATTTGCGGGAACAGCGGCTGGAATGTTGAGCTGGATAACGATGAATTAATGAATTAAAGATAAGGAGACTGCTGGGAGTGGCTACAGGCAGAGGCACCAGAGCAATGAAGTGGAGTAGAAGTGTCCTCGTTCTTATGCTTATGATATTGCTACCCTACTTTGTTTTTTCATAGCACCCTCAATTTTGTTTTTACTACTTAATTGAATAGGTTAGTTACTATAAAAATGCAAGAAATCTGCTTTAAAGAAATGTAATTGTATTATTCAGCAGAGAGCGACGTCCCGTTACCACAAGGTAGCCGGTTCAAACCCCAGTCCCTCCATTGCTCACATGTCAAAGTGTCCCTGAGCAAGACACTTAACCCCTAGCTGTTCCTTAACCAAGGATGGGTCAAATGCAGAGAAGAATTTCCCCAAAGGGATTAATAAACTGCATGTTTCTTCTTTTTTTTCGTTTCGTTTGTTTTGTTTTAAAAGGTACTGCAGGTCTAACCTTAACTTTAACACGAAGCCTTCATCCTCAAACAGTGCTTTTGAAGAAATGATATGCCGGCTAGTAGTGGCCACTTTACAAAACCACCAAACTTTAATCTGGACCACAGAACAGGTTGTTTGTCATTCCCCTCCCAAAGAAACCCTAATGGGTGTTTTTATATCTGGTTCCCCCTATTGGAAGGATGACATTTTTTGGACAGTCCCTTCCAAAGTCTTTACAAATTAATAAAGTTAAGCAGCTAATATGACTTTGTTGAGTTTACTAGTCAGGTTTTAGTTAAAGAGGCCAATGTGAGCAGGTGGGAGAAGGGATGCGAACAGCGGTCTTCCATGTCAAAGTCAGACTCTTTGTTGCCTCAAGCGTTCCCCCCGACCTCCTCCCAGCGGCATTTTAAGGGTTTTAACAATCGTGCCAGTCGCACCGACCTTACAGAAAGAATATTACCATAAGAGGACCTTGTCAGGTAAACACAAACAAAAGCCCTCTCTTGTGTTGAAATGCTGCCATTATTCTTTCTGGTGATGACATCCTGTCTAAATCTCCTGCTCTCGCAATTTGTTTTCAGTTGTTTATTTGACTAAAACGTTGTCCCGTAGAACAGCAGCGCATCATTCACCTAGGTTCAAAGTTCTTTCAGATAACTATAAATATGAGTCCCGTCATCGGCGCTGGTTCGGTGGTTGCCAATAGTAGATCAGGCTTTTAGAGTTTCAGGAGTTTGCACTGTACGTGTAGTTGTGTGTGGGAGGGCGGATGGCAGTGGTCCCATTTTCCCGAGGAGAGCTTGATCTTTCCGGCAATGCTGCGAATACTCTTAATCTGTCCTAAAGTCTTCCTCGCTGTATTTTTTTGGTTTCTTCACTTTTCCAAACCTTCCTATTTCCAGTCTCACATGCAAGTCTTTTTTTAGGGTGAGCTATTCTACCCACTCGCAAGCTGTTCATTATGCCACATACATGCGGATCAAGGCTGCGATCACATCTGTCATACGGTACGGTGTTTGTCTAAGTGAGGAGGTTTTGTGTGTGTGTGAGTGTGTGTGTGTGTGTGTGGGAGGGGGGGTTGTTTCCCCTCTCATTCTTTCTGTCCCGATTGTTTCCATTATGCGATGTTGTTGGAGGCGTTCAATGCCCCTGCTGTCCCCCCGGCGGGAAATAACATACATTTCTCGCCCCTTTCCTTTCTTGTTTCCAGGCTGTCTGAATGCAACACTGATTCTGCTGTCTGGGTGGCTGTTTCTCCCGTCAACCAATGAAAGGCAACTGATTGCTTTGAATTTTTCTGCCGTTTAGCTGCCGGCCCTCCTCCCTCTTTGCCCGTTTCCACCTCGTAATATACAGTGTAGTTTATTAAAAAAAAAAGAAGAAAGAACTCATTTCTGTCTTTTATTCTGGCTTTGAACATCTGACATGTCGTCGTCTGTCTGCCAGTCTGTGCTCGGAAGCATATATGATGGATGGATTTAACACAAGATGTACATTTATGGAAAGGCACAGTTAAAAGTCTCATCACCTCCACTTCCTTTACTGTCATTCACAGTCACTCTTGTCCTGTGGTACATTACACTGTACTGATCTTGCCGTCTGTTCATCTTGTGCCTCTTGTGTTAGAACCTTCAATCAGACTTATGATCTAGCTCAGATTATGCTGTACTTTAATATCACGGTATTCTGGACCCACATCCGCCCAGACAAAGAGTTTGATCGAGCTCAATGGGAAGTTCAATGGAAATGGCCATCCGTTTCCCACGCACCTCTTCTTTCCTCTTTGCCTGTCGCGTGCAATTTACATTGATTGCCATGTCTCCTCAGCAACTGATGCGGTCCTCCGTGTTCCACATGTTCATCTTGAGCATGGTCGCCGTGGACGTCATCGTTGCCGCTAGCAACTATTACAAAGGGGAGAACTACCGCCGGCACTATGATGAGTTTTACCTGGCAGAGGTGAGATTTATATATATATATATATATTTTTTTTTTTTTCATTTCCTGCTTTTTTTTAAACTCCAAATGTCAACCTCGAGCACTCACTAGATTGTAACATTGACACAAGCCCTTGGAACAAGGCTTTAATTAAAAACCTTGCTTGAATTTGTATCATTAGATAACAACCAGACAAGATCCTCTTTTGGTAAAAGCCTGTTGAAGGACACAGACAAGAGGTTTGTCTCTCCAGCAGAGGTCTTTGTTTAGAATTTCCTCGATGGTAATGTCATGGTCTGTTATAATCTTGCATAATGCCTCACAATATTACCACTTTTTATGGTATACAACTGGGGATTTGAGGGTATACAAAACAGTTTATAATCCATACCTTTGTATAGATTTATCATTCAATAATGGGCATTTTCTTAAATCAGTTTTAGTACACGTATATTTGTTTATGAGCTCTTTTTATTTTCCTTCTTGTGTGAAAGTGTACACACACACACACACACGCGACTCTGCGTCGTATGTGTCATGCAGGTTAGTGTGATGTCATCAGTATGCAGGTGGTAAAGCGCCAACAAAGACGGTGAGGAGTGCGACCACCTCCCCTCCATACCGCTCTCCCTCTCTTTCTCCCTCACACACACACACACACACACACATCTGAATGGAGGAGATAAGAAAAGTGAGGGAGAAAATATAACAAAACACAATATTACCTTTCCTCACTCTCTCCACCTATATCATACAGCCATCGATCTGCAGATCTGTTCCAATCTGTGGAGGGAAAATAGGAAATGGAGGCACTGGGTTTAGAGTGACACGGAGAAATGCACACTTTATTGGTGAGGTGCCAATTTCCTTGCCTCCTTTTTTCACTGTATCCTCCCCCCTTCCTCCACCCCATCTTCCCCCCACGCTGAAGCCCGGGGTGGTGGAAGCATTCAGATGCTTTATTTAAAGGTGTCCTTCGTGGATTTAGTCTGGCACACAGAAGGAGGCGAGCAAGAGACAAGTTTCAGACAAGAATGTCAAAATCGATGCAGAGAACAGAGAACACGGTATCTGGATGTTCAGTCTTGGGCTATGGGTCAAGTGGCAGAAACACAAGAGCCTTCCCATAATGCAACCTGGTGGTCTCCTTTGTTAGTTCCTGAATGTATAAGAATGTATATTCTTATAAATCTTCAAAGTAACTAACAGCTGTCAAATAAGGAGCATGAAAAGTACAATGTTTTACATGCACTATAAACTATACTATACAGATGCCGACATTGGTAATATTCAAGTAGCCTAACATTGTACTTACAGGTAAGTACTTTCCACCATTGGCTGACCGCAAGTGCACCAATATTCTCTCAAATTCATTTTGAAATGACTCTTTCTGCTGTCAATATCTTGTCTGTCTGTCTATAATTAAAACGTAACCTGTATCCATGCGTTTCTGTTTGATAAAGCGTTATTTCTTCTCATATGCCTCTGCGCTGAATGGAGCACCTTCGTTTCCCTCGACAAGTCAAGGTGGCACGCAGCGAGTAGCGGATACAGAAAAGGTCTTTTTAAGGGCAAAAGTATTCCTTTAACTGCTGTGGAACAGCTTGTTGCAGAGAGAGATTTGAGCACGGCAGGGAGGAAAAAAAGAAAAAAAAGAAAAGCCTAAACTGCTGATTGCTGTTTCCTCCAATCCGCCCCAGGTCGCCTTCACTGTGCTGTTTGACCTGGAGGCTCTGCTGAAAATCTGGTGCCTGGGCTTCACCGGCTACATCAGCTCCTCCCTGCACAAGTTTGAATCTCTGCTGGTGGTGGGTACCACGCTGCACATCTACCCCGACCTCTACCACTCTCAGTTCACCTACTTTCAGGTATGGATAGACACACACGCACACACACGCATATTTACACTATGCACTTGCACAAATGCCTGTATAAACACACATGAATCCCCTCATATCCTAAATATAATAACTGAATCATCCTCACTTCACACAAAATTGCAGTGTGGAACAGAAGCCGTGAATCATTTAGTGACATTTCTTTCCTGTGACCATGCATTAATGAGCGGGAATCAATCATACCGCTCTTCGGCGTTGAAACCTCTCCACTATTCATTCAAAATGCTTTAAATGCACCGACACCACAAGTGTCTCGCAGAGATCCGGTGAAGTGATTTTTCCGGTCATGACACATTTTTTTTGAGGGACATTTGATATATTCAGTGAAAAGAGTTGTTCTCTAATGGTTCTTAGGTGGTGATATTTTGCATAAAATTGAGCCTGATCACTCTGTCACTGGAGGCAATAATGTGTGATTCATTTGTCCCCCCTGGAGATGTATCTCGTAGTGGTGGTCCACATTATTTGCGTGTGTCATATCTGACATCCTCCAAAGGGCAATTGTCAAGTATTTTTGACTTCCTAGCTTTTCATAGCCTAGGTGCAAACATTTTAAATCCGCCCACACCGCCGAGTACAAGCCAACTGATTTGTTTCTTCGCATCATCACATAAAACCAGCAGTTTCTCGAGCCAATGAGCACCAACGGGGGGACTCACAATGAGCCAATCGGCGCCATTACACCGGGACTTGTGCTGGAAACAAAGAATAATAATAATAATCAAAAAATATATAATATGTACTTCCTATGTCATCCTGCTACTCGACGCATGTGGTGCTTCTTTTCGAGCCTTCTTCACTTTGTGTCCGGAACCATAACGTCATACTCCGATTGCTACCGTATTTGAAAATACATTTTAAAATCTTCAACTCTTGGAAGTAAACTAAAACGTTTACGCAAATCCTCCCAGAATAGACGGCGGATCTATCAGGAAGAATTACCCCGACATCTCTGAATCGGTCACTCCATAGCCTCTCTGTTGTGTTTGGGCTACTGAATTTGGCTTGGTGATTGGTGCTTAACAATAAACGCAGTGTGATATACATTATACAGAACACAATACATACATACGTCTTCTCAATAGTTCCGCTCCACTGATGAAAAACCCCGGCGCAACCGTCGACTCAAAGAGACGTTAGATCCCGAGTTTGACCCATGTGGCAATGGCGCCATGTCGCATTATCATCCATCCAGATCCTGTAAGTGCTGCAAAGTGTAACCCTGTGACCTTGCTGGAGGTGTCGAAATCTCCGGGGAGGAGGATCTGATGGCAAAGGGCTCCTTGATATGTCTTTAATGAGCCTTGACCGTACAAGCTGCCCGATCCTGTCTGACTCTCTCAACAGCTGCCATCAACACGTTTGCAACGCTCACACCCAAGTTAAGACAAGCGAAAACCTTTTGTTGTTTAAAAAACAAATCCATAAATCACACAACACACACAACACCTGACACAGTACTGTCAGTCAATTTTACATCTGCAGCAGTCTTTATACATTTGCAGATATTCCTATTCGGCGTCTGCTTCTGGCCAATGGGCAGTCACTGGGAGCCAAGTCTCCACGTAGGTCCCGTTTTAATGAGATGACATTTAGTCACAATTGATTAACCTGGAGTCTTCTGTGAGGAATCAGAAATGTGTGCTAGCTGTAGGAGAATGGACCAGACTACACAATCAATTCTAGATTCCTGTTGTTGTCTCATTTCAATCCAACCAAAGGGGCGTTTTCACTGCTGAAGAAGAGCCTCATGAATTGTCTTCAGTCTGGACCAAATGGCACGACGCAAACATCCCACTTGGCAGAGCGATTTTTAATCAACCCACCCCGGCACTTTCCATTCTGCGGGTTCAGAATTTTGCAAGGACGTCAGCAGCGGCACAATTTAACAGTTCAGTCAATGCATTCATCCGGAGAGGCGGGGCGTCGTATCATTTTTGACAATTCTGGCCCGGGGAACGCACTGATCCCATTCTCGTTGTTGGTATTTTGCCAACACGGGTTTAAGCGTTCTGGTTGGGATATCCGTAACGGCGACAATGCGACGCGCTATGCAATTCAATTTTATGTTAAGCATTGCTTTGTCTTGCAAGAGGCTGGAGCCAGAAGCACACACAGGCAGCACAGCTGGAGAGACATTCTCTGAGTGTCGTTTATAGTCAGTCATTTGCAGCAGGCGCACAATCCTCTTTATGGTGGGGAAAAAAACACAGGCTTCTGACTCAGACGTGCAACGGCAGTCTGTTATTCATCGTGTTTCCTCCTCACACATCTTGCCCCGAGCCGGAACTATGGCTGGGATAACCCCTCGTGAAAGTAATTAGTTTTGATGAGATTTGATTGTTTATTGCTCGTCTTGTGTCTGCATGAGTACTCGAGATATGTTTTTTCCCCCCATTCATTTCTTCTGGTTTTTCAGATATGCGACTAAATTGTTAGATATTCATGGTTGCAAGCAAAGGCAATCATGCTGTGCACATCACATCGCTGATATCGCTTGTATCGTTAACAATGAAGCCACGCGCACACAACCACAACGCAACGACCGCGCCCTGCAACAGAATACGCACAGCGCTCTCGCCTCTCTCTATCTCGCCAATCGGACAATCGTTGCCACCCTGATTTCCAACAAAAGGAGAGAAGACGTCCTCCTTTCATCCAATTTCCTCAAGGGGGGTCAGTTTAGGTCCACGAACAGACGGGAAGACCGGCTCTCTTTTGGCGGCAAAAGACAGACGCCGCCTGTTGCGTATTTGCAAGTGACAAAAAAATGTGTTACAATTTTGGAGGCCCGTTGAAATTACACCCTTGAGGATTTTAAGGGAGGGGTGGGGGTTCTGAAATGTCAATCGCACACTGCCCTTTTCAGATTCTTAAGTGGGATAGTTCTCTCTGGTGCTCTGGACAAAAAGATGTTCTCTCCTCTCACCCTCGGTGAACCTGCCCTCTTACGGTTCGCTCTCAGCCCCGGAGCTTGAGCTGAAATGGATAGTGGTCATCGCGGTCTGTCAGGACTAGAAGGTATAGTGTGCTCCCATGTCCATCGGTCATCATTGCTGCAAGCTTTCTTACTGTATTAGTTTACTGTAGGAACCCCCTTTAGACCCGCCTCCCCCGACCCCTTGTCTGTCTACTTTATCTTGCCTCGTGTCCGGGGAATGGGAGGCAGCCAATTATTTGGCTGAGAGAAGGATTCTGAAGAGAAATCTTTGGCCATGGGGCATCAGTGCTGAGCTCGATCAATAGCCACTCTTCTCGACCCCAGATCAAAGCCAGACCAGTATGCATTACATTTCGGGGGTTCTTGTCAGCGCAAGCAATTTTCGGGACTGAGCCCGTTGACGGAGCACCGTATCACTGCACCTTTACCACTGGGTTTAAAATCAATGCCCTGTTTTTTTGTTCCTGCAACTGTTTCCTTTCATGACGCCGATACTTACTGAATAACGTTCTTTAAAATACCACCTCTGTGTTCCTCGTGATGATCAACCGACGGTTACACAAGCCTCACCTCACAGCGTGTGCTTTTCCTCCCCTCAGGTGCTGCGTGTCGTGCGTTTGATTAAGATCTCCCCGGCTCTAGAGGACTTTGTCTACAAGATTTTTGGTCCGGGTAAAAAGCTCGGCAGCCTGGTGGTGTTCACAGCCAGCCTCCTCATCGTCATGTCGGCCATCAGCCTGCAGATGTTCTGCTTCGTGGAGGAGCTGGACCGCTTCACCACGTTCCCCAGGGTAAGGAACCCATCCCACTCACTCTGCCACCGAGACAGCGACCCCCATGCATTGGCTTTATTGATCGATGTGAACGGGCATTCAGCTTATATGTTTTCTTAGATGCAATTTGAAATGCCTTATTTACGGGTAAACTGTGCATGAATGAATCATCAGCTTGTTTCAAATCACACACCAAAGTACACACAGGTGGTCCATTGAACAGATTGGGTCTAAATAACCAATCAGGGTAACTTTTGCCAACCAACAGCGATCTTTCAGACAGCAGTCGTAACTTGCGTCGGCACTTACGTTATTATATCAAAACAGTGATATTTTTCTAAACTCTGACTTGTTTCCTGCGGCAAAAAAAAAAAGACTTTATGCATTTAACGAGCGGAGAATAATGCACAAAAATAAGCGGAGTAACTGTTGGTAGGGAAGTATTTGGACCGGTGTATGAGGATACGTCGCAGCAGGATGTCATTTTCTCTCTTTTCATTGTATTATGTAAGACTTGACTGCTGCCCATTGAATCGGATGTCAATTTATCTTCCCTTTTACACTCAAATGCTGCATTTTTTGTTTAGTTTCGGTCTTTGTTGACTAAGATTTCTTTTGTCAATTAGTCACTGCTTTATGCTTTTTGTCATCCTGAATGACTTATTTCCAAGAAACTGAACATCTCTGGTAAAAAAAAAACAAGATTCAGAGTGGTGCTTTTTGTGTGAGTGTTTGTGGAGAAACTCGATCAGAATCAATTAATGGATTCAACGACAAAACCTCACAAGAGTTTCTTTGTTGGAGGACAGCTCTCGAGTTTTTCTTTTTATTCTTCTTTTATTTAGCCACCATTTCTCAGGCAACATTCGCAGTTATTCAGACAGGTAAACTTTTTTCTCAATGTGCCTAATGTTCAAATGATTTGTGCTCTCAGGGAGACATTCAATGCAGTTAAAATCAGGACATACAGGTCGAAAATTTAAATGCACTCCATACAACACTTATGAATTCATGCGAGCAGCTCCAGCGGGACGCCTCAGACGAGCAGCGGGGAGGCCCGCAGATGTCGATGATGGGTTGCGCGACGAGGTCGACAGATGTGGTCCCTCCTTTGATTTCTAAGTGCTCATGAGCCGCTTTCTCTCTCATTAGCCTCATCTTTCCATCCTCCTTCTCCCACCCCCCTGCCCCCTCCAACATTTCACTGATCCCAGGCACAGCGGGGGACACGAGGGGGGTTGCTCGTAAACAGATGCCACTTGTATGCTCGCTCTCATTTTTATCTCATCGTCTCCGTTACTGCCCTGCGTCTCTTGCGCACACAGACGCACGCCACATCATAGTTAATGATGTTTGGCTGTCTCCCCTATGGGCAATGACCTGTTGCTGGGTTTATCTTTAACTGCGGTGACGTGGGAGATGTGGGTGCAGCGTGTGTGTGTGTGGGGGGGGGAGGGGCGGGGGAGGCGAGGGAGTGTGGAGGGAGGGGGGGGTGAGATGCTAAGTAGCAGGCACAGGCGTGTCATTTGACTCCGGAGGCCACAGTGTTGCAGCTGGCTCTTCCCTACACTTTTATCTGACCTCTGCAAAGTAAATGAGAGGGCAGCAGGTCAGAAAAAAAGAATACAATGGCTACTTACCTTCGCTCTTGTTTCTCTGGCTTTTTAAAAAAAAAATGTTTAGCTTGAAAGGAATGGTCAGCAAGGGATCAGCCGTGTGATATTTGCCCTCCTGCAGAAAAAAAATGTTTCAAATGTCAGATCCTTCTGCTTCTCAGTGTAATTTCCTCTCCGTCTCCACCTACCTCTCCCTCTCCTCGCCGCTTGCGCACTCGCTTGCCCTCTCTAGCCTTTTGTCTCTCTCGCTCCCTCTCATCCTGTGCTTTCCTCCCTGCAGGCATTCATGTCCATGTTCCAGATCCTAACCCAGGAGGGTTGGGTAGATGTCATGGACCAGACTCTGGTGGCTGTAGGTCACATGTGGGCTCCGGTCGTAGCCATTTACTTCATCCTCTACCATCTGTTCGCTACCCTGGTGAGGAACTCACTGTGCCGTTTCAAATCAAATAAGTTGCAGGAGATGCGTTTCAGTGCAGTCTTCTATTCACACTCCTGGTATTCACATTATTTGGGTCAGTAAAAGAAGTGTTGGTAAAAAAAAAAGGGTCCAAAAGGAGACCCAAATAGTTTTCTCAATGCATCCAATTAGTGCCTCTGCTTCCGTCGGTGTGCTCTCAAGTGGTATATCTAATCACAGCTGATCAGCCTTGCAGGGGAACGAAGTGCTGACATTTCGTCGGTTTAAGCCCCTCTAATATGGGCAGCGTTCAGACAACACAGACGGTCTCAGGATGACTCACGCCTCACCCCAGACGAGACAGGATGTCCTCCAGAACAGAACAAGCCGCGAATGCAATTACTACAGACTTTGCAGACTTTGTACTTTTGCAGTCTTATTTTGATAATGGCGATGGGGAATAATGACATTGAGTCAAGTCAAAGTTTATTACAGCCCGATATCACAACGCATGCCTCAAGGAGCTGCACATGTATTAAATACAGCAATATTAGCAGAGTAAACAGACATGAACTTTATAGGCGAAGCATTCAAAAACCGAAAATAGTTCAAGATGGAGGGAATCAAATCCCCCAAAAATCCGATTACAGAGAAAAAACAAAAACAAAAAACTAATTTGTCTTGAGAAAAGTCCCTGTGGCCGCAACATCTACTCTTTTTTAAATATATATTTAGAGCATTATTATAGCAGCAAACAACTATATATATATATACAGAGCAATGTCTTCTTGAGTAGAGAATTAAGTAGCACTCCATCTTGGTGCGTTGTGAGCCGAGTTTTTATTTGCTCTGTCGTCGTCGCCGTGCTTTTAGTGCATGTGGTCGTGCCTACCTGTTGAGCTAATGGCCGCCGCTCTGCACTGCGCTCATACAGCATTGTCGCGAAAGCGTGGAGGAATGTGTTCACACACAGCATTTTGTCCTCATGCATATTTCCTCTTGTTGCATTTTAGATTCTGCTCAGTCTTTTTGTGGCTGTCATCTTGGACAATCTTGAGTTGGATGAAGACTTGAAGAAGCTCAAACAGGTAAGGAGCGACCAGAGACGAAAAAAGTGCAACCGCTTGGATCCATTAAGAGCAATAGGAACGGCCCGTTTATTCCACACATGCAGCATTCATATTCTAAATACGGGGTTTTATGTTGGAGCAGCTGAAGCAAAAAAAGTGTCAATCTAAGAACCCACCGGCTAACGTCTGTTTTTTTGATAAGCTTAACAAGCTTTGCGTTCCATCATCACCTATTAAAAGTATGTACCACCGATTTACAAATGGAACACAACGCTCCACCTTGAAGAGCAAATTTTCAGCTGAGAAACTCACGTTTGTGGAAAGTTTAAGATAAATGAGACAAGGTTTTCGAGAAGTTTCTTGTTCTCCAGAAAGGGCTGTTAACAAGTCTAACTGTTGAGACTTCAGGACTGAGGACTGTCAATCACCTCTTCAATAGAGTTCGGTTTCGCTCTGCTAATTCAACTACGGCCGTGCAAGAGATTTGTGAAATGTGTGACATGGCATTGCCAGGCTTAGTCACTGTGGCTGGTTTATCACAGTGTTAACACTCTGGTCGTTACATTCGGTGCCTTAAAGCGCCGAATGACACATTATTTTTTTTAATCATTTTTAAATTATATTTTTTTTGTATAGAAGTGCTGATTAGTTTGAAATTTTAAATGTCTTCTTGTGCTTGGCAGCTTGGTGAGAACAGCCTTTTCGTTACATCACTTTAAGGACATGCAGCTCGAGAGTGCAATGTTAAAACACTTGACTGTGATGTTTTTTGTGCATTGTTTTTTTGAATTTGGAAACGTTCAATTTATTTGATTTCCATTATTTTTCCTTTTTTTATAATCACTGTCGCGGTGTGGCAAGAAATTAGGGCGGTATGTATTCCAAGGCAAATCCTCCAGCACCTCCTGTAAAAACAATCTATTACAGTCCTAGTATATGGTTTTATTTTATTTATATGATCTTAATGCTTTTTTAATAGCAACCTATTCTTTCTACGATATTATATCTTTAAAAATGCTAAAAACAATGTTAAAACATTACAATTCTGCATCCACAGAGAGGTGGGAGTTTAATGCTCCCACTTTTGCAATGTTGAAACAGCTGACTGTGTATGTTTCATCTGGTAGATAATGGGCACCCCGTGCATACTTTCTTTGAATTTGGAAAGGTTCAATCGATTTGATTTCCATAATTTTCCCTTTTTTATTAATCACACGTGCCAAGATATTTAGGCCAGCATATATTTCAGTACAACGGCTTTCTTTCAGTGGACATTGTGACCAACAACATTGTGAACAACAATAGCGAAAGTACACAATTTAAAATGAACGGTTTCATCTTTAAGGCTAACTGATTCACCTGCTGCTGCTCGTTGTTTGCGCTCAGGTTTTATTTAGAAGTTCAGCACTTTGAGTGACTGGATTTTTCTTTTCACCTTTTTTTTCTCCTCCAGAGTTGAGTAAGTGAGCAATTAACTTCGATAAAGCAAGACCTATGTTGTGTGAAAATGCTGACACAGACACACACACACACACACACACACACACACACACACACACACACACACACACACACACACACACACACACTTCTAGATGAAGTGCAGATGAACTTCTAAGGGGGAAAATTGTTTTTTGAATGGTCACAGAGAGATTAAAGCCCCTGGTCAGTCGTACAGTACGATACTTTATGAATTAATCTACTGTATAAGCTCACTGACATTAACCGGTTTGCAAACACTCAAACATACACACGTGCACACACACACACACACACACACACACACACACGCTCACATAAACTGCGTGCACTTCCAGCCGGCTGGCAGGTCTCAGCTTGCCTGGGCAGGTTATTTCCCACCCACAGCTGAGTGATTAGGCGCAGCGACTGTAAAATTGCCTATTTTACAGGTGCTTCAATCACGGATACGGAGGCTGCATATAAATAGGGCCGTAGATTGTGATCACGCGCCCACAACAGAAAGCTTCTGCAAACATTTGGCGAAAGGCCCGATGACACGGCCAAAGCTTCTGAAAGGAATACGCATGTGGGCTTTGAAGGATGAGAAACCAATTACAGAGTACGTGAAAAATCTTCTTTTTTTTTTCTTTTTTGGCCGCTGTTTGATGAATGACTTCATTGAGTTGGTAATGTTTCTGATTTGTCTTTAATGTGACCATGGCAAGCTCTTTAAAAAAGAAAAAAGGATAATATAATATAATATACAGAAAATAGGGTTGCCTCATGTATTCCTTCTTATCTCAGAAACAGGGATAATTAAGTGGGTGTTATAAGGAATTGGATAGATATCAATCAATATTTTAATATTTTATTTTGTGACGGTTGACACAGAATCCACTTGTGTGTTCTCTCCCCATTTTTTAATCATTTCTTCTTCACAGTTGGTCGAACACACAGACCGTTGTCGTGTTCAAATTAATTGCAAATAATGGGATGACAAATTGAAGCCGAATAAACTATTCAAATAGCGAGTTCATGCCAATCACATTAGTCTTGGTATATTTTGAAGAGAAATAAGGTTGGATGTGTGTATGTCTTCAGTGGAAAGCAGGGGGGTTGCTTGCTATACACAAGTTGACAATACAGTGAATAATGTATGAAATTGCATTGTCGCTGGCACAATTACTGGCATCTATTGGATAAGTGAGCCCATCACAGTTGCATTCACTGCCACGCTGAACGTTGAATTTTGTAGCCGCTCTGGAGAAAATGTTGACAGTTGGCGACAGGTTATCTTTCCCCTGACATCCCTCTCCCGGTCACGCTCCACACGTGTCAGAAATATCAGTCGGAAGAAAAGCAGTCCAACGCGTGGGCTCACCTCACGCGCCATTGTGCTTCGCTTCTGCCCGGGAAAGTCTTCCAGAGCAGCAGACGTGTGGTCGCAGGTGGGCCAGCAGCGTCTTCTCTGTGTGTTAGTGTGTTTGTGTTAGTGTGTGTGTGTGTGTGTGTGTGTGTGTGTGTGTGTGTGTGTGTGTGTGTGTGCGCAGCCACGCTTTAAGCGATATGGCCCCACCTGCACTGCACCACGGTGAACCATTCTTCAAATGAATTTCAATATATGTTGGTGAATCACCGCACATGTTCTATTTGACATTCGTTACACACTAGTTATGCAGTAGCTTCGCGTATAATTAATTTATTCATTTAGCACATTGAAGTAGCCTTGAACACCTCCATAAGCAGCTGTCGCACTAAAGGTTGAACTGATTAGAATTTGGTGGTCAAAGGTCACTGTGACTCCAGAATTCATATGCTAATTGTGACGATTTCACACAAATGTCAAATAGGATAAAATGATATGAAGTGATGACATTTCGGTCGGACATGGATGGAAACCGCAACATGACTGGCATCGAATCCATGAGGCGGTAATTATAGGAAGTGTTGTTGTTCATTCAGCCAAAAGATGACTGACCCGTCTTGGGAATTACTTTCACTTTAACGCATAACATGTCAGTAGCATCCTGTTTAAATCAGTCCCGCGAGTAACCGACTTGCAGCGCCGCGTGTGACACAAACATCGGCTGTGTCCAGATTCAGAAGGCCATTATCGTCTCTGTTGGCCACCTCCGCTGCCGACTTAGCGACAGAGCAGCAATTTGAGCCGCTATGGAAATAAAATAACATCAATCAACATCAATCAACTCGATTTAGCCACTGCGATCAAAGCGGGTAGCCATTTTAATGCAAACCATTGCCGTCGCGACTGCGGTGCGGCGCTAACTCCCGTAGGAACTAAACCAATTCACGGCAAGGTTTTGCGGTAACAACTATGAAGAGCCAGATAAGTGACCACTGTGTTCGGCTCATTTAATGGAACCAGTCTAGCATTTAAATATTGTGTAATTAGCTAGCTAGCTAGCTAATTAGCGGACAGCTTACTTGTTGGATAGCTCGCTTAAATGTGCTCAACAGTGGACAGCTGGCCGTTCCCTGCTTAAGCTACTTAGTTATCTTGCTTACTAGCCGGCCGTCCATCTCAAGAGCTGCATCCGCTCTCTTTCCGGCCGGCTGGGACACAACTCTCACTGATGTGTGCTGTCACCATTGCAAATAATAACAATTGCTATTTTCCTTTGCAGTAGATGAATGAAAACAGTTCAACGTCCGTTCTACTCCTATTCCATTTCTGTGGTCATAACGTTCACTCCACCCCACCCTCAAATATCTGCTCCATTATTGCCCACATCTAATGGTGTTACCCGGCAACGCTTTTTGGTCGTCATCGGGGCTGATTTATGTTTCCATTCTCTTTGACTGTCGTCATAGCCAGGTGTGTGTGTGTGAACATGTTATCCCCATCTTGTGGGGACATATATTTGATAATACTGCTACATTGTGGGGACTTACTGTCCTTTTTGGAGACAAAATGGGGATAAGTTTAGGTGATTTATAGGTTGTGGTTAAGGTTATGTTTTAGGTTATGTTTTAGGTCAAAGTGAAGTTCAAGGTCACGGTCTAGGTTTCGGTTAAGGATATGATTAGGTTGATAGCAGTTATGGTTATGTCTCCAGTAAATATAATGTCCCCAAATGTCTTGAATATACAAGTTTGTGTGTGTGTGTTGGCGCAAAGCAACAGCACTACTGTTTCTACCCGTGTTTGCAGCTGATTTGATAATGACATCATCAATAAGTCATGTAGCGAAAAGCATCTGTCATCGTTTGTATGCTGATTGCAGCCCCTCCTTTCAGGGGATGACTTGCATCTGTCACCCTCGACGGACCATTCATCTTGATTAGGTTGTCCCATCTAAGAGCCAACGCTTGAGGCGTCAGGAGAAGCACAAAGGCTTCTGGGTAGTCGCACTGTGATCAAGCAGATTGTCGACCCGCCGTGCTGGTTGCTTTAATGTTGTGTGAAGTAAGCTGCTGGCAAGTGAAACTCTTCTGAATCCATGCATCGTAATCGCAGCCTGGAAACAGGAATTAAAGGTTTTTGTTTTCTACACAAACAAACGCACATACAGATGTATGTGCATACACACTCGCGTGTACATACACATGAAGAGTGGTCATTAATAATTAGGGAATAGAATGTAAACTGATGAGCAATTCTTAATGCCACACACACACACACACACACACAAACAGATGTATGCATATGTGCACCAGTGCATGCTCCACTCATCACTGTTGATTAGGATAATGCATTTATTGCGTGAAATTAGGTTTGCGAGATTTTCTAATGAAATGAAGTCTGGGACGGGGGAAAGGTAGACAGCAGAGGAAAACAGAAGTGAAAGGAGGAAGTAAACACACACACACACACACACACACACACACACACACACACACACGCCTCCCAGGTGTGTTTCTGTTCATGTGCGACTTGGAGGAGTGCTGAACTGCTCATGAAATGTACTTCTAAAACATGTACAATGTGCAGCGGAAACTGGTGGATTTTGTACGTGCACCTTGCTGTCGCTCCTATTACTACTATAGCACAGTCGAAACAACTCAAGGTCAATCATCAGTCCCTTCCAGCAGGTGAAGGTCAGCATTGCTAATGGCTGGAAGTTAGTCTCCATTTAAGCACGTCGTCTGAAATTTGTTACAACACAACTAGCTTTGGGGGAAATAAATCCATACCACATGCAGCTTGTGTCTGACCTGCGTGTGAAAGTGCTTTGTAGTAATTAAAGCCCTACTTGGAAAAATCTGCTTGCTCAGAATTAGAAGTCAACGAATGTGATACTAATCCAAGGTTTCAGATTGAAATACAGTACTTTTTGTCATTATACATTTTTGTTCTAATTCTGTGGGTGATGAAGCCGTAAGAAGAATAGGAAACCTCCCTTTTGCAGTCTCTGCACGGGTGCTGCTGAATATCTGGATGTGATGAGGAGTGGAGATATGCAGCGTCTTTTTTTTTTTCTTAAAAAGTAATTGATATTTTTATTAACTTGCACCATAACCTCAGATGGCTTTGGCCATAAAACGGGCAGACGGTCATGAATCCAACATGTCAAAGTGGCACACGGAAACACCTTTTGTCAATCAGAGAAAGACAACAAGAGGCGGCCAAAAGCTGTGTGGGATTTAAAATAAACAAATAAACAAAAACCACAGAAGGGTTTGTCTACTGGACGTTTTCGCTGCCCGTTACTGCCCGATACCTTCAACTGCAGCGTCACAGGTCGTGGGCTCGGTGATGATAGAGACTGATGGGCCAATCACAATCCAACAAATCATTTTTCTTCCCACTGAGCGATGTCTGCAGGACCACGGGGAGGTGCAGGGAAAGGGGAAACTGTTTATCCTTTGGCACTAGATATCAACCAAATAGAAAAAAAAAGAAAAAAGGTGTTTACGCCTAAGGCCAGTGATGATGATGATGATGATGATGATGATGATGATAATAATGTGTGTGTGTGTGTGTGTGTGTGTGTGTGTGTGTGTGGGTACAAATTGTCAGCGGTGATATATTCTGTGCGAGCGTTTCTGTGAGTGCACACATGCACGCGCACACACACACACACACAGACACACACACACACGTACACACACTTTTGCATTTCTGTTTGTGCGAAAGTGGAAATGTCTGGCAATCAAACAGGTCCTCGGGCCAGGAAGATGAGTCATGACGAACACATTTTGAAAATTGTTGAAACGGAGCAAACAGCAAAGCTCGATCGCTTGTGAGAAAAGCTAAACGCGTATAGCTATAGCTTCCCTTCATCTACAGTCTGTTTGCAGAGAACACATGCAGACAAACTGACATATGAATCCTTTGCGCGGCGTGCTCTGAGACCTCTCACTCGGGTCCTTTGACATTTTCTCTTCGTCTCTTGCAAAGTCTTCTTTCTGACTCTCACAAACAGAGAGGTGAGGCAGTAGCGTTAGTATGTATGTACTCCATACGGGCACAGCTCTGCCTTTCCTTTCTTGGTCCACGTGTCAGACCCGATATCGGGACCATGTTAGTGGACAAAACCTTACTCAGTTGTTGATGTGGCCAATATAAGTCAATTTAAATATGATTGCATTTTCACAGGAGCAGCCTTTCGTGTTTATTGGATATTTTGTTATTTTCCCTTGTTTGCGTGAGAAAAGTGACTTCAAAATCAGCTACAATGTAGTAATGATATTCATAATTTCACAATATTCAAAATCTCAAGGCCATACACATGGACATAGCAGGGGTAATTGTAATTTTACTTTACACATGTAAGGCTCTGTTTTTATAGCAGTTTGAATATTGAAAAGTGTGACATTATGAATATCATTATGTCTTTGACGCTGAATTTGAATTTAATTCCTCCAAAACTGTACAGTAAAAGCTCGAGGCCATACACATGGACATAGCAGGGGTCAGTCTGAACAAGACTGCGTTATAATTTTACTTTACAAACGTAAGGATCTGTTTTTATAGCCGTTTGAATATTGGAAAGTGTGACATTATAAATATCATTATGTCATTGAAGCTGACTTTGAAGTCAATTTTCTCCAAAACTGTACAGTAAAATCTCATGGCCATATACATGTGAATAGCAGAGGTCAGTCTGAACAAGACTGCATTGTAATTTCACTTTACAAATTTAAGGATCTGTTTTTATAACTGTTTGAATATTGGGGTATTTGGAAATCACATTTGAATGCTTTTTGTGCTATATAAGCCACCGTAGACCTCCATACCGTAACACCAGGAATAGATGGTCATTTATTTTCATGCGTGCGGCTCACTCGGCGGATGAGGGCTTGACCGCAATGAAAGGAGGACGCTTCTTTTTCAGCCCCGAAGTTACGTTTGTTTAGAGCACAGAAATGAATTATTTAGCATGCTTATACAGCATTATTAGCAGATATCGCAGTATGGGTCCAATGATGAGGAACACAAAAAATTCCAGACAAGTGTGAGGTCATTGTGTTTATATCTATCTATATTTTATAAAGGGAAATATAACCATGAGAGAAATCACTGATCTATTGGCCAACTAGTGGTGTAACGGAGCGCTGCCGATCCGTGACCCCTACGGATCCTCGCATGTCAACCGAGGATTAATTACACAGTTTAACGTTCATCACCACAGTGTGAAATAAAGTTCTTACTGGAAACACGTGACATCAGCGTTCATGCTTTCCTTGAAACCGATCTCTGATAAAATGAAACTACTCATCCTTGTTTTAAATTCCGTGTGGCGTTCAGTTACATTGTGATGCCTTCAGGCTCTGTTCAGGGAAAATGAGGACTGGGTGAAGGTAAATTATAACATGAAGTGTTCATGTAAATGTGTTACATCTTAAATTGTAGTTTTGTTGAGGAACTTTAATAAATCCAGTTGTCTGAACGATATATTTTGCAGCAACATAAATAGATATTTGAGAATTATGAGTCGTTATCATTAGCTATAGACAGCTTAAAATACATTATTAAAACTACTAATGACAACATTTGTTTTAATCTATAAAAATTTAATTTCCTTATAAAAAATGATAAGGAAATTTTATTTCCTTATCATTTGCAATGTCTATTTTTATTTATTTTTAAAAAAAATACAAAATCACTATACAAAATGTAAAGGATAACATTTAGAATTTGTAATGGTTGACACTTAAATTATTTTGGGCCGGATGGTGCCTTGTAGACCAGCTACTATACGAACACAACAAAGGGATCTGTATCTGCCAATATCAATCATCAAAGATCGGCAACTGATCTGGGATTTCTAAAAGTTATATTTACTCCCTTTTTTCTTTCATGCTGATCCGATCCGCGACACGATCCGCACCGTGAGTTTTATGATCCGTTGCACCGCTTTGGCCCACGTGTCATTATCTGAGTTTTCTGATTACAATACCAATATATGTATCCATTTTAAAATACAGCCTTAGTTGGCCTCTATTTCCTCTGGAAGGAAAGCGGAACCGATCCCAGCTGATCCGAGATGTTGTTCGTGAGACAGGACGTTCACACAGATGCACTGCCTTCATTTCCTGGAAATTGCTTCTCAGTAATTTCGTTAGGCTGGCGGCCCCGTTGCATTCTCTTCACGTGTGTCCCCAGCAGCCCCTGGCCGTCATTATTCCAGAGCCAGACCCACTACAGGTTTGGTAAAAAGGATTTCCTCAAGGATGATGATTGTTGTGGTAAAAATTAGATCCCCCAGATCATCCGTCTGTGAGAGATTCACTTAAAAGCTTCAGGAAATGATGAAGCGGACTCGCTGTGACTCATAGCCACGTCGCCCTCTAGTGCGAGGCCCCCGTACATGCACCGCTTGAGTTATGACCCGTTGTTGGGTTTACAGCCGGAGCGGACAAACGGGCGTTTATTAATTGTGTGCCTCTTTGCGCTGGCAGGGGTGCATGTGGGCATCAGGTGACGGAGGATGATGATAATGATGATGATGGCTTCTCTCGCTCTCTCTCTCTCTCTCTCAGATATGTATTATCAGTTTAACACGGCGGGGAGTTGCACAGGCTGCAGACAGACCCCTCCATATTTGCCAGCTGAACGGGGTGTGATCTGACGTTGCCTGCGAGACATCAAACAGGAGGAGAGAGCAGGGAGGAGGGGGACGGTGGGAGCGAGATAAACACACAGGGAGGGAAGAGGGAGAGGGAAGATGGATGTTTGCTTTGGGTATAAATGAGGTTCGGGATGAGTAGTCACTGTTCCACAGCGTGCGACGGGGGAAACGCACAGCGTCGCTGTGGCAATGGCGTCACAATAGCGCTCTCCAAGTCACAACTCATTCTTTCTAACATATCGGTACGTGCAGGGCGGCGTGTTCGTACACGTGCGTGCCGTCCGCTCGGTGCCTCAGTGCACCGGCTGCACGTCGTGTCAAGAGGAACGTATAGTTTCATCAAACGCCGTCGGGGGGTTGATGATTTTTTCTTTTCATTTTTTATTCTTATTTTATTACAGCTTCCCACCAAGGATTTCATTCTTTACGAGTTAACCGAGAAGCCCGTCCTCCCATTCGCGTGACTTAATGGGCCGAGGACTTATTTGGGGATTTAGTGGAGGAGAAGAAAGGCGAAGGAGAAGACGGAGGGGGCGGAGAATCCCAACACAATGTGCTCTTATCTTTTTGAACGTCACCTTGAGTCTTCCCTGTAGGCACTGTGCCGTGTCTCTAGAACGAGCACGCACATAAACAGTCACCACCCGTGTATAAAATGATGTTATTACATGGCCGCAATCACACGTGCACTAGTGTGTTGTTCCCACTAACGTCACCGTGAATACAAAGGCGAACATGGAGACGTTTGGACTGAATTGTGTTCTCTGGTGTTGTGCTCAAATGAATACCTTGGTAGAACAATGTTGTACAAGGTGTTGAATATTGATTCAGTAAATATCTACTTATGCGGATGAAGACGTGTGTCTTCTGTCATCAATGATACTCAATGAAAACACACATTTACGTTCCATCACTTTGTACTACTGTTACTTTATTTGCCAGTTGTTTCTTTTGCTAATTATTATTGATTTAGTAAATATGGATAATGCACTAATACTGATAACGTTGTTTACATGTGAAATGTAAAAGTTAGCCAGCTATCTGGAACAAAAAGCTCTTTGCCGTCATGATCTGTAGCTATTTAATAGTTTTGGGGGTGGAGGGCGTCCCCAGCTGCTTTGTATATGCAAGAGTGGAAGATGTTTGTAAAACAACAATGTCACGTAATCCCATGTAGAATGGACTAAAATCTTTGCCGGGACATACAAATCTTATATCTGAATGGAGTGTATAAGCTATATACATGTGTAAGGATGTCCCCATGAGACCCAAAGGCCACACATTATATGGCATCTGCAGTTGTTCCCGAGTGTTAGCGGTTTACAGGCCGTGTGGCTTTACAGCAGCTCCAAAGCGCGGCTCATTACCCGGCTAATGAGAGGAGAGGGTGACCCTGCTAACTCGCTCCCTGCTCTCCCACCACTGGGTATTGCGACTCAACTGGCCCAAGTCTGGGGGAACCCAACCAAGACCACGAGTGAGCGCATGTGATGGGATGTAAGACACGCCCCCTGCACGAGATTTCTACATGTACATTTGAACAAAGATTCAGGGTATATAGAAGATAAGATATAGAAGCAGACACAGATACAGTACTCCGTGTGTGTGTGTGTGTGTGGGTGTGTGTGTGTGTGTGTGGGTGTGTGGGTGGGTGGGTGGGTGGGTGGTCAGAGCAGCTCTGTAGGCGGTTGCTCGTCAGCTCCCGGTCATTCCATTGGCCAAGAGATGCGCTCTCTTCTGTGTGTTTGCGCATCTCTGAGGTCTCTCATCAGAGGAGTTACACAGCGGGAGAACAAGTATCCGCTCGCCTCGGTCGGTCAATAGCTAGTGCGTTATGCAAAAGAAAGCTTCATGTAAGCTTGAGAGAGATATAAGAATTTTTTTCCCCATATCAGGGATTTTTCAAGTAATGTGGCGCCTGCAGTTAGAGGATCAGTTGCAAAAAAAAAAAAAGGGCTGTGAGGTTAATATTTACTGCTGCCTCGTCCGATTGGATCTGTAGTTTTTTTATTAAGTGTGGCTTCAGCCGCATGGGGTCAGAGAGCATCATCTGACAGTGTGAGGGAGCGACAGAAACTTGTAAAAAAAAAAAACAACAACCGTATTTTGTCTTCAGTCCCACAATTTCCAGGTTTTTGATGATGCACCTAGTATAAGCTCAGTCTCTTGACATGGATGACTCTTCATTTTAAATTTGACCACATGATATTGGTGTTTATATTTTCTAATATATATCTTGACACGTTTGAAAGGGTTCACGTATCTAGCCAACTCTCCACTGTTTACTATCGCTCCCAACATTTTCCTTTACAGCTGTATTTTGCATCAATTATTGTTCACTTCTGATGCATCATGTTAAAAAAATTAAGCTCACGCTTTGCAGTTAGTGGCCGCTCCAGAACCAGCCTACCTCGAGGCCGCTTTAACCGTAATTGGTAGTAATTATAAATCCCATCTGTGGATTACCAAAAAGCGTGAAACGTAGATTTAAAGGCTCCTCTAACACCTAATCAGAACAGGTGGAATTTTTTTACATTTTTTAAATAGAAATCATAATCAAAGTTTGCATTCTGTATTAAGGAGATGAAATGAGATGTGACAACATGACAACCTTGGAGACAGAGACAAGACAACGATTCTTCAGCTGACACAAACACAAGTATACACAAATAATGTGATTGCAGTATATGTACAAACATTGGTCTCCCTTAACTCGCTCCGTTTTTTCCGACACGATCTCAAATGATGTTCACAGAAATATACAGTATATAAACACAGTTCTGACGGTAAAACAAAACCACAGTAGTTTGGTCACATATCCATATTTGCATGCTAATGGAGCGAATACACCCACCACAATCATTCAATGGGACCATCATCACTTGCAATTTAGGGATCAATGATTTCAAATAATAGTGCTCGCCATTCATGCGTTTAATGCTGAATGGAAAACAAGTGCTTTGTGGTCAACTGGTGGTCAAACTGGAGGAACGTGCTGACAGCTCTGAATGGCCCTGAGCTGCACATCGGCCCGGAATAACTCTGCCAAACTTGCAGCTATATTTTTTTGTAGAAAAATAAGGTCTTTGTTGCCACTGTTGGCAGTAAGTCAATCGCATGTATTAAGCGACCCCACAACGCTCGCCAGTCATTGATAGCCCTAAATGACTGCATATGGTGTCTCAGCTTTGGGCTTCTTTTTGATCATGTTAAGATTTTAATGGATTATTCTTTGCCTGAGGGTGGGAGTGCAGCCCAGCCATGGGCAGACTGCAGGCTGCCAGTGGGGTCCCTTAAACCTTGTGGTTGAGTGCTGAGACACAAAGAGCCAGCACTGCGCTCACAAGTGTCCGACAGCGGGAGAGTCAAGAGAGTCAAGCGACTGTAAACCCAACTGACCCAAACCCGCACCTCCATCCCCACTCATCTTAGACACACTCCATGACACTTCTGCACACAAACCTGTCCTACACTTGTATGGACTTTGCTATTGACTTCTATTCATTCTCTGCAGTTTATTTTGACCATACCACCTTGATGTAAAACCTTTAACCCAAAAAACAGTCATTTAGAAACTTGGACTCTGGACAGTTTGTAAGATAATTTCGTGTTATGATTCCAGAGTTTAACAAAATAAGTAAAAATTCTCACAAAAAAACTCTAAATTCTGCTGTTAGCTATCTGCTCAGCTAACTTCTAGAAGCAAGAACCGAATACCTGCTGCATTCTGTCATGTTTAAGTATCAAGCCAGACCTTTTATTACAAACAGTATTATTAATACAATAATCTTGTACTTGACTCAGATCACATGATTATCCTTGTAAACAGATTGGTTGCTTGGTTCCAAAAAACACATTCTATTTTCTGTAACTAAGCAACCAATCCACATACTGTTTACAAGGATAGTCATGTGACCTGAGTTATGTGACTCAACAGAAGAGGGAGGAGTTAAGCCTTTGAAGATTTGTGAGGAGTTACGCCTTTGAATGAGATCGTTATTAAGCTAGACTCCTTTGGGAAAAGTTCTTCATGCGAATTTTACATTTCATGTAAACCGAGCGACTTTCTTCTAGCAAGACACAACTAGCATTAGTACTCAACCAACAATACTATACTCAACCACCATTATAGTATTCAACAACTAATACTGTACTTTACCATTATTACAGTACCAGCAATTCAACTCTAAAAATGCAGGACCAGAAAATTGCTGCCCTAGGAAAGATGATGGTGATCAAGGAGCTCCAATGGGTGCAGGAAAAGGAGAAAATCTTAAAAGCTCTGATGGCCGAAAGAGCTTGTAGGAAATTAGTAGAGGCGGAGAAGAAAGCCATCCAAAAAGAGTTGCAGATTGCCATCAGCAACCAGCAGCACCAGCAAAATCTGGAAACTGGCGGCCCACAAACGCAAATTATGGAAATAGAAATTGACTCGCTGAAGAAGCACATCATCTCCATCGAGCTCAAATGGGAAGAGGAAAAAGAAAGGGTCCGAGAACTCACTAATGTTATCACACAAACATCCAGTGAAATGAAGGCTCTGGAGGAGAAGAACAAAGAGACCGAGGCCAAGCTTGCCGCCAAGGACGGCAAAGTTTTTGAACTGGAAGAAAATATCCAGGTCCTTGCACAACAAATTGCTGACCTCCAGGTCTCGAATCTGCACTTTAAGGAGCTATCACAAAAATCTGATAAGCAAAAGGCGCAGATGAGGAAAGACGCAGAAAATGCCACAAAGGAGGAGCAAAAGAGGCTGGCAAAAGAGAAGAAGGAGAACGAAAAGAAGAAGAAGAAAATGCAGAAGAAGGAAACAAAGTTGCAGCGCGAAATGAATCAACACCATCTGCCCTTTCTCCTCAGGTTGCTGATTTAATTCTTTTAATAATCAGCGAGTCGAGTTAGGCGAGTGGGTCGAGTTAGGCGAGTCCAGTGAGTTGAGTTAGGCGACTCATTCTCTTTGCTAACAAACACCCTCTCACTCTCTCAGACTCCCTCGTCGTCCTCCTCTTTCTCCTCCTCTTCCTCCTGCTCCTGCTCCTCCTCCTCCTCCTCTTCCTCTATAGATCAATCTTCCACTCCATCACCTGTACCCCTCACTCTCAACCCAAAGGCCACAATAGAATGGTGAAAGAAAAATAACAGGTTGTAACACAATTGAAGGATGCAAAGGAATGGTGAAACAAAAATGACGGACTGATGTCCTGATTTTTGGTTCTCATCATTTCCTTCTCCGTCGTTGTGACACAATTTTAGGATGCGAAGGAATGGTGAAACAAAAATGACGGACTGATGTCCTGATTTTTGGTTCCCATCATTTCCTTCTCCCTGGTTGTGAAACAATTGAAGGATGCGAAGGAATGGTGAAACAACAATGACGGACTGAGGACCTGATGTGTGGTTCTCATCATGTCCTTCTCCCTCGTTGTGACACAATTTTAGGATGCGAAGGAATGGTGAAACAAAAATGACGGACTGATGTCCTGATTTTTGGTTCCCATCATTTCCTTCTCCCTGGTTGTGAAACAATTGAAGGATGCGAAGGAATGGTGAAACAACAATGACGGACTGAGGACCTGATGTGTGGTTCTCATCATGTCCTTCTCCCTCGTTGTGACACAATTTTAGGATGCGAAGGAATGGTGAAACAAAAATGACGGACTGATGTCCTGATTTTTGGTTCTCATCATTTCCTTCTCCCTAGTTGTGAAACAATTGAAGGATGCGAAGGAATGGTGAAACAACAATGACGGACTGATGACCTGATGTGTGGTTCTCATCATTTCCTTTTCCCTGGTTGTGATACAATTTATGTTTGTTTTTTCTCCACCTGTTTGTAGGGTTTTTACTCCGGGCACTCCGGTTTTCCCCCAAACTCAAAGCGGCCATTACCATCTCCCCTCTAGGGTTGTGTCCACAATTTGTCTCTGCATGTTCTCCACCTGTTTTTAGGGTTTGCAGGCAATCCGGTTTCCCCCCAAACTTAAACACATACAGGTCCAAATAAAACCAAATTATTATTTTAACTCTAATTCCATGTTCGAATGTTTAATTCACTGTAGCCCACACTAAAAAGTACTCAAGGGCACAGATTCATCAACGCTGTAAAATATGAATTGACCTCAAGATGGTCTTCATCTTCTTCATCTTCGTGGCTGTCATCCTTTTGTTTCGGTTGCTCATGTTGACCAGAGCCTCAATCTGTGCTCAAGATGTAAACCACAGCATTAACACAAGGAAATAATAAATCTGAATTTGTATTTTATTTTTATGAACTGTTAGTGTTTTTATTGATGTTTGGTTAGAACTTTATAATAAGTGCACACTATTTAGTAAAGTGTGAATAAACCATGAACTGTATAAGTGCACACTATTTAGCATTAGTAAAGCATGAATAAACCATGAACTAATCGTTCAAAAAGCATTAATCCAACATGTATACTCATGGGAAATCCATCATTGATAAAGTATAAAACCCTTGATTATTAATCAAGAACTCATCATTAATAACTCTGTTAATGAATGAGTGACTAATGAGTATACATGTTGGATTAATGCTTTATAAATGATTAGTTCATGGTTTATTCATGCTTTACTATTTCTAAATAGTGTGCACTTATTATAAAGTGTTACCAATGTCAGTATTGATGTTTGAGTCAAATTAGCATTTATTTCAATTAATGATACAATAAAAATTACTAAACTTACTCTGTATAATTTTTTAGGTTAGTAGACTAAACCTAAACAAACAATCACAACGTTAATTCTAAAATCAAACACGAGTATGTGCTTTTTAGTGCTGTACCTGAAAGTTTCTACATTGTAAGTCTGTAAACTTAAAATATGCACACACACACACACACACACTTTATTAAATTAAATCAGCAAGCACAGATCAACTTAATTGTGCAAGATCACAAAGCTGAGATCAGGTTCAAGACTCTATTTTCAGGTTCAATTTGCTAATGTTGACTGAACATTCGTCCCAGATTTGATGGTGCAAATATTTGCACAGACTTTCTATCATTGTATTATACCTCTGCAAAGAAGTCAATAATAAAATGCATCTCACTCAGTACTCATAACACATATTATTGTAACTTGATATCACTTCTTAAAATTCACTTCAGTGTAATAATATGCTGCAGGTTGCTTTTAATTATTAGAGGTCATATCCTCAATAATTCAGTATTCTGTAAATCACAATAGGATTAATGTAAATAGTCGTAAAACGGGAGGTTATTATTGTCTAAGTAAGTAGTTCAGACCGCTGCATCGCCATTTGTGACTATGAACGTGACATTTTGCTGCTTTCTTAAGAGGGGGGATTTGAAAAATGCATACCTACATTCCCCTAGGCCCAAAGTCCCTCCATGTTAAGCTTCCTAACACACCCTGTGAACCAACCTACAAACAGCTGATGGCCTGTTGCAAATATGTTCGCTACAGTGTACCGTGACACCGTCAGAATCTTACAAAATACCATGATATACATTTTTGGCCATACCGATCAGCCCTAACTCACGCTCACAATAAAAACTCTACAAACATAACAAGCATGTCACAAACATTTAAGGACACCTAAACGTTCACAAAAGTCTTATCTCTCGCATGATTCATGTATTTTTAAAAAAATTTTTTAAATCAAATTCAATAGTTTGATAATTCCACAGTCCAGTCTGCCTCTAATCAGTCTGCTGGCTCTCACTCAGTCCTCGGTCACCATAATGACGAGAGCACACGGGTGCTTCATATGAGCCAATCAGTTTAACACACAAACCAACTCCTCAACAAGCCTTTTTGAGGAGAGACAGAGTAATAAACAAAAGCTATGTATTGCCATGTTTTACGGTAGTAGTAGCCACACTTTCAACATTTTTTCGAAATTTTCTAGTTTTTATTATTATCTCACTTGCAAGCCTACTTCAAAAAAAAAAATTGTATCAGCAGTGTCGTTATGTACGGGGTTTCATGTTTTTCAAGCCCCTTTCCCTTTTTTCACTCCACTCTGTATTACGACCCTCCAGCTGCTTGTCTAAAGTCATTTTAACACTATCTATTCTATCCCACTCCCCGGTGAACTCTGGCTATGACTGAGTTTTTTCTAACGCTAACGGTCAGCATTAGCTTTTCTTCCTTTCTCAGCGGCGGTCGGGGAAAGCTGTGGAAATCCCGCACGAAAAGCTCCCCAGCTCAGCCGAGCCTGAAATTGACTCGAATGGAAGGGGGGAAGTCGCGGCGGGTCACCTGAATGGGTCTCAAGGCGAAACACATTAGTCTCGGCTCCATTGTTACACCGCCGTACACTAAATCTCGTCGGTGGCAAGCGAAGCTGTGGTTTGAATTCACCAGCCATTCACTGTGACATAAAGAGAAACACAGGGGCGTTTTCTCTCTTTTTCACACAAACACACACACACTTGGACATTTTTAAAAAAAAAATGCAAAAATTGGCCATACAAAACCATTCCCACACAGTTGATATGGCAGACTTGCAAAGTCTCATCACACATCTAAAGCAGATACAGAGCCCAACATTAGCATTCATTTGGAGACTTGTTTGTGTTCCATGTGTCCAAGTGGGTCCACCACCACACGCCATTGGCTACCTTTCACGAGTTGTGATCCATGTGTTGCTACAAAAATATTGAGTGATAGCCACTTTCAGTGTATTGACAGAAATAAATATACTGGCTGCATTTAAATGCACAAACGTTTTTTTATTGCTCACTTAAACGCTTTTCCTTAAACGACCTTGCTCCTAAAAACATTTATCGACCTGGCGAGTGCCCTCTCAACCGTGAAGCCGATGCAGCGCTGCTCGTTACGTCCATAGCCCCTATGGAACTGTGCGTACCAAATTATTGGCATTTGTGAACACTATTAGAAATGTTTATATACTTCTACTGCTTTTATTTGTATTCATCTTATCATAGACTACATGTAAAAAGTTGATATAGTAGTCGCAACGTCACCCAATGGTTTGTGGACCGCCGTTTGAAGACCATAAACTCATGTTTACAATGTTTACTGAGGGAATACATCAAGAGTCATTTTCTCATAGACTTCGATACAATCTGACTTCTTTTTACAACCGGAGTCATCCCCTAATGGTTGGTAGAGAGAATGCAAGTTCAAGGGACATCAGCATTGGCTTCACTCTTCAATACTGGGGAATGACACCTATCTCTTTGGGCCTTCTTGTCATTTCATCAGCCTCGTTGGGTTTCAGTTTCTTTCGTAAAGCACTTTGAAATGTTGTTTAGACTAGAGAGTCAATATTGAGTGCAATCAAAATACAGTTTACTAAATGTATTATATTGGCATGTTGGTACTTTTACAGGAGAAAGTAATTCCTCTGCTGTGATACAGCAACATCTAAGCTAAAGCCAATGATCAGTAAGTGCTCTGTTCCTGAGCTCCTGCATGTCCATGTGTTGCCTTATTGATCCGGTGTATTGACCAGGTCGAAGGTCCAACGTACGGACGTTTAGAAGTGAGCTATGGCTAGTGCACCCACTCACCTGCTTAATCATTTCCACAACAGCCTCGCACAGATCGCCAATCATGAATTAAACTATATGCATGGTAATGTAGCAGATAAACAAGTCTAGCTTAATAGCTACCCTGCCCCTTTAAAACATAAAACTAAACTAAAAAGGAAATTAAATGGCCCCGATTTGGTTCCGATTTGTTATGCCAGGTTAAGTTGAAATTAAATTCAGCGCAACCTTCGCTTATGTATTCACACAGTCGGTGGGTTCCCCCGCCTCCTCCCCGGCATATGAATAAACAAACAATTGAATTACATAAATAAATGTGCATGGTTTGCCACACACAAGCTCTAAGTCAAGTTCATTCTTTTGGAGCGTCCGGTCTCGGAAGGGCTAAAAAAATTTTTAAAAAATAGCAAGAATGGGAGATCAGTGAGGGACGGGGGCAATGAGCAGAATCTGGAGTTGAAACCAAGACTCTGACACTGGGGCAGTGTTATATAAAATAAACGATGTGGATAATAGGTGGAGATGAACGCAGAGCAAGAAAGGATGATGCACTGCACAGAAAGTTCTGCTGTAATGGGACTCTGCTGCAGACGAGGCGCGTGCAGCTCGAAACTGTACATCAAGCTGACTTGGCCCCAATTGATTAAGACCTTTGGGAACTGTATGGTCCATATTAATTCTGCACCGTGTATGTGTGCAGGTTTGTGATTTGTTGTTTGTGTGTGTGTGTGTGTGTGTGTGTGTTCTGCGTGCTGGAAATCCAGCGACCAAATGCACAGGTACTGTTCAAGATGACTGCAGCACTTTCTGCAAGTTTCACCCCAGAGAGCTGCGGCACTCAGAAGAAGCTCACTATTATTATTATCTTCAATCCTTTGCTGCTGAAGATGCTGTGAATGACGGCGCTTTGTTTACTGCTTCAAGCCACATTAGACCCACATTGCACTCGTCTAGTCGTCATCCCTTAAGTTTTGTCTCATGCTTATTTTCCCCATGCGTTTCCTTCTGTCTATATTTTCTCTCTTTTAACTTATTTTAGTCGCACACTTGGTGTCTCTCTCTCCTCCTCTCTCTCACTCTGCCCTCTTTCTATCCTGTGTCTATCTTGAGAGACACAATGTAGGCAGAAAGCCTGGGCAAACAAACGCTGGGACAATAATCCCGTCTTTCCAGTGTTTCCACTCACGGTGGAAAAGAAGTCACATATTTCAGTCTGCCGGGGAAAAAAATCAAATCCAAAACATCGAAAGGACAGATTTTCCTTCCCTCCATCTCCTTCTCGCGGCTGTCCTCTAATAAAAAAGAAAAGCTAAATCAAAGTTGGCCGCTCCAGCTGCGGACAGAGATACCAACACGCACAGGCAGCGCGAAGGGACGTTTTCATCGGTTTGACGGATGACGTGACTGACAGAGGAAACATTGGCCAACGCTGTCTCACGGCGGCTCGCCGCTCCGTATGATATAAGCTGCCGTTCACCGTCAACCCAGAATGCCGTTCACTTCCATGGCCTAATCTGCAATGCATCAGGGGATATCTCCAGACAGCCAGACACAGAACACCTGCGAAGGGATTTCAATCAGCCTCTCCCCTCCACCCCCCAATATGTAATTAAATGGGAATAATTGGTTTCATTCATTTTGTCATGTATTTTATTATTTTTTATTTTCGCCAGTCCCGTGGCGCGGTGCAGAGGCCCCATCACGCACGCGCACTTTATTCCAACTGTCACTCCCTTTTCTTTTCTACATTAACCACTCCAAAGTAATCTTTACCTCTTTTTTTTCTTTTGTTGCCTTCTCCATTCTTTTCTCAAAGTAAGTGGGATCTCATTGTGTGTGTGTGTGTGCGCGTGTGTGTGTGTGTGCGCGTGCGTGAGTGAGTGTGCGTAAGTGTGTTGCTGCCATCATCAGGCAGAAATATAAAGCTGCATTTTTGTCTTTGATTTAAAAAAAGAAAAGAAAAACCCTTCCATATTGCACAGTTTTCTCCTGTGATTCCAGGCTTCAGTCTTGTGCTTTTTCTCCATGAATACCAGCTCCTGCAGTCCTCAAAATCCCCAGCCTTCCCACACCTAAACCACACTAACCGTGTCCTTCTTCCCCTGTGTATCGGATTTGGATATCTGTCTTCTTGACTTTCCTATCAAGTGGCTGGCTTTCCCCCTTTCACTGTATCTCGCCTCGCTCGCTCTGCTCAGTGCCTGAATGGGTTTCTCATCTGCCCCCCCTCCTCTTCCTCCTCCTCTTCCTACTCCTCTTCTTCCTCCAGCTCAAGCAAAGCGAAGCCAACGCTGACACCAAAGAGAAGCTCCCTCTGCGACTCAGGATCTTTGAGAAGTTCCCCAACAGACCTCAGATGGTGAAAATCTCCAAGCTCCCGTCAGATTTCACCGTGCCCAGGATCAGGTACCCAGTAACAGCCAAGCCAACACTTTGTGTTAGATATATATATATATATATATATATATATATATATATATATATATATATATATATATATATATATATATATATATATATACCTCAATGTCGGTAGAATTACATTATTATATTGCTTTCATCATTTCCCAGACCTGTTCTCCAGTACTGACATACTGTGAAGAAAGAACCAGAAACAATATTTCAGACTCGAATACAGTCATCAAAAATAAGTCATATTGTAGCTTGTTGTATGCAGTTTTCTTCCTTTTCTTTTTGTTTTTAGCAGGAGAGCTGAGCTGTGTCCAACACAGTGGACCCTGTAAGCAGTTTTATCATTTAGTTGCTGATTAGTGCACAGCTGGGCCCATCTGCCGGCCCGCTGACTGCGTACTGTAGACGCTTCGGCCGTTACATAACAAGCGTGATTACTTTCCTTTCGGCACACGGAGTTCTTCAGTTGGGAACCGTTCATTACATTTCTCTGCGTTGTGTGTGCTGTTTGTTGCGTACTCTAGGGAGAGTTTCATGAAGCAGTTCATTGATCGGCAGCAGCAGGACACCGGTTGTTTGTTCCGGCGTCTCCCCTCCGCATCGTCCTCCTCCTGCGACCACTCCAAACGCTCAGCCATCGAGGACAACAAGTATATCGACCAAAAGGTACTGTCACGCGCGCAGATAGTGGAAATGGAAGCGATCAATCTAAGTTTTTAGTGGCTTTGTGTACAGAAGGTAAACCAATAAGGAGCAAAAAGAAAGTACGGTTGTTGTGTGAGTTGTGTGTTTGTGGATGGTACGCTATACATTTAGCAAACTGATACCTGATGGACTCTCACTATTTGCTCTCTCAGCTCCGCAGGTCAATATTTAGTATCCGAGCTCGTAACCTCCTGGAAAAAGAGAACACCATCAATAGAATCCTGCGGTGAGACACTCGTGCACCTCCCCAGTCAGCAACGTTTTGGCCGTTTTGAAGATACGAACGATTTCTTTTTTTTACAGATTTTCTAATTATTTTATTGCGACAGCATTTTAATGACTTCTCCCGCTCTACCTTCCATTGTTAGAACAGGAAAAGTCATTGCTGCTACACCCGCTGCTGAAACAACAGCTGAATGTCACCCAGACGTCTATAAAGACTTTCACTTCTCAACCAAATCACTCCCACATGTGTGGAAGTCTTTGGACCTTAAACTTTACACCGCGCTCCCCCGCACCCAGTCCAGAGTTGCCAACTCTTTTCCAATAAAAGTAGCTCCAGAGGGTTGCTAAATCTAGAGAGAAAGTTATTGACAGCCCGTCACTTCAGGCCACCCTTCAGAGCCACCGCCCCAAAATCACCGTGATGAGCGAAAAGCAAACGTTCAACATGGCTTTTATTCGCACTTGCAGCTGTTGAGCCAGCAGCTTGTGGAAGACTATTGTGTTTAAGGAAGACTGAAGGCGAGGAGGTCATGAGATGTTGCTCTGACACCATCCTCGCAGACCCCGGCTGCAGTAGATGCGTTTAGTTTGCACCGTCCACAGTCACAAAATACCTCAAGTCTTTGTGCGTGCGCGCACATTAGATGTAGCTCTGTTGTAACGGCACTCTGGCATTTGTTAATGCATCTCTCTCTCATTGTCTCTCTCACACACACACACGCACACACACACACACACACACACAGACCCACTTCAGACTCATTCATTGTCACTGTGAAGTAAATGGATGATTAGCTGTTCAGCATGGCCTCGCTGGCACTAAGTGTAGATTAGCTCGCTGGCACCGTGTCCAATCTGCCCCCCACCACCACCACCACCTCCCTTATTTAGTCAGTCTGGAAGATAGACGGCATATCAGCAGTCATAACACGTTCTGTCTGGCCTGCACTCGTCCGCGCAAACGCACAATTAGGGCTCAGAGTCGCGTCGGCAAAACGCACACGCGTTCCAGGCAACACGCAGGCGCCGTCGCATTCTCGGTGCCAATAAACCAGTAAACGCTCAGAGTCTCCGCAAATGATTGAAGTACACGTGTGTCGGTGCCCACGCTCGTCATTAGCCATGTTCTGGTACAGGACTGTGCTGTTGGTCAGACCCCCCCCCCCCGACACACACACACACACACACACACTGACTAATGGAATGATTCGAACCTGAACCGCCTGGATCGACGAAGGTCGAGGATCGCTCTTTAGGCAGGATGCTGGACCAGATCGGGCTGTGTTGTGATTGCCAGCTTGATCTCACCTCACGCGCTTATATAAAAAAATATATAAATATATATGAATCTTCTTTACATTGTTTAGAAGGAGAGGGATAGAAAACATGTTGTTGTTTTTTTGCAGGGCTTGTACCAGACAGCGGATGCTAAGCGGTTCCTTCGAGGGCCAGCCAGCCAAAGAACGCTCCATACTCAGTGTGCAGCATCACATCCGGCAGGAGCGCAGGTCTGACCACAAACACACACACACACACACACACACACACACACACACACACACACACACACAACCGCAAATTAAAAAAAGTACTATCGTACATGCCTGCGTCACACATGTCTGCTCTTCGAACCTGCAGATCTCTGAGACATGGGTCCACCAGTCAGAGGATCAGCCGGGGGAAGTCACTGGAGACGCTCAGCCAGGATGTGAGCACACACACACACACACGCGCACACACACACGCACAGACACAAACTCTGACACATCGTATCAGACGCTGGAGTGTTTCGTTCCTCAAAAGAATAAGAAAAAAAAAAAGATTTAGCAAAAGAATAAACAACAAAGTGTCTTAATCATCTCTTCCCCTCCCCACAGCATTCCAGTACGGTTCGATACCGTAACGCACAGAGGGAGGACAGTGAGATCAAGATGATCCAAGAGAAGAAGGAGCAAGCGGAGATGAAAAGGTATTCTCTCACACACACACACACACACACACAGCGTTAACACCTGTCAAATATCTGACAAAAAGGCATCGCCGTTTCCCGGCTGTCCCGCGTAATGACTGTTGTGTTTCTCCCGTCTGTGTGCAGAAAGGTCCAGGAAGAGGAATTGAGGGAAAACCACCCGTACTTTGACAAGCCTCTCTTCATCGTGGGACGGGAGCACCGCTTCAGGACCTTCTGCAGGCTGATTGTTCGGGCTCGCTTCAACGCGTAAGACGGGTCGTATGTCTGCATGTGGTCTGAAGGGGTTCACAGGTTTCAAGTTGGTTTGCTCAGTAAATACACAAACATGATGGTTTACTCTCCTGTCTTTGATTACTTTATAGCAATGTTGTGCCCATGTTTACTACTTTAATCTGCAGCATTGGGTGAATAACTGTGAGTGATGCGGTGAGGTTTTTATTAACATGTCAACATTTGTCTTTGGTTGTATGATGTCATATCTAGATCCAAAACTGACCCCATAACAGGAGCCGTGAAGAACACCAAATACCACCAGCTGTAGTAAGTGTGATGAATTATTGATCCCTTCACTCTCACTATTGATCTGTCCGCTCTTCAGCGGTGGAATATTTATTCCTTTTTATTACCTGCCTTTGTGCTTGCCCTCACCCCCCAAAAAAGGAATGGAAATTGTGAACGGAGGGCCCATTATGCAACCTGATCATAGTTCATGCAGAGCACGCGGTCTGATTATTAAAATGAGAGCTAGTCCTTTGTATCCAATACTGTTGGTGCCTGGGAGATTTAAAAAAAAAAGGTTTTAACTGACATCCTCCTGCAGAACGGATTACACACACACACACACCCTAAGTTATTCACTCTCACTCTCTGATACATCTCCTCACATATCCTCCCACTCCCATCGTCTGCCTCCCCTCTCTTTCCCTTGAATTATCCCTGAGTTTGTGCTGGTTTGCAAACCAAATAGCTCTCCTGACCCACTTACAAGGAATAAGCCATTTCTCTGTGTAAACCCTGTGAAAACAACGATACGCTAACGTCCGTGTCCCACGCAGCGATCTTCTGGGCCTCGTCACCTATCTGGACTGGGTTATGATCGTGGTGACCATCTGCTCGTGCATCTCCATGATGTTCGAATCGCCCTTCACCAGGGTCATGCATGCGCCCACGCTGCAGGTACGGACAGGGGCCGCACAAGCGAGTGAGCGAGCCATTTGGGCCACCATTCGGGGGCTGCGACTTTGCCGTTACAAGCCCCCCCCCCCCCCCCTGCTCCTCTCGTTTCAGATCGGGGAGTACGTGTTCGTGATCTTCATGAGCATCGAGCTGAACTTGAAGATCATGGCCGACGGCCTGTTCTTCACCCCCACCGCCGTCATCCGAGACTTTGGAGGAGTCATGGACATCTTCATCTATCTTGTGAGAAATCCTCAACCTGGTGCTGTTAAAATACCGGGCATGTAATGTTCAAAGAGTATGCAGTCGAAACATTTTGTCGGGGACATATGCACAAGGTCGCTAAATCAAACGATGGAGCCGTGGCGTGAACACACGTTGCAACTGCAACGATGTCTTTTTTCCTCTTTTTTTTCCTCTGCCATAACCGTTGGCCGCCGTCCCTGCTCTTGGTCTCTCCTCTCCATAGGTGAGTCTGATCTTCCTGTGCTGGCTGCCTCCTGCTGTCCCTCCTGAGTCTGGGGCTCAGCTGCTGATGATGCTGCGCTGCCTGCGTCCGCTCAGGATCTTCAAGCTGGTACCCCAGATGAGGAAGGTGGTGCGGGAGGTTCTCAAAGGGTTCAAGGAGATCTTCCTGGTTCGTTCTCAGCCACAATTTAACGCATTGTATTCCTCATGACACGCAATCCATGTTATTCCTCATTGATGGGCACTAAATGTGCATTAACATGGCGCGGTCTTCTCGTTCTTCACTTACAAAATCTTATTCGGGAGAGAGCTCGATACACCTCGGTGCAGTGTCATGTTTAATGTGATTTACTTGAAACCTGCAATGATGAGGCTTGAATGTAACACTGTGAAACTGTAAAGATGGTCTCAAATAAGGCTTTAAAGAACTATGATTGTGATTAAGTATTTATGTTTTATAGGTGACGCATGCAAGCAAAATACCAGCAAGATTTGCACATTAATGGATCTTATTCATCTCGTTGTTATTGCATTTCTGGCGTTTGTGTTCCCTTTTTGCTTTCGCCTGCCAAGGGCTCTGATGATATTATCAGAAGCTTGCAATAGCTACCCATTATCTCTGGGTCGGACGTGGATTTCCCCAGCTGAGTTCTCCACATCCGCAGCCGCCTGACATCCTCGGCTTGCTCTGTGATCTGACACTCGTGGATTACGTGCAACTGTCCGTACCTAAACTCTTGATTGATTCCCCCGCAGGTTTCCATTCTGCTCCTCACACTAATGCTGGTGTTCGCAAGCTTCGGGGTTCAGCTGTTCGCCGGAAAGCTCGCCAAGTGCAACGACGCCCATATTCACAAACGGGTACAGCTAGAAGCCTAATCTGCTCACTAAACCCCGCCCCCTCCCATTCCACACTCCCCGCGAGCTGAACAAATGCAAGCGCTTTTACCTGTCAATCAATAATTCAGTGTTGACTTTCTTAACAAGTCATTGTACTGCTTTCAGCTTGTGCCAAAGCAGATATTTTATTTGATAGAAAACCCTTTTATGATGGTTCTTTTATTTTTTTTCAAACAAGATTTTGCATTTATGATTGGTGTGCATTAAAATGATCCATTTACTTGCAAAGCAATGAGGCAAAACATGTTTTCAAACTGTTCAACATAAGGGTTTCTTATGCAAAAACAAGTCCAACTTTTCCCCGTCTGTTCGCCGTGTCAGCAAGTGAGATGTTTGAGTTGTTAGTTCAGACAACACACCTGCTGAACCACGTCACTCACAGCTGCTCTTACGGTTGCTTCATTCTGTGTTTAACCGTGTTGTTGGTTGCAGGTCGACTGCCGCGGTATATTCCGAATAAACGTCAGCGTTTCCAAATTCCTCAACTTGAAGCTGAGGCCTGGAGAGAAGAAACCTGGTTTCTGGGTACCGAGAGTCTGGTATGGGTGCTTTTGTTATCTTGTATGTATCTTTAGTATTTGTATGTATCTCGGATGGTTTTTCTTTTGATGATTGATGTATCAATTCCGTCCTCCCTCAGGGCCAACCCTCGTAATTTTAACTTTGACAACGTGGGAAATGCCATGCTAGCTCTGTTTGAAGTGCTGTCACTGAAAGGCTGGGTGGAGGTCCGAGATGTCATCATTCACCGCGTCGGATCGGTATTGAACCTCACCTGACCTCACCTTTGCACTCTCCTTTTACTGCTGCCGTCTACCTCAATAGATGACATTGACAGTGACAGTTTAAATTCCTCTGTGCCTGCAGATCCATGGCATCTACATCCACGTCTTTGTGTTTCTGGGATGCATGATTGGACTCACTCTGTTTGTGGGCGTCGTCATCGCCAACTTCAACGAGAACAAGGTAAAGAGAACCTCGGGCAGAGATGTAGCATCATGTTTTCTTTCAAGCTTTTCAGTAATTGATGCTGCAACCAAGCTGGCAACAAGAAAAATCACTGCCTCTGGAATGTTAACATGTGTGTCTCCCGCTGCCAGGGCACCGCCCTCCTAACGGTGGACCAGAGGAGATGGGAGGACCTGAAGAGTCGACTTAAAATAGCCCAACCTCTGCACCTGCCCCCCCGCCCAGGTGCTCACACGCAAAAATATGAAGCCAAATGTTTTGGCTAACATTCTGCAATACAAAGCAGTGGCATAAATCATGGCGAATATGAATTGTGTGTGTGTGTGTGTGTGTGTGTGTGTGTGTGTCCGCATTTAGTTTAGCGTCATTAATCCCTATTTAATAGTCCTTGTTTTTCATTGAGGACAGACGCCTCCCAGCAGTAGTAATGCAGAAGCTGAATAGGAGAGCAGACAAGGTGCATGGTGCATGTCACGTGCACAACCTTCTATATAAAATTCCCAGTGTTTTAAATGTTCACGTTTAAGCGTATTTCATCCGCATTAAAAAACTTTTTTTTTTTTAAATTCACATTCACAGAGAAGATAAATGTTGCATTTAAATTCTTCCGCGCTCTTCAACTGCGTTGCTGTCGATCCCAATCCGAAACGGGAATACGGAGCGCTCGCGCCGCTCTTTCTCCTGTGATTAAGAGACGTGAGAATAGTCGAAAGTGCCTCGGAGGCGGTGTGGGAAAAGGCCCGTTGGTACGGCCGAGGCTGAGAACTAACAGGAAATCAATGGCTTCAGCCGTGCCGCTGACACCGGCGGTATCAACCCGACTTTGATCCGTGTCCAGAGGCCCCTCTGCACCGTCGCCATGCGCTCGCTACTGGTAGATCGTTACAGGGGCGAACTCGCACGGTCCGACTGAAGAGACGTTCCCCGTGGTCAGCACTCACTTGTTATTCACGTTCATTAGACATTAAACTCGCTGCTTTGACGTTGACACTGCAGACAGCTGTGACAAGGATGTGTTGTGATCAGGATGAAAACGATATTGCTCTCTTAAATCAAAGCGACGCTGCTGACACATGAAACAAACATTACCCATGTGATTGGGCAAATACAACCCCGGAAACCCAGAGTGCAGTTACAGTCCTGTGCAGTGTGCGGAACGCCCGGTGGCTCAATACTCAATACACAAGATTTCATGAATGCAAGCATGACCTCGGCAAGAAGGCGGCTCACACAACCACACAACAACTAAGCTCCGCAGCAGCACACGCACACACCCGACACGCAGACCTCGACTGGGCTTCTCCTCCTTTGCCGTTCCTGGCAGTCGAGAAGAGAACGGAGACGACGTCCAGCTTCAATCCAGGTGCTCCCGAACGGCACTGAATCTAATTTGGGCCAAAGACGATCCAATTAGGTCCTCAAGCAGACGCGGTGGACAGGCTCGCATCCCGCGTCCTGTCACGGACCTGGCTGGGTGCAACATTCACAGCGGAACATTGTCTCTCGCACTCACTACTCATATTCGTCAGTGCATATTTTGCGCTTTGAATAATAAATATCGGGCACTGGAGACTGTTGCAAACTTATTTTCAAAATGTTCTTAACATTTTAGAGACCACACTTATTAAGGGGACTCAGCAGCAGTCCATGAGTGCCATCTGCTGGACAGAGAGGGACACTACCACGGATTCAAGCATCAGCTGCCTTTTTCTTTTTTCTTTTTTTAAAGACCACTGCTTCAGCCAGTTTAGACATTCTATTTTGAATCACTGACTCCAGACCTGGACTGTATGAACATGTGGAAAGAATTTCCACAGAAACAGTGCTGTGTTATAAGTGTGGTCTTCTATCTGCCTCACAGAAAACGGGGGCTTCCGGGCCAAGATGTATGACATCACTCAACATCCCTTCTTCAAACGGGGCATTGCAGTGCTGGTGCTGGCGCAGTCGGTGCTGCTCTCAGTCAAGGTCAAGCCTCATGTTGCAATACAGCACGCCATGTCATTTATATAAGTTCCTAGTGTATTTATTGTGGGATTTTTGTCAAGAACACTTATGATGTTCCAATGCGCCACACTAACATGACGTGAACGGACTCACTGACATGCGGGTGAATCTGCTTTCTTCTCCAGTGGGACGTGGACGATCAGGTGACATTTCCCCTCGCCACCATGTCTGTAGTCTTCACCCTTATATTTGTACTGGAGGTGAGCCTGTGACCCTCATCCGTCACTGTAATGGTTTGATCGCCTGCACTTGGCATAGACTTGTGTGTGTGTGTGTGTGTGTGTGTGTCTCTAATGTTACTTGTTGATGTTCTCCAGGTGACCATGAAGCTCATAGCCATGTCTCCCGCGGGCTACTGGCAGAGCAGACGGAATCGTTACGACCTGCTGGTCACGGTGTTGGGCGTCATCTGGATCGTCCTGCACTTCTCCTTACTGGTTCGGCAAATTCCTGTCACACAAAGGGAGCATTTTAGAAATTCTTATGGAGCCAATGTTGCATATAACTATATCACACACCCATCCCCTCTCCCCTTTCTAGAACGTATATACCTACATGATGGGCACATGTGTGATTGTCTTCAGATTCTTCACAATATGTGGGAAGCATGTGAGTATTTTTTGCGCGTAACAATCTGCTCAATTTGCCTCCACCCCAACAAAATAAGAATTTGTATCGTGACAAAATATGCTTGCAAACATGTGTGATGAACTCAGGTGACTCTGAAGATGCTGCTGCTGACCGTGGTCGTCAGCATGTACAAGAGCTTCTTCATCATCGTGGGCATGTTCCTCCTCCTCCTCTGCTACGCATTCGCCGGCGTTGTTCTCTTTGGAACGGTGAAGTACGGAGAGAACATCAACCGGTGAGGACCCTGCCTCTTTTTCTTCTTTTTCTGCCCCCTGGTGATGAGAGTTGATGCCGTCGACACAGTAGACGACATCTTCACGGAGCTGTCCGTCTCTCCCGTTGTCACAGGCATGCCAACTTCTCCACAGCGGGCAAGGCCATCACCGTCCTCTTCCGTATTGTCACAGGGGAGGACTGGAATAAAATCATGCACGACTGCATGGTAAGATGGGCCAAAACACAAAACACAAACCACAAATAAAACACGCCATCTATTCCCAAACCGGAAACATGATTCACCTCAATTTGAATTCCCCACATGTTGTTGTTTTTCCTTTCCCCAGGTTCAGGCCCCATTCTGCACCCCAGATGACAAACGCTACTGGAGGACTGACTGTGGGAACTATGCTGGAGCACTCATCTACTTCTGCTCTTTCTATGTCATCATAGCCTACATCATGCTCAACCTACTCGTAGGTCAGTGTGTGCAGGTATTCTTGTATTGGTGACATTGTGGGGACCATGTCTTTTTCACTTAGTTTGAGGGACACAAGTGTGTGTGTGTGTGTGTGTGTGTGTGCATAAAAGCTGTTCAAAAGGATCATAAACGTGTGATTTAGCAACAGCAAGGGCTGTTTCATGCTGCTTTATGTAACACAAGACTGCAGTGCTCATGAAGAACACTTTCATGTGGGTTTGTCATCTCCCCAAAAAAGACGCCGCAGAGTTTATTGCGGCTTATTTTCAGCAGAATGATCAAACCCCTTCATGCAGAAATTATATCTTTTTCACGTAGGTGGCCACCGTAAAGGAAGAGGGAAGGAGGCAAAGCAACATGTCAGAAAGAATCAAAATGAGCAAGAGTTTTAAGATGGAAATAAACCATCTGTTTGAATGTTATTTACAACGTGTATTCTCTGGTTTAGTGGACTGTATATCTATACCATTCACTTTCACAGAGGTTTTATTTTTGTCTTGAAAATTAGGAAGAAGAGCAACAGTGATTGTCACATTAATGCAAGTAAACTCAATATTTGAGACGAAACATGAATTCAAATTGTCCTCTTGCTTAAGCCAGTGTTATGGGATGCATTATTATAACAGAAGGGGTTTTAGTCAACTCATTATAATATTGTGATTAGTTTAGTCCCTTTACAAGGCAGTGCCGGTGACTCATTGCATCATAAAATAAATAGCTTTTTACAGCTATAAAGGGCACCCTAACAATCTGCATTTATTGTGATGCAAATGTAGACGATTGATGCATCGTAAAACAAAAACTGTCCATTATAGAATACTATCTTCCGTGATTATTAACATGTCTTATATACCGCTGCAGCCATCATCGTGGAGAACTTCTCTCTGTTCTACTCCACCGAGGAGGACCAGCTGCTGAGCTATAATGACCTGAGGCACTTCCAGATCATCTGGAACATGGTGGATGACAAACGGGAGGTGAGACATTAGCAACAGGAGAGAAGACGAGGACACACCAGAGGGGAGAGGGTGACGATCAAATGGCCATGAGCGAGGCGTAATATAGAAAAGATAAAAGCAGGGTGCGAGCTAATAAGAACGGCTGAAGGAGGAATGAAGTATGGCATTGGAGTAATTAAGTTAAAGTTATTAGGACAGTGTGTGCCTGATTAAAAATGTAACCCCCTCCCATCCCTCTTGCACTTTCTCTAATGTCCATCAGGGGCCAAGTCTGATAGTATAGAAGTCTGTGAGAAAATGGCTCTGCTTGATTTATTCCCTCAGTAAACATTGTAGTTTCAAGTTAATGTAACTTTTAGCTTCCTGTTGTGTCACTTCAAGTTATATATATATAAACACTCAAGGCTTCATAAAGGAAGTCCACAAACCAGTGGGTGATGTCCCAGTGACTACTTCTAATATACAATCTATATGTAATATATCCATAACATGTCATTTTTTAGTTCCGACCCAACTCTATTCACCTTTGTCTCAAGCTGTAACGGTAACCCAACACCCTCCCACCCAACCTTTTACGCTCAGGCTTTAAAGCCGGACCTGCAGATGTACACTTCAGGTCTAAGTCGAAGCATCGTGTCCTGGAATCAGGATGACTAACCCTTCAAATTCTGTTTCCCCAGGGTTTGATACCCACGTCCAGGGTGAAGTTCCTGCTCCGTCTGCTCCGGGGCCGGCTGGAGGTGGACCTGGACAAAGACAAGTTGCTGTTCAAACACATGTGCTACGAGATGGAGCGACTGCACAGCGGAGGGGACGTGACCTTCCACGACGTGCTCAGGTGACCATGGAAACCCCCACACACTTAACCCACATACAGTGTACATGAGTATTTAAGGGGTCTCCAGAGAGTAACAAAAGTTGTACATCATATAATTATTTCAGGGTTTAAAAGTCTCTAAACTTCAGTTCTTGATGGTTGATGGTCTAAAGTGTATTTTGCTTTCTGGTGCTCTTCGGTTTCACAGAAGCATAATCATATTCCACTAAATATGTCAATCTTTAATGTGTGTGTCATACAGCATGCTGTCATATCGCTCGGTGGACATTCGGAAGTCTCTCCAGCTGGAGGAGCTGTTGGCCAGGGAACAGTTGGAGTACACCATTGAAGAAGAGGTTGCCAAGCAAACCATACGCATGTGGCTCAAGAAATGCCTCAAACGTATCCGGGCGGTCAGTCTCCCGACACAGACACAACACACTGGTTCCATTGCTTTCACACGGTCCACACACTGACCACATTGTGTGTCCGCGTGTCCTCTCGCAGAAGCAGCAGCAGTCGTGCAGCATCATCCACAGCCTGAGGGAGAGCCAGCAGCAGGAGCTGAGCCGCTTCCTCAACCCCCCCAGCATAGAGACCACCTTGCCGAGTGAAGACCACACCAACAACCCAGACAACCCCTCGCAGCCTGAGGTGAAGCCCTGCATCCGTATCAACACACACACACATACACATTGTGATGTAAAGCAGGCGCATGGTCTGATCTGTGGTGAATCTGTCTTCTCTTTTAGTTGAGCGGCCTCCAGCAGCTGCTGAGCCCCACGTTGTCAGACAGAGGCGGCTACAGGCAGGACTCTTCAGACCTGGGGAGGCCGCAGAGAAGGGGACAGTGGAGGATGCCCGCAGGTGCGTGCATCTCTGTGTACGGTCTGTAGCTCAGCGTCACAGTTTGGTAGAGGAGACGCTGTTGAATTGAGTAAAAAAAATAAAAAATGCTTGGTGTGTGTCTCTCTGGCTGTGGAAGACCCAAAGATTTATGTGAAAAGTTATTTATTTACACAGACAGGACGGTCTTCGAACTCAAGACATGGTTATTAGCTATATTTCTGGTGTTCCCGCGTCGCCAGTGAATGTCCGGGGGGTCAGCCCGCTTCCTTCTCCATCTTTGATGAGTGTATATATGTCATATGCCACAAGTGCTCCGGTAATAAAGCTGAAATAACAGCAACTTGAGACAAGAATATGGCATTACACTCAATGTTAGAACCCGTTCATTGAAATAAGTAGAACACAAACCCTTCTGAACACGTTAAGATGGAGACATGCAGGTTTGACAAGACAAGAACCAGGCCTTGAACGCTCTTTTCTGTGTATGTGTGTGTGTGTGTGTGTGTGTGTGTGCGTGTGCGTGTGTGTGTTCGTTGTGCCAGGTCATGTGAGTGTGAAATCCTTCGTGTGCAAGATTAACCCCGTCAGCAACGAGGCTTCCTCTGGGTCGGAGGTGAAGAAGTGGTGGACCCGCCAGCTCACCGTGGAGAGCGACGAGAGCGGCGACGACCTCATCGACCTTTAGAGAACGGGCCGCAGCGCTTCCAGCGTGCTCGCCGACCCGAGTCGATCTTTTTTTTTCATCTCTTGCTCGCCCCCTCCACCCGATCAATGAAAACAATGCTTTTAAATAAAAAATCTCTTTTTATCCAGGTTCACAACTGTTCAGAACGAGCTGAAGTCTGTGCGCGCTGGTTGTCGAGACCTTCTTCGAGCGGCCATTTTGACATTGCGGTGGCGATTTTGTACTTCTGGGATAGGTTTTGCTTTTCCTCCGTGATTTCCACTCATCATGACTGCTGAGTTTTTCTACTTGTGGTGTTATGAGGCGGACTGTGGCACGAAAGGACACGTTCCATTCCTGAAGGAAACCGAGACGCTGCTGCTCTTAGTTTTTACCCGCTGCTGTTACACGTCAACTTTTGAAACCCGTAATTACGTTTGTTGCGGCTACAACAGTTTGTCTTTTCACGTCAACGCCTCGTCTCTGTTCTCCTGTTTTCAGTCCATGTTCGTGACAACGTCTCCTCTGATCTTCAGTGTTAATCGTATGGATATAGATTTTCTTCTAGTCACTTTATACTCAAATCAGGCCTCTTGTTCTGGTCGGTGGAACAAGCTAATTAAAGCAACTTTTAGATTTATGACTGTGAATGTAATTAAAAGTTAAATCTATCTTGTGTATTTGTGTGGGAATAAACCATGACATATTTTGTAAATTATTATAAATGCTAAGCTTTATCAAATATTCAATTATTATAATAAAGGCCTACACAGGCATATATAAGGAAAATGATTGTCCGGTTTATTTTTGTTCACATTGCATCACATACTTTGAGCAGACAATACAGCAAACCTCCTTCCAGAGATGGGCAAGTCTAAATTTCAACAGGCAATGTTTGACATTTGTATTTCCAATAACCTAAATAAATGGTTCAAACTATTTTTCCACTTTGGTTCCACAATGAAACTAAAATCTTTTTGCACATTTTCAGCTCCCTGTCGGCTGTTACACGCGGACTTCAATGCGCTGTGTGCGGCCTGTGTTCCCTCAACGGGTCCCGAGGCTTTCCTCTTCATCGTTTTGGCCATCCCATAATTCCTTTTAGAAAGCCTGTTTGGGCCCTTTCACCGCGACTTGTTTTTACACCGTGATTCAATTCACGGTGAATTTAATTACTAAAAAAAAAAAAAAGAAGAAGAAAAAAAGCCGGGATTAGTCTATTGAGGGGGGTAATTATGGGGACAGATGCTGCTTAATGATTCACCTCGCACACATCTGCTCAGATCAAACACTGACTGCACTCCCCACGCCGCCTCTGGAGAACACTGCCCTCTCCTGGCCACACGCTGAGCTGCCCCCGATAAGCTGTTGAGCATCTTCTTTCTCTCATTGTACAGTTTGGTTTGGTTACGTTGATAGTACCCGTAGGTAAACGTAGTTTGTAGTAGAAAACAGTAGAAAATGATGCATCCATCCCAACATACATTACAACAAACACAGGCAACCAGACAGACATGATAAAAGTACTTTAAGCTACAGATCAGTGCTGTTATAATTCAAAGTTGTTCAGCTGAGTGATGGCTGCTGGAACAAAGCAGTTTTTATGGCACGTTGTTCTGCACCGAAGTATTTAATATCTCCGTCTAGTGGAGAGAAGCTGAAACTCCCCGTCTAAAAGGTGAGATGGAGCCAGTTATTTGTTGTAGCTGTCTGGTGTCCAGGGACTCATGGGCTGAGCTGATCCAGAGAGTTTCTGTTGTTTAATTAAAGACATTGATTCAATAAAAGCACGATCAAATAAGTTTTTATGTGGTTTTTATGTGGAAATAGGACAGTTTCTGGTGCCCCTTTTTGCACACGGCTTCACAGTTTGCTTCAAAGTTCAGTTTGGAGTCGATATTTGTCCCAAGATCATTATAAGATTGTACACAATCCGCAGTCGACTTCATGTGTGTGGGACGGTCCCAACTTCTCTTGAAGTGTCAAAGTGACCAAAGGAGAATCAACTCAATCTTGAAGCTGCGGTGCAGCCCTGTTTCCTTTCCACTAAATTATACTGCACAGTTTGTATTTCTTTCTTGCCCTCCTCCTTAACGCATGCTACATCACACCATGGCCCAGCGCTCTCCTCCGTGTCACAGCGATGACCGGTGATGACAGCCCTGTCCGCTGCTGGCAGCTTGCTGTGGGCCGAGATGAGCTCAGTTTCCAACCGGCCGCCCGGGTCAGCGTGACTCTGTCGTCCATAGAGCGGCACTGCGAGTACACACACACACACACACACACACACCAACTCACAGAAACAAACAGCCTAAACAGAGGTGTGTGTGTGTGTGTGTCTCAATTACCCTCTCATTTTACTCCTCGTGTTCCTTGATGATGTATTATTCCTCTCGTTAATTCATCGGGGGTTAGACTCGAGCTAATTAATGCACTCAACTGCCGGCTGCAGCCAAAGCAGTTTTCCCCCCGTTAACAAGGGCCGGCGTTAGACGCAGAATAAGCCCATTAAAAAGAAAGACGGGGTCTTCATTTGTCTGTGCGAGAGAGGAGGGAAAAAAAAGCCCACAGTAAGTTTCCCAGTCGATGGAGTGTGTATGGGCTTCGGCTGCATAATGAACGTGAGTGTGGGGGGGGGAGCAGAGAGAGTGTGTAGAGAATCAGCTGCCTGTGGGACGCCTTCTTGCTCTATAGAAATCATGACTTGCTCACACATTCCAGTCTCTGGACATATGGTCCTGTAGGGAAACAGTGTGACATCAGCCCTCTTGCCAATCATCTGTCTTTAATTTCTCTGTTCTCCTTCTTTCTTCTCCTCGACCATCGCCTCTTAAGCTCCACTTAGCTCATCAAAGGGCTTTTTCTCCCCTTTTTTTTTTCTCCTCATTTTCACCCCGCGTGGTGGAACACTTCTTTTTTTTATTTTTTTTTTATTCCTGTCTGTTAATTGCCTCTGCATCACACCGGCTCTTACGGGGCCCGTTGTTTCGACCCTCTCTATTGCAATTTGCCCATCTCTCCCTTCGTGCGTGTCCACTGCTTATTTAGAGCCTAATTGAGGCACTTTGGTAATTGAGGAGGAACTTCTGAAGAGCAAGGGGAGTGGGAGAGTGTCTCAGAGTCGAGATTACCTGTAATTAAAGTACATGTTCGCTTTGATGGCTCGGGCCCCTCCCGTTGAGAGGTGGCCTTCAAAACCCTGGCGGCAGCATCACTTTAACTAAAGGGTGCCCTCTCCGACTATACTGCAGTATATAACACACACACATATGGATGCTGCAAATGCTGTATGCATGACAGACAGAGCCACCGAGGAGAAATTCTTCCGTGAAAAGACAAACTTCACATGGAGCACATGCCCGGGACAGTCATTAATGGGCTCTCCGCGCAGCTAATTAAAAAGTAGTTCAGGAGGAGGAAGTGTTGGGAAGGAGATTTCATTTACAGCGCACAATTTGTACCACTGAGTTTTCACACAGAGACAGTGTAACCCTGTTATCTGATTATGAAGCAGAAATGGGGTGTGATTGCCCTTTAAAGTGTAAACGCGGTTGGGTTCTCTCATCTGTTTGGTCGTTGGTTCGAACACTTTCCAAACTTTCCCCCGGCGATGAAGTGGGAACTTTTTCAAAGCTTTCCATCTTGTCTTCACGTGGACTCTCATTTCATTTTATTGAACACATTTTCTGTAGAATGCTGCAGGAATGAGTCACAGAATCTGGACATGAGTCAGCATTTTTGCATTTTCTGTCCCCTTGTCTCGAAATGTATCCTTTCTGTCATCCTATCTTTTTTTTTGTTGCCAGAAATACGTTTTTCCAGAAAGGTGAAAAGATTTTAACGTTTTGTTCCACAAAATGAAATACATCCGTGAGAACCCCTCGCGTGTCTCAAAAAAGGTCGACGCTAACGAGTAGCTAAATCCACCGTTAGCTTCGAGGCAGCGACGTGAAGCCATGTGACTGTGGAGGTGTGGTCCATTCGTAGCACAACGTTTACCTTTCTACTCCTGCCGACTGCGTTCGTGCTTCAGGCATTCGTTTCTGAAGATTATCTTGCTGAACCAAACGTGTAAGTATGATACGTTTACGCCATTACATTTCATTAAGCTGACGTTTTTATCCAAATCGACTCACAGCGAGTGCATTCAACCGTGGGTGTACAAACTCAGAACAACAAGAATCAGGAAAGCATCATTTCTTCAATAAAGCAAACTACAAAGTGCTATTAAGAAACATTAAGTGCTACTTAAGTGCTACTACTGTGCTAGCTTCCTTGTTCAAGGTGTCGTCGTTTATATAGTTTGCCACGGAGCCCACTTTCTGCAACGATCCAAAATGAACCAGCGCGACGCTTACTTCCTGTCCCCCCGGCACCGCTCTGTGAAAGAGAAGAGCAGGAGGCGGCGTGCGCTCCTCAGCCCATACAACCGGTGAGTGTGTGCCTCAACAGTAACACTGATTAGAGTAAATATGAGGTGAAGCAGGGCGAGCGCTCTCCTCCAGGCTATTGTCCCTCCTAGACACCATTGAGAGTGTCCGTCTGCAGCCTTGAGCAATTAAGGGACACGGCCGGGTTGAAGCCGGGCTGAGCCTCATGAGGAGGCCATTGTTCCTCAGCGCCCAAATGACGTCCCTTTCAGAGGACTGACAGGATCATCTGCCGGGCACATTTGTACAGAGGTGACTCGTCATTTATCCTTTTTGATACCGCGGTTACGGAGTGTGACTTTTGAATGAAAAGCCCCCTTTTTTTTTTTCTTCCTGATGATCAATATTCCTCATTTCAATGTGGCTCGCGTTCCATTTGCAGACCCTCGTTGCGAGTCTCTCCACACATTCGTAGCCTCATCAATAAGGTGGTGGCAGTGCAAATTAGCTGCCTGTATCTCATGTCAACATCCGCCGCAGGTCTAGGCCTGATCCCATCCCTGTGTTTTGAAACAGATGGCTACTACTACAATAAAAAAAAAAAAAGTAGCAAATTATTTTAGCAGCGGGCGGTGAAAGCAATTAACAACTGGCATTATGTGTTGATTAAAATTCATTCCAGTCTCAATGAAGGGAGGGGGGAAAAAGTCTCATTTCCCAATCACACGTACACCCACCACCCCGAAGTACGCTGACCTTGACCTGGCGTCCGCTCAGGAGGACCAATGGGAGAAGCTTTGACCTCCTTCCCCCGAACATGCAGTGGGAAAAAGTCCCAATTGTTTTGCTCATGCATTTTGTTCCAATAAAAATGTGCAAGTACAGTTTCAAGTTCAGTTTTTTTTTTTTGTTCGTTATCATGATATTTCAGGGTTTGTTGTGCTTAAAGTGCCAAAAAATAGACATTTAAAAAACTTGTGTCATGAGTAGTCTCACGTATCGGAACTGTACGAGAAACTGCTCACAACAAGCTCTGTGCATTACTTTGATTAACCGGGTCATGGTTTCAGGAAAGACTCATTGCTGTTGAGTTTCAAATAAAAACAGTTGTGTGTGCCCTTTAAGAGAGTGCCATATAATCCCAATGCATCAGATAACAACAAAAGGTAGCTCACACCACAATAACCTACACTGATAATTACAAAAAAAATTAAAAAAGAACAGGTAAGGTTTTTTGTTTTTGGGTGAACTATCCCTTTAAATGACTCCCCCTCCCCGCCCCTCCTCCCACATACGAACTTTACAGAACACACGTTTCATGGTGTGTAAGTAAACCGTCTTGAAAGAAAAGTGTATTACTCCCATAAAAGAAGAAAAAAAACAATAATGGCGAGATAAAACCAACTTCGGGTCCAGACTCGTTTCCAAGCTGCCGCTACGCTGGTTCCTCTCTGTGCCTCATAATCTCCACAACTGATCTGGGACAGGCTGTTTTTCTGCCTAATTAGAAGAAAACCTCTATTCTGTTTGTTTTTTCCTCTCTCCTTATAAACTCAAATGAAAAGCCTGTTTCATGCTTGAAACGCATCGCTCCCCACTCGGACTTTCGCCGCCGTCGGCTCCTTTGTAAACGCCATGAATGCAGGGAGTCATTTTTCAGGGCCTTTACCTCATGTACCTCATCAGCAGCAGTCAATTGCCACCCCACCGATCGCCGCGCAACCAAGTGAGAGGCTGTACTTTGTCTTTGAGCCAGAAAATCTCATTTTCACTAAACACCTAATCAGTCCCATTCATCTGGCTATGGTTCCCTAGTTCCCCAGTTCTACACCTGGCTTTGCCGTCTTTAATTACTGGGAGACAGGCTTTGTCTGATCTGGAGCCAAGATTGGAATATGAGTGGCGAATTCGGAAAGAAATCATACAGGCTCGAACCAATTCAATTACCCACCAATCAAAGTAGAAAGGCCTGTAATTGCAGTGAAAGGGTAACAATGAGCCTCTACTTCAGTCTGAGAATTGAGGGTATTATTAGCAGGGAATAATGCCTGCCTGCAGGGGGTGCTATGCTCCAACTATTAAATTTCACTGCAGCGAGCAATCTCTCAGATCGCTGGGAAAGCACTTTTTGTTTCTGATGTGATTATAGCCCTCGGTGAGACATTTCCTTATAATTTCATGTTTTTAACTCTGCCATTATGTCAAATTGTGCATGAACGTGGTGTTTGCGAGCGAGGGAGCAGAAAATGGATCTGACATTATGGCCCGAACGCTGTTAGAAGCAGCAGCGGCGGCGGCGGCAGCAGCATCGCGTGTGGGGAGAAAAGCTTCCACATGGAGGTCCTGGAAGAGTTGGTCTGTGTCCAGCTCCCAAGATGCCTCGGTTGTCATTCCAAGGCATTCTGGGGAATTTTTTCTTGTGCCCCGGGGTCACGAAAGTCTTCAAAGCAAGCCGACAAAACGCATGGAAACCGGCGTCACGTGCTACAGTCGGGTTCAAGCTGAAGAAGAATGGCTCCCTGACTCCATCATTGTGCGCGCTGGAAACATTGTGCACTGGCACAAAAGAACAACGTGCTTCCTCCTCAGCTCAATAAGCAGCCATACATACTTTCTTTTTCTACCCACATCAAAGACTGCCTTTTAATTTTTCAGTCCGGTCAGCACCTGCACACTCGTCCGCCTCCCCGGGCCCCACATCCCTGCTTTTGCTCTGGAAACTGTGAACGATTTGAGTATATTAATCTGTCCTCTCCGTCCTCCTCCCTCTATGTCCTCGAGACATTTCCAGCCCGAGACCCAGAGGTGTTTAAAAGCCCCAGGCGGAAGAGATGAGCGGCTGTGACAGAGGCAGGAAGTGGAGAAGTCTGCTGCCGGCTGACAGAAAAACCCCCACTGGCTGCAGATTGGGATGGTTTGGGACGACTCAGGTACAAGCTGACAACTTCAATTTTGCCTCCGCCTTTGTTTCGTTTCCTTTTTTAAGTTTTTTTTTTCTTCTCTTTTTGTTCCTCTTTGTCGAGCCGCATTTGAAGATTGCCAATCACGGTATGAAAAGAGAGCGCCGTTGTCACGCAGTTTGTTTTCCAAACGTGACCTCTGGCCGCTCGGCAGTCGCGCTCGCATTTTTGCGGTTTCCAAAAAAGAAATTGTGACTCGTGTGCTCGCACGTGGGCACCAAAGCCAAAGCAAACAAAAATCAAACGGCATCAAACGGGATCAAAGTGAAAATCAGTGTCCTTCATGGGCCGTGTGATGTTACTGATTATTTTCTGCTTGGCTTGCCACTGTTTGGGTTTTTTTTTTTAAAGACAGTGTAGAAAAGGAAAAAAAAAACATATTTGATATTTAGCGTGACAACTTCACAGCAATTAATTTTACACTGGGGACAGGATCACGTACAGTACGTGTCTGGCCACCAGCTTATTGGAGTAAACATAGTTATTTATTTTATCCAAGAAAACCTGCTCTCTTTATCTTTATCCAGCTGCAGTCTTCTGAATATCCAGCAGTCTGAACTACTCCTGCTAAACAGACTCTACATGTATGTTCCAGAGGCGGCGCGGACGCCAAACAGAGCGAGTCTATGAGTGTACCATCGAGCGGTTTGTCGGGCTTTTAGCCGCTGGATGAGGATGAAGTTGCGGTCCCCCTCCAGTCTCCACACGGTTCATTATTCCTGATGCGGCTCCGCAGGGGAGTCGGCCTCTGCGGGCGCACACATACACGGACCCGAACCCGCAATTGCAGGATCCGCCAGAATGTTTGTGTACGTTTGCTAACTTGGTGCTGGCTTGTACAGAAGACAGTGGTGAAGGGAGGGAGTGGGAGGGGGTGATGGAGGCCAAAGGGATCCAGACTCACTGGAGCGCAGACGCAGGCTTTTGTTGTGCCGGGTCTCTGGGTGAAAGAAAGGGGAAGCATCCTGGAGTTCAGGCTGCCTCCGTTTCCGGCCTCTCTCTCTCTCTCTCTCTCTCTCTCTCTCTCTCTCTCTCTCTCTCTCTCTCTCTCGAGCGCTCGCCGACACACACACAAGCGCAGCGTCTCGGATTCTTTCGCGAGTTCTGATCCTCCAGAGGCGTTCATAATGAGGAGCGCCGCACCGAGCAGACGGTTGCATACGATTAGCTCCGAATAGTTTCCATTTTAGTTGACGTACTTCGTACTCCAGTGTGTCTTTCCGTGATGCCGGTGAAATTAGCTCCACCCTCTGGGATTTATTCCTGTTTTATGGTTGCACAACTTTGCATCACTGAAGAATTATTAAGTAGGAACAGACTCTTTAATGTCAAATGAGGGAAAACAGAACAAAGTTTTTAGTCGTACAAAAAGTATCTACTCCCCTTTTCGGTGCACCTAAATCATTGCTGTTTTTGTTCTTTCAAATCGCTCGGGGGTTTTACCTGGAAACGCAAATGTTTGATGAGTGATTTTAGGTAAATGCACCTGCTTCTGGAGGCTCATGCAGCTGGTGACTCACTTTACTGGGATGCACCATGAAGACAAAGGAAAAACTCAATATTGTGCAGCGTTATGCTGCCTTTCCTGACCACGTACCAACAAGAGGAAGAGGAGCAAGACATAGAAATCAGCAGACGATCATCAGTCTGTTGCACTATTCATGAGAGGTTTGTCATATTTTACTTTATTGTACTCGAGATTAGGGAAAATGTGATTTCCTGGCTCAAACAAAAAGTCTAGGGATGTTACGTGAGGCCGATATGTTACATCAAATACCTGAGTGGCTACAACTGGAATTACACAACTCAAGTATGAAATTAAACGGCAAATGTTCCCAATAAGTCGTTAACGCGTTCAGCCTTTAGGCGGGAGACTTGAGGACTTGTCTTTCTGCTGTCTGCTCGGTCCATTCTCGCGAAAGTAAAAACCTCGGTGACGCCTCGTGGCTCAAAACGTCCGTTGTTCAGTTTTTGGGGGTCAAAGGTTGCCGTGCCTTCACAAAAACATGTTTTTTGCTTTAACTCAAGAATTCCTATGCTTAAAATGACAAAATGTCACACACGTGGTGTATGAAAGGATAAATGATGGAGTGATGACATTTTATATCCAAAAGGTCAACGGTCAACTTTACTGTGACATCACAATGCTCTCAAAACATCCCCCGTCACGGCTATTATCCAGCTCCATAACTCAGGAACAAAAGGACAATATGAGCACGTGTGGTCAGATACTGACTTGGTACAAGAGTTGTTTTGTTAATGCTCTCTCTCTGGCTGCGGGGGTCATCAGCAGTAAACATAGTGCAGTGGTTGTGGTGGTGACGCGTGTCACATTCAAATCATTTTTAAATATATTTCTAGAGTCCAATATCTTGTGGTGTATTGTTAAAATGAATTGGTCGAATGTATAGTTTGAATCTATCTTTATGTCTAGTTAGAATCTATCACTAGAAGTTATTGTTAGAATATATTGTGATATTGTTATATATTGTTAGAATGTATCCTTACAATGAATCTTTATGTATTGTTAGAATCTATTCTTACTATTGATCACGTTAGAATAAAGTATATCCTGAGAATATATATTGTTAGAATGCATTGTTATATTTCATTAGATGTGTTGCTTGAATATATACTTATAATATATATATATATATATATATATATATATATATATATATATATATATATATATAGAAGAAAAATAATTAAGATTTGAAATTGACAATATTTCCATAATCACTTATAATTTATCACCGCTATCAGATTTTCATCGACCTGAATCTTTATTTCCACATTATCATAGTCTAGTCAAAGAATACTTTCTTGCTGTAATACTTCCATTGTGAAATGCTTTCTGAATAAAACTGTATGGCTAAAATAATATAGTGAAAGCACTCAGGATTCATGAGTTTGAAGACACTACTGGAAGGAGCAACCTTTAAACTTAATGCAAGTTTGTTCAAAACAAAACAAAACAAGAAGATAACAAAAGATTAAAATAAACTTCAAAGCCTGTGCTAAGAACAATCACAAAAGCACACAAAAAAACACATAAAACACATTAAAAAAAAGAGATCCAAACATAGACATACTGTAAAGTATAGTAGACATTTTAAAACAGTAAGAACAACAGTAAGTGGTTTTCATTTGAAGCACAGGAAGGTATAGTTTCTTTTCACAAATTAGAATCAGAATGTAATGATTATTATTAAAAACGCTTAAACAAATTAGACCTAAGGATGTTTGTTTTCGTCATTTTTAACTTTGGTTGTTGTGTATTTACTCATGAATATTCAATGTGCCAGACAAACACTAGAAATACAAAGTTTTCAGGAACTTCTTGAGGATACTTTTTTCTTTTCCTTGGGAATAGAACACGAAAAAGCCTATTGGGAACAGCATAGAGGATACTTTTTATAGGCATTGTACATTACTTCTGTTGTTCATGTTCTTCTTTTATGCTCATTGTAATATCTCTGATGTATTCCCACTGCATCGCATTGTTGTTGTGATCAATGACGACTTCAAATATAATTTTAGACTGAAAACGCACTCTACAACACAGCCTACATACCTTCAGTAGAATCAACATATCGAAGCACCAACAACAAGTTCTGAACACCGAACAAGAAAACGTTCTCGTATTCTGGATGTTTAATCTCGGCAACATTCGTCCTCAGTGTAACGATCGCAGCGTTAGGAAAGGACTCGTCCTTTGAAGAGGATCCTGGCCAGACTCTCGTCAGAAGGAAGCAAGCCTCCGCAGCATGACCTCTTTTTGACTCTTCCAGGAAGGGCATGACTCCTGCAGCATCTTATCACTCTTTAATGGGCTAAAAATGTAGCCTCTTAAAAGTGAGCTCCTCAATGATCCCTAGTTTTCCTTTCTGCTTTAGACTCCCCAATGTACAGCCTAGTTCTTCCCAATTCATAGTGTGTACAGTCCTGACATACACATACTGTAGGTACACAGCCGTAATCTGAACTTTTAACTTTCCATCTAAACCTATAACTTCAACCTGCTGTCGATGACAGATCGCTCCGGAAACCGGAGCAAAGAGACCTGCCACCGAAGAGAAAATTACCACCTTTCAGCTCAAGGTCTGTTTGACACTTAGTACTCCTGTAAATCACTGCGTTAGCATGAACGGATGATTGGCTTCCTGCTGTGGCAAAGATGAAGAAGAAAAAGATTTGCGTCATATGGGTAAAAAGACTCCTTTTATGTAATGTGGCAGTTACATATGATCTTTACAGAGATTGCTCCCATGTACAGTAATGGGCGACAGCAGGCTGAAGAACTCTCGACTGTACCCTCAACACTAATGACTCATAAAGCCTCGCTGCCACCTCAACTTGACAAATGGCAAATGTCAGCGGCATATTCTCCTGGTAGGCATAATTTTGTTAAGCGCAAATATCAGTGTGCTCCTTAGGAGACTCTCAAAGGTTAGACCAACAGCTGTAGCGGCTTCGTGCGCATTTGCTGGGATTTTCTGCAGTAAGTCAGGCTCCCCTGAGCTGATGGACAGAAGCAGTCAAGCATGAGGGATGGGATGCTCTAACTAAATACAATAAGGAGAAGCTTCGGCTAAGATCATGTTTATTTAAAAGCCCGGGACAATAACCCTAATGGAGGTCAGTAAGGTAGGGGGAGCGGGGATGAGGAAAACAGTTCAGAGAAGGGGAAAGAAAGGGAAAATAAGAGACTGGTGGCATATAGAGAGGCGGATCATTTCTCCCCATTTATTGGCTGTGGTAATTTGTTGACTCACTCATCCATGCAGAGTCTTTATGTTTAATGCAGGCCTCCAGAGGGTGAAGGAAGGGGAGGCATGGAGGGGTAGGAAATGGAAAGACAGGCATAGGGGGATCTGGGTGGGGGTTCTTGGGGAGAGGGGTAGGGGGGTACCCTGAGAGATTAGCCTCCACCTCTCAGTGTGAGAGGCGGAGGTGGATGAATATCCAGCCTCAAAGTGGGCCTCACATGTTAATGGCGACTTCATATTGGCCTGACTCCACACAATACACCTGCCAAATAATTGATTGTGAGGTGGGTGTATGTCCAATGCCTGGTTTATCTTACAGGTGGTGTGTATGGATGAAATAGAATGACAAAATAACATACTCATCTAAATATCTGTTGAATTAACATTATGGTTTCTGAAGAAATGTGTTTTCACTGACATTAAACATGAACTCAACAATTCTTGCAGTTCAGTTTCGTCCAGCTGTCAGATGCTTGTCTGGCGTTTTGACGTGTGCCGCGGTCTGACACCCGTCATCCTCGCCCAGCTGTTACTGGCACGCCTGCCCTGACCTGGCCCTCGAAAAGGGGTCGTACCCATGTGGACAAACATTGGTGGCCCACTGCTGGAGACGACTCTCCACAAGTCCCATTTACAGAAAGGTTTACCACTGTCCGTTCCACTTAGGGACCTGAGAACATCGACAACTCCCGGCAATATATGGAGCCTGTAACATAGCGTATTTTTAGCGTCTTTTGGCGTAAAGTCACACTGTGAGGTTTCATGGTAAATAAGTGTTCAAATCAGTCAAGTTATGAAAACAAAACTGTGTGGCAGGTGTTCAGATATACTTCCAAAAGTTGTCTGTTGAAAGTGAAAAGAAGCCCAACTGAGCAGGATATCAGCATCTGATGGACAGGACAGCAGAGTTTGGGCTTGAGGGTTGAATGTCTTGCTGTGTGGCAATGTGTGTGGAGAAGTCTTGGTTTAGCTGAGGCCTTCACACTACAGTTCCACAAACTAATTGTTTTGAATTTTTGAGTACAGAGTGAACTGACCCTTTAAGTTATGTCTCACTTTTTCTGTCTCTCTTCTTGCCAATTTTGAAACTAGCTAGACTTCATCTTTTTAAACCAGCTAGACTTCATCTTAATACTTAATATTGACGCAAGCAGCAACTATATTTGTAGTCTCAAGGCTTTTACATTTGAGCAACATTAAGCAATGCAATGCGTTAACATACAGGTAAAGTCCTAAAAAAAAAAGCTACGTGGAGAACTTTTTGCAGTGGAAATGGGGCAATAGTGATGTAGAGCATTATTACCTTCCTATTGAAAGGTATAATTAATACTAACCACTACATATATTATTAGTAGGACCATTCAACAGAATTAGCACTAAAAGAGCTCAAATAGAGTACATCTAGTGCCTCCTGTCAACACAGTGTCAGCTGAGCTGCCGACTGAGCCACCAGCTAGAAGCTAACAGTGCTAAGGGCGCTAACGGTGCACACAACGGGAAACAGTGCTGGCAGAGCTACCCGTGCTAACCTGTGGGGGTAAACTGAGGGTGGGCACGACACATCCCGTGGATCAGGACGCTGTTATCAGCTGTAACCACCGTATGAGAGCAGGGCTAATGGCCGCCACCAGCAGAGAGATCCACGGCCGGCCCGACTATGCAAGCAAACCGCAGAGCTCGGACTGCTACCCAGACAGGGTGAGTGACTTCACTCTCTGCTCAGCTAACAGTTTGTTTGCTGCTGTATTCGTGCGCCGCAAATCACACAAAGAACCTTTTAATGCACACGGTTTGGAACGCGCCGTCTTTGGCAGTAAGCTGTTCAATAAAAACATGTTTCTGATCCAACCGCCTTTTGTGAGCCTCACATTACTTTAGCTTTAGAACAAAGATGAGCTCAACTCTCTTTGATGGACTTTCATCTAATTTTAGGATTCCTTGCTGATTTACTCAGTACATATGGCAGAGATGTTGCATTGCTGTAAAGAAGCCTCTCCTGGGTATAGAATGACATAAATAAAAGCCTGGGGCTAGAGCTCCAGCAGTAGAAACTGATGTTCATCTCATAAAGGAATCGGCGGACTGTACCGTACACCCCGCTGCCTAAAATAGCGTGCCTGTGCAGCACGATGTACACAATGTGCAAAACATCTGCGTCCCTCAATCAACCTTCCCCAGTGTTTGGTGAATTATGCCTTGGGAAGATCAGTACACGCACACACACACACACACACACACACACACACACACACACACACACACACACTGATCCGCTGAGAAGCACTTACAATACCCAGCTAAATTGTGCGAGAGCTCCTGAGGGTGTGTTTACTGTATATATTCGCGTGGGCCCGTGTGCGTATGTGTGACCGTGTGTGTGTGCGTCTGACAGTGTGCGAGTCCCCAGCCACTTCAGTATCACTCCTCAGCACTCTCTCTCTCCACCAGCGCTGTCATAAGATAATGTGACAAGGTGTCAATCACGCCGGGGCCTGGGGTGCGATGGCGACGAGAGGGTTTTTGGCGGAACACTTTTGCGAGCAAAACCAGGGAGAGGGCAACAGCAGGGACAGAACAAATCAAACCTAACCGCTGGCAGGTCTCACACGTCCCTTCTTTTTTACTGCACCCCCCCACCACCACCACCACCCCACACCCTCAGGCTATTCATCCAACCGATCTTCTGGTTCGAATCCTGACCCCTGTAAGAAAGAACCCTGCAGGGAGTCACATGCTGACAAAGTGTTCTGCCGTCCCCTAAAAGAATCATCCCGGGCATCCAGCGAACGATCCGAGTGTCCGTCCCCGTCTCCGGGCCCAGGGGCCCCCCTGCTGGTACAGTAGGCTGGCTGGACTGCTGCCACTCTACCAGTCTGAGCTGTGATGTGTTATGATGGCTCCGTCACTCTGGGAGGCAGGGCCGTAGACACCTGTGGAGGCACGGGGTGACGCTGATGGAACTGGACAGGGCTTAATCTCCGTCTGCAGGTGTTGAGGAAGTGTGGCAGTTGTTGAAGGTTTGTAGTTTGATTATTCTTAAGTGGCTGGTTTTAGGGGTTTTGTATTTTTCAGGACGAGAGAGGAACTTATTTCTGAGAGTTCAGCCTGCATGGCACGACAATTTGAAAGTCATTTTGTTCGCAATAGGAACGTCTTTCTCTCTTTTTGCGTGTCAGTCGTTCACCATGAAGTGTGTACTGACTGCAGTGTGAATATGCTACGTTCTGAAGAGGTGACACAATATAAAATGTGAGAGTGCCAGCTTATGAGCACAGTGGTGGGACAATGGTGGGGAGGTGGAGGGTTCAAACAAACACACACACTTACCACCAGGTGGTCCAGTTTGGTGTTACCTCAGGACCTCGTGTCTACACTAGCTCGATAGTGTCTGACGCAAACGGTCTGTCCTCACAGGAAATTAAGGTTTTAAGGAACAAAACCACTTAGTTAATTTTTTAGGAGAAGATCATGTCTGGAATTAACTAGAAAATCACAACTGACGCAGTAAAACCGGCTCATTCGAAAAGAGTGAGGCTTGCACAGAACTGATCACGCTGCATGATTTGTGCCAGACTTGCTCTGGCAACTCCAACCGACTGCTAGGTCTGATCAAAGAGCTGATTGGCGAAACGTTGCCAAACTTCAAATTCCATTCACATGTTCTATTTTGTATCAGGACAAATACAAATGTTTTATTCATATACACAATCTGACACAATTATACAGATACCATGGAAAACATACCACATACCACGAGGTTCCTAAACCATTGGCATTAAAGTAGCACACAGGATTAACAAACCTGCGAGCCACAAGCATCATTCTGACTGTGGAGGAGGCCAGTTCATACATCCTATATCTCCCATCAAAGACTGGGAGACAAAAGACAAAAACAACGGTGATGCATATTGTAGTTTTTACTCAGGTTTCATTTCTCCATGCATGCCTTCTGTTTTAAGTAGGCCGCATCCTTCTTGGCAGAGCCTGATGGAGACAGCGTGTGTTGTCCCCAAACAATACGGATGTGACATTTGTGGCATGTGTACAGAGATAGAGAACACGGCACACAAGTAATCTGTGCAGGAGTGCAGTCAGCACAAATGTGTAGCTATGCCATCACAGCAAAATGTAAATATATACGATAAGAACAGATGCCTGCCGGCGGAGGTTCTCGGCGGTGACTCCGTGATGGACTCCCGGGCTCCTGGGTGCTCATCTTGATATGAAGGGGGGGAGAAGAAAAAAAGCCCTTATCACAGAGGATCACCATTCCCACCTGGTTGTCCTCCGGCCTCATGTAGAGAACAAAAGAGTCCTTTCCCCACCAGCCGTCTACAAAGTGTTGCAGAACCACACTCCACACAATGGTGGGATTCAGTGTGTGGAGAGCTGAATCTGTTTTAGCTCAGATGTGGACCAATGTCCCTTCCTCTCTTATCTTTCAGACCAATTCACACTCTGGAATTGCATTCGTTCCCACTTTGTGTCAAGATTAACCTTTGACTTCATGAACCAACAGACACGCACGCATGCAAAAAAACCTTCTCAGCTGGTTAGTTCAATCAGGTAATGGAAGTGATTTTGAGCCGCCCTGCAATGTTCCAAACGCGTGCATTTCTAATTCAAATAATACATCTGGTAGTAAGTGCATACGGCACAGTGAAGTGAATCTAGAGTTACGCTCCCATTTCTTACAAAGGAAGTCTGACTGACGTCTAAGAAAGTAAGCTGGCAAAACTCGCAGAGCAAAGACCTTATAAAGTATACAAAGAGTCATCTTCTTTTCCTTCTCGGAAAGGAAACAGTTTAGAATAAAAGAAACTGCAAACAATCCGATTTTTTCTTCTTTTTTTTCTGTCTCCGGTCTTTGAAAGGCATGAAGTTGCCCGTGACACATTGGCAGCCTAATGAAGCCGCAAGCTTTCCACAGGAATATAATACTTCACTTCCAGCGTCTCGCACAGAGTCTTTAAGAACAAATTTACTTTGTTTTACCTGCAAAAAATGCTTACTTTGCACTTATGCATCATTATTATAATGTGTCATCTCATCGCTTTTTTTTTTTCTCTCTCTCCTCTTTCTTCTCCTTCTTTAGGCAACGGATATTAGCGGCCATCTTAGCTCTTTAAGTGATAGTTTCTTTGCTCCTGCCCGCTGTGTTTCCCCTCATTAATGCAAGGTATTCTCCATCACCGTCCTCTGTGAAGGGACTCTCCTCGTGCGGGCCGCGGAGCTCCGAACGAGGAGGAAATTACTGTTAGCTTCCCCGCGCCTAATTAAAGCGCGGATGGATCACCTTCAGCAGAGTTGACTGCACCGTTGTCACTCTTGTACGAGACAAGGCTTTCGACTGCAAGCGGCCACGCTCGAGGTCGCGCGGGTCACGCCGCTTTTTTTGAGGATGTTTTTTCGGGGGTGTCCTCAAGCTGCAATCCGTCAGCCGGAGTCCAGCTGTGTCCCACTCAGCTGCGGCGTGCATACATGGCCCTAATGACTGCGTCTCCGCAGAGACGGAATTACAGCGCGAGCGTTATTACTGTGCACGGAGGTTTAAATCGGGGTTGCGATGCCATTATGTTCATTACTTGATGTCTTCAGACTTAATGGGATCATACACGGGGAAAAAAAGGAGCTCTGTTTTTCTAAAGGTCAGAAAGTTGCATCATTAAACTTCCGTGGTGCTTGCAGAATTCAATGGCGTTTTTTTAAATTTTTTAAACAGAATTCTCTCCAAATCCCAATGTATGCCGCAGCTTTCATTTGGCTAGAAGTTTTTTTTTTTTTTTTATCTCAATCCTTCAGTGAGCTTGTTATATAAATGAATTTCCGCTGTCTGCCAGAACATGCTGTATTTTTTTTCCGAGCTGCTGAACAGAAGGAAATGAGAGTGAGCTGAAGAGAAACTGAGTACGCTCAGCTGAGAGATGACCACTCGGGGATGTGAAAGAGGACGGACGGAGCATGAATTGGTTTCTTGCCGAAAAAGATGTTGAAGTTCTGTGCGTGCATCTGTGTCTACGACACGCGTGAGGCCGCGCGGGCTCCAGCGCGTGCGCGTCTTCCGCGCGCCGCGTGTGCAAAGCGGGACGACAAAAGGTGGTCGAATTAGCAGTTCTTACATGCGGGTTGGCAGGGGGAGCTTTTGAAGGGCCTTGAACATCGGCAGCTCTCGATGAAGAGCTTGGAAGTGCTTGAAACGGCGTTTGATTTTACACCTGAAGTCCCCGCGGCTCAGCTCAATCGCGCGGAGAGATTTTGGATTCGGCGCCCTCCGAGGTGAACATTTCAAACGGAGTCGGTTCAGCTCCACCGCATCAATAGTCGCTTACAAGAACTTTAGAGGAGATGAAACGCGTGTACCGACACAATACTGTCTTTAAGGATAAGTTTGGGGGGGAGAGGGGATTGTGATATTAGGAAACTTTTGATCAGAAAAGGTGAGGCTTTCAGATTTAACCAAAAGAACGAGTGAAGAAGGCCTTTTTAAAAGGAGGTTCAGAGACAAGCGACGACTCAGTACCTGGTTTACAGTCAATTATATCTCACCCACCTTTGTTGTAGATGTCGGTTCCGCCTCCGTCACCCAGACAAAAATAGGAATGTTTTCCAAGAACGCTTTGGAGTCCAGTGACTTTAATGAGGGGGGAAGTTGTAGACAGAGAAAAGGAATGGTTCTTGCTTCCAGAAAAAAAAACAACAGAGACAACTAAGGATTTTAGCGAGCAGAGAATGGAATAGTTTTACCTTCCTAACCGGGCTGAAACAGACTTATGCACATTGCAAATATGCACCGCTATCACCACTTTCAAAGACCATAAGGAGGCCTTTGAGAGAAGCTCTGCTTTTGGCTGTATCGCCGCTCTCTGTATTTAATGTCTGGCTATGTTCCGGCCGCTGTGTTTGATCGACCTTGTGGTTTTTGCCGTCACAGCAGTTTTGTTTTTGTTCATCGCAGCAGCGGAGCAGCGTGTCCGGGGCGCCGGGCAGATCGCAGGAGCCCAGATCGCCGGAGATGAGAGCCGTGGCAGAGTTTCACTGCTGCGGGGCCTCGAGTACTGTGTTTGAGTCTCGCCCTGGCCCCGTTCCAACACGCTACACCTGGGGAACAGCATGTAGCAGGTTGTGAACAGTTCCCATTGAAGCCTATGGGTAACACAGGCAGATCTGGATTCACCACTCACACCATTTGTTTTTACTTCCTGCCCCTTCTCTCATGTGTGAATGAGACTCCAGCAAAAAAAACTTACGTCCACTAGGTCTACCCAAATGGAGTTATATGTTTCTAGCAGGCCCAAGAATCTCTGCAGCTGGATTACCGTAAAATATGACACAAATTGACTTGATGAATGTGGCTATATCTGAAATTATTACAAGAAAAGGTTTGTTGGAGAATTCCAACGATTGCCCTTACTTCATGAACTATTGGAGTAATATTGTTGTCAGACTTCTGAATGTTACTGTTGACCAGATGTTCAGTGGGATGGGCAACAACACTGTGTTTTTAATGTTGAAGTAACAGTGGATATTGTAAGTATGTCAATATTACAGTTCCGGAAAGCCAAATTTGCGTCTAAACAAATGCATAACTTAAAGTTTCTCACTCTTTGAGTTTGACTCGAGGCAGAAGTCAAATTTCCAAACAATGCCTCTCCATTGGCTGAAAGCTTATACATATTTCATGTTCTAGGTCTGAAGGGGATAAACACGCATTAGCCCAAGAGATTGTCTTTGTCCCGGGTGCAAAAGTTGTTCTAGCACATCTATTTTTGCCAGATCTGTAATCTTTAAAACATGTAAAATATTTCACCACAAAGCATGTTTAACAAATATAAACTTTGCTCTTCATTAGTGGACTCTTTTTTTTTAAATAAACAAGGCTTTGGAGAATATCGCCGCGTGTCTCCCGCTGAGATCAGAGGAGCGCAAACTGTTTTCGACTGCGATTAACAGCTAATGATGAAAAACATGCAGCCTGCATCGTTCATCTCGGGACGTCGCGTGATGCCGAGCCGCTTCTTCACTTTCACGCCATTTGACCCTGACCTTTTCCTTTCTGCTGTGATTCTGTGTCAGACTGCACACAATCAATGTCTGTCACCTTCTGCGCGATCACAGGAACAGTGGACCCTCCCTGACGGGGTCTCCGCTGGCAGCCCTGCCTCCCTGCTTTTGGGCCACTGGATCCTCCGTTGGTGTATACGGGGACTTCACTCCCTCATTATCTCCACCGTCGCGCCCTGGCCAGCCCACTGGAAGTGATGCTAATAACGTGAATACCGACCGACTGACATGGGTGAAGAACCAGGAGATGAAATCCATACTTCATGCATTTTGCATGGGGTGGTAATTAGGCAATTTCGTGGGGTACTAAATGCTTCTGCCTAAGTATCCATGTTCCCGGTGAGACGGGACACAATTCTGCTAAAAAAGCTCATAATATCAAGGCCATGTGCAGAAACGGAGTAAATGATGTGAGCGCTCTGAAGCCGTTTGAACCCATTTTTAGAATGAGAACCAGCGGGCGCCAATCTGGAAACCTCGAAGCGTCACCAAACTGGTAGCACCCATAACAACTGCATTCAACTGTGCAGATACCGAAGGGTGATGTTGAATGAAGCACGGCCTTAATTATGTCTGCTTTCTTGCCGGATAAGTGTCTGTTTCTCTAACCAACTCTGAGACCTACCCCCTACACCCACCCTCTCGTTGGCCTTGGCCCCCGGCTCTGGCCATTAGGGAGATTCCTTGTCTTCCCTAAGCAATGACAGGTGAAGTGGAGCACAAAATCCCGAAGCCTGCCTTTGGCCTCCCCGCGACCTCAGAACCTCTAATTCTTACAGACAATCATCTTTCTATTAACACTTCTTTCTTCTGAAATACCTTGTGACAGACAACAGATTACCAGGTTGAGGATACGCTATGCTGTTCTTCCAACGCGCTGGCAAAGGCCGGCGCGTGACCCTACCAGACAGGCCATGTCGCTGTCAAAATAAGAGATGGGGAAATGCACATTGAGGTTCTGAATACTCCGACAGTAAAGGGAAGGCCTGCTCAACAGTTTACCTATTTAAAGGATTCAAGAAAAGTTGAGATTGAGTTTTAAAGTTATCTCTGTGCATACTTGGTACTTCTGAGGACTTGAATATTCAAAAAGTAAAACCATAACGATTAGACAGTGCCTGTCTGTTTCACACTGTTATCCAACATGCTTTTATTGGGACTTTCAGAATTTTCTTATCTACATAAATCTGTACGTTTGTATTATTTTGTTTCAAGTAGATATTATTTGAAACATATGATGAAAAAAGATGAAAACTCATATGATGATGTAAAGAAGAAAACTCTAAGTAACTTCGGATGCATGCATACCGTGCATCATGTGGCACTTAATTACAATCTACACTTACCTCCAACTACTTAATTAAACACCCTCTATAATTTACATGACCAAGTAACCCAACAATTCTTAGCACTGGAAACCGAAAGCACAACCAACCAACGCTACATGGTCATGATCACATCTCTCAATGTGATGTAAAGTATAGGAACAAGCATGAACAAAACAAAAAACTCTCTGGCTGTCTGGTAACAAACCTCTATACCACCTTAACGTCTAGTTCCTCATGTATTTCCCTGCTGTGGGACTAATAAAGGATTATTATTATTTTTTTCTTATCTTAAATGAGACCGACACAATACAACCCACCTTTGTTTATTATAAAACCATAATGCAGCACTTATCCAAGAAGTGTGTGTGTGTGTGTGTGTGTGTGTGTGTGTGTGTGTGTGTGTGTGTGTGTGTGTGTGTGTTTGTGTTCACACATGTGGGCCAGCTTTATTGACAGTATTTTTGCACTGATCTCTGATCTGATGCATCGGCAGTTCTGCAAAAGGAAAGCAAGGACAGACAATCAATGACAGGATAAGAACATTATGTCAGAGGCAGAGCCAGCAATATGTAGCCTAGATAAAAAGAGAAAGATTAAGAGTAAAAAAGGTGGATTTTTAAGCAAACGGTTGCAAAAACTACACAAGAAGAAAAGCAAAACAGACTGCATACTGTAAGTATGGAGAAAATATTAAAAGGCGTGATCAGCAAAAACTTCTCTGAAACTATTCCATAATCAGAGTATGCAGATTCAAAATCAGCCATATAAAAAAAAACTTTTTGAGTTAATTAATGTTGGAACCTGTTGCTAAATACAGAATGAGTTTAATGAGCTTCATATTAGCCTGAAGACATGAAGGGAGATGTTTTCCACTCAAATAAATCATTGTCTGTCACTTTTTTTTCATTGACTGTCACAGAAACAAAGTTATCTGACAGACTGTTTAACCTGTAAAACTAAGCACAAGAAGGAGAGAAAAAACAAAAAAAGAAGACAGTTTCATCCTGGCTTCCTCTATTGGCTGAAAATGAACACGTGACCGCTACGCTAAACAGGAAGTGCTGCAGCCTGAGCGTGTATATTTGTTTACAGCCGCGAGCTCTCCGTCTGCGCCTCACCGGGTAACGGTAACGTGAAAACAGCCACAGTGTTGAACCAAAAATATTTTAAATTAAGACAGCGCGTGCTACCGACACATGTTCCGCCGCGCGCCTGTCACGTTCACACCGTTCAAGTGGGAATAGCACCCGCTAAACAAGACATGCTAAAGTCACGCTTTATTAGCCCGCTAACGTCCAAGGTAACGTCCCCCTTCGCGTGTCAGGGGCAGCGTGATAATTTCACCTCGTCGTTACAAAGTGCAAAGCCGAGTGCGGCTCCGACTGTTGGCTCCTTCCGCCAGTTCACGGTTTACGGGCGCTAGTTAGCTGGCCAAGAAGCTAACATGTTGGTTACACAAAACGCGGTGACCTCTCGCATTACGTCTCTCAGAAGATGAGGTATGAATCCACCCAGTGTGTAAACACCGTGCATCACTATTACGCCTGTTGTTCTTGTAACAGAGGACACAGTATGACGCTACCTGCCTGCATCTATCCTCTTCCCCTCAGGGTCTAGATGATGACACCGTATGACCAAAGAGCCGGTGCATCATGGCGTTGTCTGAAGTGTATTGGGATCACCAAATACCCCTTCCAAAGCTCGCTCCAGTCCACGCCAAGGTCACCGTCGCCCTGGTGGCACTCCTGTGCTTCATAAACAGTTATGATGGGGAGTTTGTGTTTGATGATTCTGAAGCAATCGTCAACAACAAGGTATGCTTCCTCTTTCTGTTAGTGTGTGATATCCACGTGCAGTACATCAATTCTGCAAAACCATTCACGTATTGCAAGAAAAAAAAAGCCCTTTTAAGGCATTGCCTTTGTGGCATCAACGGCGTCCTGCTCGTTGGCGGCGTAGTTGTCAGCCTAATTTTGAGTTTCTGTTCCAGGACTTGAAACCAGCAACGCCTCTGAACAACATCTGGAGCAATGACTTCTGGGGGAGCAACCTGAGTAGCAACTCTAGTCACAAATCCTACCGACCTCTCACTGTCCTTACATTTAGGTAATGTTTCCACTGTGAGCTCAAACGCAGATGTTAAGACAATAGTAACCAACCTCCACAATGCAGAGGAGGAATTGGAGTTAACTATTAACTCATATCTCATATTCATTAACTACTTTATTGTGTTTTTATAAGCGCTGTAAAAAAATTTTTTTAACTAGAACAATGTCTGCTAATCCTTTTTTCACACTGACACTGATAACGCAATGATGTTTTCAAAAGCTCTTGCACGCTTCAACCCTTCCCCACATCGACCTTACCTTTACCAGCAGGTGTTTTTTTTACCCCCTCTTCCTGTTGCAGGCTGAACTACCTCTTGGCAGGAGGCCTGCACCCGGTTGGCTTCCACGTGCTGAACATCGTCCTCCACGCTGTCATATCCGCCCTCATGATTGACGTGTTTGCTCTACTGATTGGTGGACTGTCGTATGACGAGAAGGGCCGGATACTGAACCACGCTCCTAAGACATCTCTGCTCGCCGCCCTCCTCTTCGCCGCGCACCCGGTCCACACAGAAAGTGTAAGTAGAGTTCAGGTTTTTTTGTTTTGTTTTGTTTTTCATTTCTTTAAAGTATTTCCCGCTCGGCTCCCGCGGTGCCACAGGATGCGTGTTTGTCCACAGAACAGATTCAATGCTGTCAGTAGAAAATAACAGTCTGCAACTTCAGAGCCCTGAACCATACATGGAGCGGGAGACTCATAGTTATTTGTCCGGTGCATACTGATTCACATTTACAATTAGTTTTGTTTGGTGACACATACACCAGACCTGTTTTTTTAGCAGTTTTTTTGTCAGTTTGTACAACAGAAAACGCATGCTCCAAATGTTGTGTTCTGAAAACTTCTCAGACATAATGGTGTCTAAAAAAAGAATGCTGCAAGAAAACACTGATCAGCAAAAAAGATGAAAAACAAAACTTGTATTCGAACACGCCGCATCAGATCATCAGCTTCACAGCTCCGATGATTTGTTGGATAAAAAAAGCTCAGTGTGTATGATTGACAGGGTTCCTATTGATCCTTAAAATGTTTTACAAACTATTGAATCCATTATTCGAAAAATATTACCTTAATTTTTATTAAAACATTTTAAAAGTCTTGAACTGCAATGACAAGCAAATTAAAACTTAATTCATCCTATTCTTGGTAATTAACATCTCTATTTTTAGATCATTTATGAAATGCCTTTCGCTCTAACGTCACGCAGATCAGGATAGTGGAACCAACAACGCTGGTTGATACTCTGAGCAGGCACACTGTCTGCCAGCGAGCAAGAACACGAGCATTGGCTATCAAATCAACGTTACCGGCAGAAAAACGTTACCGGGCAATGTGTAGAAGCCAAGGAGACATATTTTGTGCAGGAAGTGTTTCAATCGAGGCGGTGAAATCCCTCATGCAAAACTGACAAGTCAACCCGCCAGCAGACAGTTAACTTTGGTCCAAGTCGGTCCTAAATTCTAACTCTAACTTGCCTGAAGGAATCCTGGGTGGAAAATAAAACTTTTTTTTAACTCAGTAAGTGCAAACCCAAAGCGTTAACTTGGAACTTCATTGAGAATGTTGTACCTTTTTTTGTATATCGAAACACGGAATAAGAAACTTGATTTCTCTTCTTTGGTAAAAGCAGAAGTCTTAAGTGAAATGTTCTGTCCTCGATGCTTTCTCTGTAATATTATGTAAATGCATTTGAAGTTTAGACCATTCAGTGCATCTGAACAAAGGCAAAGCACATTACTTTGACATTTTTTTTGTTTAACTTCTACGTACAAGCAAAAGCCACCTTTGTAATGTGTTTAAACTAATGACACCTGATGTGAAATTCCATATATGGATCAGCTTATATATCCTCACACATGCACCCGTAAATCACAAGTTTCAATACGATACTATGTTGTATTTCGATTATCCGGTCAAGGTAGCAGCCTCTCGGGACGTCGTGCCTCTTGTGATCTCGCGCTACAAATGAACTTTAATTTTGCTGTGATTCCCTACAGCAGTGCAGCATGCCATCTTGACACACTAGTCCAGAGGTTTTAATACTAAACACGCAGTGGTCCCATGCCAAGAACAAAAGTCCGGTCTCAGCTGGAAGCGCGGGACCGAGGTGCCTGCGGCAGCGCTGGCTGATGATTAGCTGCGTCGGGATGCTTATTGACCTGCCGGCATACGTGTGTTTGCTGTAAAGCCCGGCTGGAAGGCAGCGATTCCCCCTGTCCATTCTCTTTAATCATGCAGGTCAAGAACTGGGCGAGACCTAGGAGGGGGTGTGAGGTAGGCAGGCTGTTGGCTTAGGCCCGTTGTATGTATCAAAGCAGGAAACCCCAGGATGCCAACAGTACTGTACACACACACCGTATACAACACACACACACACACACACACACACACACACACACACACACACAGAGACAGACAGACAGACAGACAGACAGAGACACACACACACACACACACACACACACACACACACACACACACACACACACACACACACACACACACACACACACACACACATCAACCAGTACTGCTGGTAATGAGATATTTTTGTTATGTCCTGTTAAGAATTTTGACCAACTTTTGGATACAGTGGGAAGGAGAACTGTATACAATAAAGAGTCTTTTTGTCTTCATGAAATGTTTTAAAATCAACAAAATGTACAATATTTGGTAATCATCGAAGTAACTCAAACAACCACTTGATAAATTAGTAAATAAAAAAAAATGCAATATTATCAAATCAAACATCTTCTATACAATTTTGTTATAAACCTACTTTTCCTTTATAATTCTGAATATAGTTTACTGCGTTGAAAACTTCTTTATATCCAAAAAAAACAACAACTTTCATAATAATTGCTTTCTGGCCTTTTCTGGAACATATCTTTACGTACTGTAAAATTCATGGTTCACAGTTTGAACCTGCTGCTCTAATTGCTCTGTTTTGTTTGTTCCGAAGCCGCTCTTGCGCGGCCACATACTGTACAAGCGGCCCTTGTGTTTGGTACGTTAGTAGCTAAGAGGCTGATGCTCGTGGATTGGAGGGATACCAGCGCTCTTTGCTTCGAGAAGGCTCAGGGAAACAGTTTGAGAGGCTTCAAAGGAAACCGCATGGTTTTCAGCAAAACATGTGCGTGTACCTCAAATTATTAGAGACCTTAACTCTCCTTTTGGTTGGTTCACTTTCTACTCTGCAATACCCAGTTTTGATATTCTTAGCCGTGCTGTATCCTCTTTTTTTTTTATAATTATAGGCTGAAACATTTTCTTTATCACTTGTACAGTCTGGCTTTTTTTTGTGGATGTTTTTTTATTATGTATTTATTTGAAATGTTTGCTTTGTCTTTGAATGAGGATTGTGTAGGCTTCTGTTTGTAGATTTTACTATTTTTTTGTGATTTATAAAATTAAGTAATACAAAAAAATCACACTTTACCAAATTCAAAGCACAAAATGTAAAGACTTAGTTTAAATCCAAGCTGAAAAATTACGAAACAGCATCCAATAGTTCACCAATACACCTTTACGGACATGTAATACTGAAATACGCTGTGTATTGCCATCTACGTTTGCAGAGTATTCACATTTGATTTTGTTACTTGTATATTTGTTTTAAAGTCTAACAAACATCTATTTATAACTTGATGCCCGATGCGAAAGAAAATGTGACGTAAGAGACGGCCACTCAAGATGCAGCAGTTCGTGAAGTGATGCATGCAATAATGCCATTACTTGAGGGAACTTGTTTGTTTTTGTTTTATCTTTCATTCTCTTCTTCCTCCATCTCGACAAGGTGGCCGGCGTAGTGGGTCGAGCAGATCTGCTGTGCGCTCTGTTCTTCCAGCTCTCTTTCCTCACCTACTGCAAAGCTTTCAACAGAGGTAGGTACCTTTTTTTTTTACCTTTCATGTGCAACTCTAATGTGTGTGCGTGTGCATGTGGTGGCAGCATCAAACCTTCTGGAGCCGCTTGTTATTTTGTATTTCTGTAACCGGCTTGGTCTGGGCTTTGTGTTCCCCAGGGAGTGACCGAGATGACAAGTTTTCTGTCCGGTGGGTTGTGGTCAGCCTCTCGCTGTGTGCCGCGGCGATGCTCTGCAAAGAACAAGGCATCACAGTCTTGGTACAAAGTCTTTTCTTGTGTGTGTGTTTGTGTGTGTGTGTGAGTGAGATGCTTTCATCACATCCAGTAAGAAAAATTTCAAAAGCGAGACCTCACATGCCGTAAACACTCACATGTTAAGGTTTTATGAAGACACGCCAATTAACGCAATCTCTCCTTTTTTTTTTCCTCAAAGTGTCATGTTCCTTCTAATGTACAATCAGAGTCACAGATCCATTTAGTTGCTGACCTATATACATTCCTAAATGCCATTCCTCTATGCATTTTCCTTCAGGGTGTGAACGCAGCCTTTGATGTCCTCCTGATCTGTAATGTTAATGTGTATGAACTCAGCCAGAGGCTGCTCCTTAGGAAGAATCCACTCCATGTGAGTTACAGTATATTTACCCTCTCCCCCCCTCCCTCCTGTCATAAATGATGCACTCTCTCGTATGATTAATGTCAGATCACATACATTATCTACATGAAGCAGTATGAGCTTTGCTTCATTGTAGGTATTAATGAGCGAGTAACTCACAAACATTGATCCTATTTATTGTTTGGCGATATCTTCCCGACAGGTGAGTGAGCTATTTCGGACGGGACTGCCCACCCGATTGGCTCTCATGGGTCTTGGGGGACTCTCGATGCTCTATGCACGCTGGAGGATCATGGGAACTGGACCGCCGGCATTCACCGAAGTAGACAACCCTGCCTCTTTTGCAGAAAATATATTTCTTCGAGTGAGTATGAATTTTAATTATTTTTTTTGATGTGAGATGCAACATTCACACACACTTACACACCAAAGCTTTGAACCCCCTAACTCTTGACTTTTTTTTCTCCCCTCATCTCTTCCCCTTTCTCCCACTCCGCAACCCCTTCCCGCTCCATTTTGATTGGCAGATAGTGAACTATAATTACTACTACTCTCTGAATGCCTGGCTGCTGCTGTGTCCCTGGTGGTTGTGTTTTGATTGGTCCATGGGCTGCGTGCCTCTCATTAAGTCGGCCACTGATTGGAGGATGGCGTGGCTGCTGCTGCTCTGGTGCGTCCTGATAGGCTTGATAAGCCAAGCCTTATGCTCGCAGGACAGCCAGAGAAGGAGGTAAGCGAGCTCAGCCCAATCTCACACTCGCTGTAGACGAGGCGAAGCACATGTCGGGGCCTCTCCGGACCCACACTTGATTATGAAAATTGTACCGTAACCACCGCAGTGTGACCGCCACGTCTCGATTGAGTCTTAATAATTCTCTCTTGGTTCAGAGACGAGACTGTAGTTTACAGGAAAAGTTTGTTTAGGAATGTTTTTTGGAGTGATTTACTGTTCCATTTCTTCGCTTAAAAGTCTTCAACACAGCCATTTTGAAAAATAATGTTGGCACTCCGTGACCTATTTCTCTCCCTTCCAGGACACTGACGTTGGGCCTGGTGCTGCTCGTGGTCCCTTTTCTGCCGGCCTGCAACATATTTTTCAGGGTGGGCTTCGTCGTCGCCGAGAGAGTGCTCTACTTGTCATCGGCTGGCTACTGCCTACTGCTGGCCTACTCCATGGGACACTGCTGCTGCCGCTGGTCCAAATACAGGGTAGGGAGACCTAAATCCTACCAAAATGAATCACACCGACGTCGAGGATAGCAAACCTGGTTGAACCCTCAGGCAGAGACGCCATTGCGTCTCTGTTCAGGCGAGCGTTTTTGCGCTGTTGCAGAAATGACCTCGGTCCATACCGCCCACGACTGAATACGCACATCACGTGACCGTTCATGTACACCAGGCATTGGCGCGTCGGTCGCAAAGCACTGGAATGACAGCTTGTCTCCTGCTAGCATAGGCACACAAGGGTCGGCGAGGGTTCGTTATCCACGTTGAAAATGGCCAGCGGCTATCGAGGATGATGCCGTTTTTTGTTTTCTTCTAGAAAAAGGATCTCGTGACAGTGGCCAATGAGCACTAATCGCGAAGCCAAAGTGCCACAATCTTGTCAGCTCCTACAGGGAAGCAATAGACAGCATCCAGACTGCAGACATTACACGCTGTCATGGGACAGGAGGGTTCTACAACGAGCGATTCAGAACCGCACGGAACATTGTCGGTACCCATCGAGAGAAAACGGGTTCCTGTGAAAAGCTACAGGGGTATTAAAGGACAAAACCCACCCAGCCACAACGTGTTCACTCTGCTGCGGTCTGGAAAGAGATGCAGAAGTATCAGCTGCTGAACCGCCAGACTTCAGAACAGGTTGTTTCATCTGTCTGTGAGACTCCCTGTTATTTGTTGTCTTTCCTATGTATCAAATGGTGACTACAATCTAAATTTAAAGGTCTCTTGTTTCTGTCAGGGGTAGTGTGGACACGAGGTGTCGTTGTGTGGACGCAGCCTCAGTTTCCAGCAATTACCCCAACCCAGTGACCCTTTCTCCTTCTATAAGCCGACAGGGGACACTGTCCTGAACTCCTTCATTCACCACCTGTTAAAGCAGCTTTAAGGACTTAGTGATGCATAAGAAATGACTAATGACTCACCTATGAAGGGATGATAACAGCAGGTGGCATCTCCGTGTTGCGTGGATGTGTTTTCAGGCTGTTTAACTCTGAGTCACAGGTAATTGATATTTAAGCTTGAGGGTTATAAGGATTTACACTCCATTCTTGTTAAAATGTTTTTTTTGTTTTTGTTTTTGTTTCCCCCCCGGCCCCTCCACATTCTAGAAGCCACTGTGTGTGTCGGTGCTGGCGCTGTTGTGTGTGTACGTAGCCCGCTGTGCTCTCCGAAGTCACCAGTGGCGGTCAGAGCAGAGCCTCTTCACCAGCGCCCTGTCCGTCTGTCCGCTCAACGCCAAGGTATCTGTGGTTTTGTGTGTTTGCACACCTTTTTTCATCGGCCAATCGTCTGTGGGAATAAACTGCAGCCAAGCAATCAAAGTCGCACCCACAAGTCCTAACGTGACCATATCTGATTCCTCAGGTCCACTATAATGTCGGTAAAAATCTGGCCGACCGAGGGAACTCCACCGCCGCCATCGCATATTACAGGGAGGCGGTCAGGTATTCCCCCTCACGAGCATTAGCAAGCCAGTCGGCTCCATGCTAGTTGAACTCTGACAATACATAGAAGAGCGGGGCGAGTCATGTTAACCTCGTCTCTCTGCGTCTCTCAGGCTACATCCCACCTACGTCCACGCCATGAACAACCTGGGGAACATCCTGAAGGAGAGGAACGAGCTGATCGAGGCCGAGCAGCTGCTGTCGAAAGCAGTTTCTATTCAGTACGTCGCCCAACACGCAGGAATACCGCTCTGACTCCAGGTCTCTTGAAAAAGCTCTCTACTAATAACGTTGTATTTTTTTCTTCTGTGCAGGCCTGACTTTGCCGCAGCTTGGATGAATCTGGGTATAGTTCAGAACAGCCTGCAGAAGTTTGAGGAAGCAGAGCAGAGCTATTGGAATGCCATCCGCTTCCGGAAAAAATATCCAGACTGCTACTATAACCTGGGACGCTTGGTGAGAGTCCACCAAAACAAAACACACTGGTGGTTCCTGAGTTTTTTTCTCACTATTTCTCTCTTGTCATGATAGTATGCTGACCTGAACAGACATCTAGATGCGCTGAACGCATGGAGGAACGCCACTGTGCTCAAACCCGACCACAGCCTGGCTTGGAACAACATGGTCATCCTGCTGGACAACACTGGTATTGACGTGATGCGTGCACACAGATACTGTACACTACAGTACATAAAATATTGTTCTTGTGATTTAATTGAAAAGATAATCACATCTCATGATTGGAATCTGCTTTCAATCCAAAACTGATTAACGTGTATTTCAATACACTGAACCTCTTGTACACAACAGCAACATTTGGTATTTAAAACTGTTATTACATCAGCAATATAATTTGTGGGATAAATAAACTATGTAATGGCATTTATCAATAGTAAATATAAAAAAAATAATAATATTAATAATACGCTTTACCCATTTGTGAATTGATGATAATTTAAGAGTCACTTTACTTTCATGGAACTCTCCGTTCTGGAGAGCAGCTTGTTCCAGCATTAAACAGCCAAGAAACGCGGCGTTGTTGTTTTGGAAAAGCAGGAAATCTAAATGGCCAACAAGATTAGACCGGAAGAGCAGGAATCAGCAATGCTTGAAATTTATGTATTAAAGCTTTGTGTTGTGAGTTTTGAAGGCACTCTTCCCTGCCGTGTGGAGAATGCTCTGATTTCCAAACGCTCGAGCCGTTTTGTCAGAAGCCGCTCCCGTGGGGGGCGGAGTCTCCCGGGAGAACACTGGAACCGTCCAATCAGGGCCCCGGTATGTTACTGATCAAACGTGGGCAAAGCGCAGCCGGAACAGCGCCCCCTCAGAGCCTCTCTCACCCCACCCACCCACTGCATTTGTTCCCCAAAATCTGACAGAAATAATTCAACCTCCTCTCTCCAGCTCCCCACCAAATAAGAAGAAGAAAAAAAAAGAGAAAAGAAAGAACAATAGGTGTCATTTCCAAATAGCAAGGAATCAGGTATCCGTCGCCCCGCTCTTTTGTTTTTGATCGTCGCACGAACAAAAGGTCGAATCGGTGTGGATTCAGCCAGAGGTGCTCATGTCGTCACGTGTTGGCAAGCTGCGTCTGAAGGGCACGGGCCATGACTCAGGACGTGACTGTCATTGTCTCGCCGCCCGTCTGTCTGACTGTCTGTCCGACTGTCTCGCTCGCTCGCTTTCTCCCTTTCTGGCCAGACATCAGACGGCTCCTGTGACAGAGATCAATAACCCAGTGGGCCTTGTGTTCAACCTTAATTAGGAGACTAAACCGCTCCTGTGTGAAGAGGGAAAAACTCTGCCCTCAAACACTGCTGACAAATACAGCAAGCAGTCTGATTCTCTCCGTACCGGCTGTTATTACAATTGTGTTTTGGCAACTGCCTGGATGTTAACGCAGCATTTTAGCACCTTTTTTTTGACCCATATAAAAAGTACATGTTAGTGCCTATTTCAAAGCTTTGTGTGTGTGTGTTACACTAGAAATGAACGTCTCGACATTTTGTGTTCTGCTTTTTGAGGTAACTTGGGTCAAGCAGAGCTGATCGGCCGAGAGGCGCTGAGGCTCCTCCCCACTGACCACACGATCATGTTTTCATTGGCTAATGTTTTGGGGAAATTACAGAAATATAAGGTGAGTCAGTGGTAAATGAACAGCTCAATATTTTGTATGATCTTCTTGATGCATGTTGATGTTTTATTCGTCCTAGTGTAGTAACAGTGACGATAATTCGGTGCCTTATTTGTTTTTGTCCTCAGGAGTCCGAGGGCTTCTTCCTCCTTGCACTCCAGATCAGCCCAACTTCTGCTAGTTGCCATGGCAATTTAGGTAAGCTATCCTGCAAATTTGGTTGCACCAGATATTCTAGACAGTCGCTCGTGATAGCAACAGACATAGAATTAGGGCGGACGGCCGGCGCTCCCCAGCTGGATCAGCGTTTCTGTATCTCCCCTCAGCTGTGCTGTATCACCGCTGGGGGAAGCTGGAGCTGGCGAAGAAGCACTACGAGCTGTCCCTGAAGCTGGACCCCGAGGCCCCCGGGACCAGAGACAACTACAACATGCTGCAACGCAAACTGGACCAGCTTAAGCAGCCCACACCCTGAAGGAGCCTCCTGGAACCCCTGCGTGCCATAACAAATCTTTTTTTATTTTGTATTCCCGTAGCTCCAATTGCTTTTATTTTATCTCACTATTTCCAGCTTTGTACCATTTGAAAATAAAGCCCACGGTCTATGTTTAAGTCTATGGTGTTGTTCTTTTTTACTCTCAAAGGACACTTTTTCATGTACGAGACTGCTTGTGTATCAAGCATCTAATTTAATTTCCCGGGTGTGAAATGTGTGTGTGTGTGTGTGTAGCAGGTGTGCTGGATTCCTGTGCCGGTTACATGGCCGGCTGTGCTGCGCCGCTTTGTTGCTCCACGCGAAGGCCATGTGGAACTGATCCACGGTTTGAACCCCGTCCTCTTTTCATCTCTCGGCCCGTGTTGTGTCAGCTGGACCGAGCGCCGAGCGTGTGTGGATCCAGAGGACTCTGTTGTCAATCGTATTTGGCTTGGCCCTCTTTCAGGAAGTTCCAGTCGTCCCCGCCTGCGCTGGAAAGCTGCTCCGGCCGGTTCGCCCCGCTCCCGCTCGCGGCCTCACTGACCGGGCGGCGGCCGCTGACTTCTGACCGCTGGACGGGTAATGTGGTTATCGTGTTTGTTTGATTTTGAACGCCCTGTCTCTTTGTTCCTGAGTGGGATGGCACGCGGAGGTTAAAAAAAAACCCCTCCCCGTTCCTGAGGCCTCTGTAGTTAATCGGAGAAAGGTGTTTGTCCTGGGAAGTTTTTCTGAAGTGTCCAGGAGGAGAAAGGAGGGAGGGGGAGGGGGGGTCAGCTGAGACAGGAAACCCACGGCCGGTGCTGTATGAAAACAGCTCTATAGCACAGAGCCTTCAAAGGGGAGAAGGGGATGATCTCCCCGGGGATTACTCGTGTGCGCACACACACACACACACACACACACACACACACACACACACACACAGAGGCATGCTCGTCTTGAAGAATGCCGCAGAAGGGGAAAAGGCGACCCCTGCGCGAAACATCAGTCAACAAGTGTGCACCCCGAGGTCGAAGTTCAACGCACTTCTATTTTTTCACCTGCATCCTGCGGCTTGCGGGAAACTTTTGATGCGGCGGCGGGGCTGGTTTGGCTTTGCTTTCAGGGGGGGGGGGGGGGGGCTGCTAAGTTTGTTTACACATACAGTACAATACGCCGGGCGACGCTTTGATGCTGGGAAGATGTTACCGATATGCACGCCGTCCTCTGTGTGTGTGTGTGTGTGTGTGTGAGACCTCCCTTAAATATGCAACTAATATCACATGAGATTTCCTTGTTGCTTGCTTTTTGTTGCCGCTTTGATGTAAAGAGTCTGGAACCACAACAAAAAGCCTCCATGCACAGCACACTCAAAGTATTGTTTGAAACCCGTTTCCACCGGACTCGTGTAAAGGTCAGCGTGGTGAAAGGGCTTCATGCTATGGAGCGAATGCAGACGGCATAAGATCAAAAAAGAACGGGGGGAAAAAAGCCGGATAGTGACATTCAAGACTGAAAAGCTTCTTTCTTTTTTTTTCTTCTTCTCCCCCTCATATTATTTCTCGTCATGCGGCGTGACACGCGGCGCCGACGATGTACGGCCCCGGCTCCAAAACCACCAGCGATTTGCTTTATGTACTTATGGATCCCCTTCTTTACTTTCCGTGTGATCCCTTCCATTGGGCGCCTGCAGCCGGCTGTCTATCTGCACAGCTGTGCCGGCGCATCAGTGGGGGAGCTCCACTTTTATCATAATCATTCTTTGAATACCTTTCATTATCATAAAATATGTGAGTATTAAAGGGATGGATTCCCCGGCCCCGCCAACATCTTCATTATCCATTCTGACTGACAAAAACCTGCTGTCCTAGGGAGTGACATTAATAAAAGATGGGATGGCGCAGCCTTGTGAAGTCCTCCCCTTGTTCTTGGGCCTTTTCCACTGTACACCTTTTACCTGCTTGGATGCTCCGTCACAATCATACAATGGAATCGACTCCCAGAGGAGGGGGGGGGGGTCTCTTTTTTATTGTGTTCTATTAATCACACTGATGAGTTTTTGATCACAGTAATCAATGGATTTTGATTGTTCACAGCCCAAATCTGTAATACTGAATTCAACAAAACTCGTTATGAGAGGGAAAAAAAACAAACCTTGTCATCCCTTTGTTGCAGCAGCATATTCGACAGAAGAACAAGAAGCAGGGGAGCACTAATTTGAACCCAGCGAGGGTGTTTTGGAACAGCAGGTGTGCTATTTTGCATCTGATGAGCACCAACAGATCCCCCCCACCCCACCCCGCCACACACACACACACACACACACACACACAAAATATCGAAACTCGGGGCTCATCTAAACTGCGGCAACGAAACGTCCGTAAAATAAAGCGGGCGGAGGGAAATGCACGTGCTCGCCCTGAAAGTGAGTGACTGGGCCTGCAAGAGAAGGTCCCCTTGTTTCCAATTAATATTTGTATCTTTAGCTGTAACATGTGTCACCTTATGGTATTTTCGTGCTGTTGTTTTTGTTCTTTTCGGTGAAAGGACTGGAAGCGGACGCGCTGTCTGGAGGAGCGGCTCTGACAGAGCTCTCATCAATGTGACAGGATGTGATCAAGGGCAGTCCTGTGATGTGTCCGCTGGGCCTCGGCGCGGGCCCTCGCTGTCCCTCCCTTTTCCACGGGCCCCCCCCCCCACCCCTCTCCGCCACCCCCCAACCACAACAATCCTAATGGGCTCTGATGGGCACCTCCATCTTGCCTGTCTAATTGATGTAAATAACTGCGCATTCGAACCCGCAGTCCTCCTTCCCACCATCCCGGCCGGCCCCCTCCCTCCGTTCCTTACTAACAGTAGGGGTCAGAGGTCAGGCTGACTGAGTGATCATTAGAATGGCAGCCCTTATTAGAGGAGCAGCTTGTCTGACACCCCGTCCACGTCCCGGAGAGGGACCCACCCTGTCCGCTTCATCTAGATCATATTACATGACACGACCTCAGAGCGGATACTACCAGCGCGCCGACGACACCGAGGGGCCGCTCGGGCACGGTGGCATTTTCCAGGATAGCCCCCCCCCCCTCCCCTCCCTTCGCCTGTCACAGTTCTTCCCTGACAACTATCTGTCCGTCTGGCTCGGATGCACTCTGTCATTTTAAGGAGGGCTACTGTCGGCGGGCATCGGGACGGCTGCGTCTACATGCCCTGGCATTTTCAGCGGCGTTTCCCTGCGACGGAGCATTCCAGCCTCCCTCTTGAGAGTCTGCGATGTCGCGGCCAATGATTAATAGTTAGAGATGGGCCATAAAACGTCCAGTGTGGCCAGATGCTAGCCAGGGCTTTGCTGAGCTGATATAATGGACATGGTCTGCCAACTTGGCTCCTTTACAAAGCCTGGAAGTTCCCCAAGATTGATTCAGTTTCGATGTAGCGGTGCCCTGGGGGCTGAATGTTGAGGATGCGCTCTTGTGAAAAAAAACATGGTGGTGTGTCGTGTTCAGCTGAGAGAAGCGCTAAATGCTCATAGACGGGACAAACGGAAATATATGTACTCGCTGATGTGATGTTTGCACGCAACAGATTAATTTTAAGACAATTTATGATCATTTTTATCATTTCTTTAAGTCGGAAACAAGCTCTGTGGATGGAAAACGTGGAGGGGGGGGGGCAAAAAAATGGGTGGGTGGGATCATTTGCAGTAGGAGCCTTTCTGAGGCTGTTTTGCAAAACAAAACGAAGCAGCTAGACCCTTATTGAAAACTAAAGTGCAGTGAGACGGAAATTTATTAACTGGCACCAGTTAATGTGTGCATTATTCATTTCTGGCGAGCATGAAAAATGATCTAAAGAGGTTTGAAATTGCAGACGCGCAGGCTGACTGCACAGTGGCTGGGCTCGCCGGTTCGTTTCATCCTCTTGCGGGGCGGGGCGCGGGGGGGTGGGGGGTGGGGGGGGTGGAGGTGGAGGGACATGAGGATGTGAGGACGGGAGGGGAGGAGTGCGAGCCCCTTCTCTGGACAGTAGGGCTTTTCCAGTAACAGCTGTGCTTCTCTCACGAGGGGGCGGCAGCAAGCACTGGGAGAGAGGCTGCTTGGGACAGATGGACCAGCCCGGCACCACCACCTCCCCTCTCTCACCTCCCACCACAGCTTCTCTTATTAAAAATACATCTCCGCCGCGACGGCCGCGTGGAGTCGAGCGTGTGCGCTCGCGTCGTGTGCTGGTGCCACCGACTGTAGTCAAAGGCTGGCCTAGCGGAAGCTCGGCGTCGCAGAGTTTCGACGCCGCTCTTTCAGGGGTTGAGATTATCTTTTCAGCTCCCTCCCCTTTCCTGCTTGACCTCTTGCTTTTTGACCCCCCTCATCCGACTTTCCTCCTCCTTCTTCTCCTCCTCCTCCGCCGCTGCTACAGTCGGAAGGTGGCAGTCAGTGCCAGTGGCATATGGCTCTCCACCGCGCTAAACATCCATACAAAAGACAGGCCCATCAGTCATGGCTGCGGCCGGACGAGGGGAGAGAGCAGGCCTCTGATGAATGGTGCCGAGGCCTCACCTGCTGTTAGGACATTGCCTCCCGAACGCCAGCTCTCTGAAGCACGCTCGGGCATTACGAGGCGCGTAACGCGGCAGAACGCGGCCCTCGCCTGCACACGTCATGCACGCCAGGTTATAGCACATAATAAATATGCTTCCTTAAAACCCCTCGCACAGAACCCCAGGTCAGGCCTTCGTAGACCAATTAATGCAGAGCATCTGCTGTATGGAGGGAGCACGCTTAAAGAACTTCCCAGACATTTTTTCTTCTCTTTTTTTTTTTAGGCCGTTTAATAAGGAGAGCTGCTTCCTGCCCGCTCCAACGGCTCTCATTGCTGGAGTAAGCATGGAATAGGTCTCCTCGATTAGACCAAATTAATCCATTCTTCTGGGATTCTTTTTTTTTTTTTCTGGTTCTATGGCGAAAAAACCGGCGCGCCTTTGTTCTTCCTTGAGCCCCGGCGTTTTTTCTGCCAAATTTAACAGAAGGCTCGGAGGGTAACAGGGGTCCAACCCAGTATCACCTTCTGGAGCAGAGCAACTAGCAGAGAAAGACAATCAGCCTGAACCCTGCTGTCTCCAGCACAAAGTGAAAAGACTCTAATTGGGCTTTTTTACGCTGCATTTTCCTGCAGGATTGCTGGATCATGAAAAAGCAATTAAACCTCAGAGCTGCAATTCGTTCATTCTCATTTTTACCCTTTCATCAGAAATGGACAAATTTGAAATCACTTATGCGAGTCAAGTCTTATGCTTTTTGTGATTATTTTTTTTTCTTCTTCTTTTTTCTTAATGTGGGAGAGACCAGCTGTCGGCTTAAAAGGGTCTCATCACACATTTAGACAAATGGAAACATATAGTCACAATGCGAGAAAATAGAGGTTATTCAGTAAATGACCTCGGAGGCGCCAGTGTGGATTAAAATAACTCTCTGCAATGCTATTAAAGAAAATTCCTCAAACCTTTAGAAACTGGAATAGAAGTATTGGCAGGGCTGCAGTTCTCAGTGTGACATCTAGAGGCAGTGCTGCCCACGAAACCGTGACCTCCGGACCGCAGCGGGGAGAACAAGTCAGAGAGCGTTCAGTTCAAGCCTCATGGAAAATTGTTTCTGTTTTTGCCTTTTTAAAGAGACACGTACGTTGTTTCAGTATATGCATGGGGACAATAACCCATCACAGCATGTATAAGATATCAATTATTGACCCTCAAGACGTGCAGTTCAGTCTGTCCTTCATGATCACAGGCTTCTGAGGAAAAACTAAGACAGAAATCTCTAAAGATACTTTTGTGGAAGAATATGATTTTGTAGAGGAATACTTGCCTAATGGCAGCATTTTACATTCCACGTTTTCTTTTCCTCAAAACAATAACAATCTCGATGTAAAAGGTGTAATCACACCTTTAGGAATTATTTCCCAAACGCATCATTTGAGTAAATATATTTTAGAACCCATAATTATAGTTTCACTGGTAATTGTAATTGATAAAAACTAATCATAGGTATCCCACGTGCTTCTGCATCGAGCAGAATAATCTAAATTGTGTTTGATAGGGACACTTTTGTTCTCCTGGAAACTGTAAAATAAATAAATAAAATACCAAAAAAAAGAAAAGCAACCAAGTAAATGAGCCCATCTCAAATATTGATATTCATTGAAAAGAACATGTGCTGTCAGGATCAATTTCTAAACATTTCAAGTGATAAAACACATTAAACGCTGAGGTTGAGAAATATAAAACGTCACAATCCAACAAATAAATATATAATTGGAAAAAAAGGTTTCCATCTAATTAATGTGACCCATTAAATCATTATTAATTTCTAAATCATTTATGGCATTACAGACTAATAATTACACCTCACTTACTTTAGCTTTTAATCATTTTCTTACAAATGAATTCTTTAGGCCATGTAGACATTTTGTTCCTCACTGTTGACTCTGAAATATCCACAGCAATAACTCATAATCCGAGACAAATACACACACACACACACACACACACACACACACACACACACACACACACACACACACAAGATGACCACCAGCCATTGGCCCTGTTTTCAATCCCAGCTTTGTTAACCAAGCGCTTAACTATCTCTTAACTCCAAATGTTCCAGTCGGTGGAGTCCATACATCATAAATTAGGTTTGTTAATATACTCTCTGCTCCAGGACACACAGAGGGACGCTGGTGGGTGCAACCCCACGCACACACACACCCACAGACACACACACACACACACACACTTGCACAGCCTCTTCAGTAGTACTGGCTTTGCATGCACTTTTTTGCCCTCCCCCCGCTTCATGATCCACTATCACACCCCAGACGGTGAGATGTCAACATGAAATACCTTCATTTGCATCAGCTTTAAAAAAAAAAAGAAAAAAAAGTGCCTGAGTTCTTGTTATGCCAGCGACCCACCAGTGTCTCCATAAAATTCACTTTAGCCGCGGGGGTCCTGAGACCTTGCTAAATACTGCCCCAATACCGCTGTCAACAGTCCGTCAATCACATGACAAATCCTGGTGATTAAACGGGCTCCGCTGGCGGCTTCACGGAGCACTGGAATCCACTGAGTTTAGTCTCAGTGCTCCTGTTCCTTCTGCAGACGTTTCCTCGGAGAGGGAGCGTTTCACACTGCAGATCTAACTTGGAAGCCGTCATCTCGAGCGTTTAGAAATGTCTTCAAATCACCGTGAATTACGATGTTTCATCAGTTGATCAGCATTTATTATGGCAGTCTTCAAACGGCACGAATTGTCCTCGCAAGTTTCCTTATGAGCATAAACGTGACAGCAATTAACTTAAATGGGCAGATTTATTTTCTGGTGCATTTGCACCAAATTCAAATATGACAGTGACTTTTAATAAAGTAGCAGATTTGACTCTTCCTAAAAAAAAAAATAATTAAGAATAGAGAAAAAAGTGACGACCGTCTCAATTTAAAAGTTGATGTGATAGATCACCGAGGGACACCAAATGGTCCTTTTTAAAGAAGCAATGAGCGGCCGCGTCATCCAAACGGAGCTGAGCGTCTGAGCAGGCCGACAAAGCCTCAGACAGACGGCTGAACGAGAGGAGAGGCCGCGGCCAGATAAGAGGCTGATAGCTGATACAGCCCTGCACGTCTAAATCCTGGAGGTTTTGGGTCTGGAGAGGAAGGGTTTAACTTAAACCCCCTTTCAAACATGCTAAATGTGTTTTTGTAATTAAACCCATACAATTAACACTGACAAGCGCAGGTCAGGGAGCACGGCTCCAACGGACCTCCACTAAGAGAAAGAGAGGAGGGAAAGAGAGAGAGAGAGAGAGAGAGAGAGCTGCCCCACAAAGTTACAAAAGCTGCCGAGCGAGGGAGAGAAGGGAAAAGCAGCGAATGGATGAAGAGGAGGAGGGGGGGGGGGGGTCGGGGCACCTCCACTGAAGCCGTATGGATTTCAGCGTTCGGGCTGTATAGCGCTCCGCAAGTTAACCTCCAGACCACAGTGTTTATTCTGGAGCTGTGTCCCAGATCTGGGGGGATATCCAGTTCCCCGAACATCAAAGACGCAGAGCTGTCGGAGCAAAGCTTTTAGCTGCTCCTCAAAGCCCGGCATTAAGTGAATTGGAGCAGCTGTGGCAATTTGTGACAATATTTTTACTATAAATACAGCACCACGCGGCTGCGGGTAATGGATTACCAGCAGCAGGAGTACTGTGGTTTCTGTAGCACCGACACGGCCCGCGACAAAAACCGAGATTTAAGTGTCAATGTGAAGTCAAAGAGACAAAAGTACACCCCTTTAGTATGAATTCTTAATAAATATGGTGACGCTATATGAAGCGCCGCCATTTTTATTGCATTGTTTGATGATTCAGGAGCCCATCAGTTTTCAAGCCTTTACAGGAAATACTACACGTCAGGAACTTATTTCCAACTTTAATGTAATTAGAATTAAAGTAAACATTGTCTAAGATCATTCGGCGGTGCGATATATTTTGTCTTGGGATTAATAAACATGGGCTTTCTCGTCATATTATTTGCAAAACCTGGATCATCATTTCTATGTTTATTAACTTAACATGGCACAATAAAACACTTACCACAGTAATTCTATTACAGCAACGGTGACTTCCGTCAATAAGACGTCAACATTATTTATTTATTTTTGTCTTGGCCCATCTTTTGAAAACGGCTGCCTGTGACATTAATAAGTAAGTGATTTATCTTTTCTGCAATTGCTTCTGTTCGTGTGCGACATCAACATTCAGGTAGAAGTCTAAGTGAAGCTGGCAACACCTTTTAAAGAGCACACAGTTAAAAAAAAAAAAACTCTGCCCAACCAGCCATGAAATCATAATGGATCTCATTCAGAGGCCACTATGATGGTCCACTCATTATTGTGGAACCATTCAAAAAAACCACTGGTACTCCCTTTGCTGGGCAGCGCGACATGAAAGGATTTAATAGAGCGGAGTGAGGCCTGCAAACCGAAAATCTGTCTTCAGTCTTTGTGTTGACTGAATAATCTGTCTAATTATAATTATAGTTTGCTGCCGCTGGACGTTTTCATCCCTGAACGTTTCTTAACCAATTTTTTCTCCTTTCAAATTAATACATTATGCAAAGTGTCAGTCACAATGAAGGGCTCAGTCATGGATCTGTTTTTTTTTGTGTTTTTTTTTATATCAACACAATCTAACCGCCTGAAAATATGTTTTTATTAAAGTATAATGTATTGTATCGATACATTGGTGCAACAATAAACGATAGACGCTTTTTATATACACTGACTGCCTGCCTGCCTGCCTGTGTGCGGGTCACGAGGGAGCACATCTCCTCTCCGCACAAACCGCCAGAAGAGCTGCCGTGATCTTAGTGTGCGACCGATGTCACGGGCCTCACGGCCTGATGGACACAGCTGTTTTGCCCCGGGCAAAAATTTAGAAAGGAGGGATAGTGGGAGAAGATACAGACAGGAAAAAATAGAGAGAGAGAAAGAGGGAGGGTGTGTGTGTGTGTGTGTGTGTGTGTGTGTGTGTGTGTGTGTGTGTGTGTGTGTGTGTGTGTGTGTGTTTGGTGGTGGCGTTGATTGTCCTCTGGCACTTTCTGGGGCATGTGCCCACTCAGCGTGGCTTCCCGCTTTTTTCAGCACCCCCTAACGCCGACCCCACCAAAAAGTTTACACAACACGGACGGCGGAGCGACCCACAAAGTAGACACACGCACACACACACACACACACACCAGACACAACAACGCTTTGGACACAGAAGGGGGAAAGCGAAGGAACACACTCTTGCACGAAGACGTTGGCAGGTAACACCAGAGGAACAGAAACACGGGTACCACCGCCGGGTCGGGCCGCGTCACGGCAACACCATGAAACATGGCTGCTGGCGTTGCTGGAAGCGGCGAAGGAAGGGCGACCACATATCCCGGGAGACGTGCTGAACAATGGGATGAACACAAATGCCACAGGACTTGGCGGAGGGAGTCTGGGAAAGGAAGGTAATGGTCGTTTTCTATTGGCTGGATTTCAACTGAGGCTGTAGACACTCAACTCTTTAATAACCGGCGTATTTTGACAGACATGTTGTTTGTCTGTTAATCCTATTTTATAGTACATTTTCAGATGTTTGTATGAAGTCTTTTGTTTTGTACGATTGCACCGTGTTTATTCCACCAATCACCAATTCAAATTCCTTCAAATTCAAATTCCTTCTTTCTGATTCTGAAAGAAGACGTCAGCGATGTGGTGTCGTCTGCAACTGCTTCAGTTATAAAGCTGGAGGGATGGATGAATTTATACAAAATATTGAGATATTTATTCACTTCTGTATAATCACAAGAAATATGCAAATGCTTGAAAACTCAAATTTAAAATTGAAGTCCATTTGTCGGTTTTTAATAAGCTTAATAAGCTCAAATTTAGCTTAATTAGCTTGAACCGATTCTTGCGAATAAAACCGGATTTCCCCGTCCCGTAATAAATTAGAATACTGGATGATTTTCCCCGTCTGTGCTTCGTGAGCCCCGGCACAGTCCGCCACGCTCTCCTCAGCTACGCGGCGCGGCGCTGGCTCCCGGGGCGCGAGGCCCTCGTCTGCGGCGGGACGGGGGCCTCGCGCGGGCCCGGACGGGGGAACGGGGAAGGCGCGGGGGCGCATGTTGTACGAACAGGAGGAAGGAGCCGCTCGCACCGGCGGAGAGAGAAAGCCACATGTGCCGAGGGGGGGGCCGCGGAGAGAGAGAGGCTCCGACACCGCTCACGCTGTCAACATGCTGACATATACATACGCAAACATTTGTGTGTCGCAGGACACACTGCAGGGCCAAGCCAATTAACACCCTGCCACACAGCAACCGTCATTGTGCTCTCCGGAGCAGTGGTGGAACAGGAGGGCATATGTGGATAATCATACATGCAAATGAGACCAACAAGAGAGGCATCCCAATTCTGGCGGCACCTCCGAGAGCACGGCCGCGAGTCACCTATCCGGAAATATCTGGCCGAGCGAGAGTGTTCTTCGTCATCGTGACGGGATTCATTTGAATTTAGACAAAACTGGCGTGAGAGCAGCAACGGACACAAGTTCAAAACCACCGTGGGGGCCGGTTTGCGGCTCCATTTTCACGTGAAATCAGGAAATGTGACTTTGTATATAATCGGAATTTAGGTGGCCGTGAAGAGAGTTTTTTTTTCTTGTATTCAAGCCCCACATAATGAAAGATGGAGCACTGGAGGTCTCGGGGAGATCGCGCTGTCGTCTTTCCCTGAAGTTTGACTCGGAAACCAGAAGATGGCAACATACCTCTGGCTCAGACGCTCGGCCGGCCTCCGCTGCTCTTTTACTTATTCATGCGTTCATGTTCAACCTAGTGCTCCATTTATATATTTATTTATTCATTTACTCGTGCTGCAATACAAACATTAGAGGCGTTGAGGAGAGGAGCAGGTAAATACAGTGAATTATTCACTCGCCTCCTGACTCCACTACTGGTGGTTTAGGCGAGATAAAAGCCCCACGCGTGAATCCCTACAGTTGGGTGTGAGAGTGTGGTGTACTCTACGTGTGTGTGTGTGTGTGTGTGTGTGTGTGTGTGTGGTCACACGTGTGTTTCTTTGTGTACATTAGGGATCCCGAAGGTAAAGGGAGATGGACCGCTGATGGCTGGACTGTGTGGTATTCTTTACTTTGCAGACAATTTACTATTCTTTACCATTCCTCACTGATTTCTCTCACCCTTCCTCTCCTCCTCTTCCTCCCCCTCGTCCTCCTCACTGTGTGACGTTCGTTACATAAGCAAATGGAGAGAGACCACTACAGGGTTTTCGACGTTATTAACACCCAAAAGGCAGAGATTTCAGCGTCAGGCCTGACTAATGCGGAGTGGGTTTGCGTTTCCAACAAGAGCGCGTGAAGAAGTGACACAACAGAGTGAATGGTAAATAAGTCTATGAGTTACAGTATTATGGCTCCCCAGTACACGACGAGGGATGATCCACTCTGCCCAGTACGCCCAGCAACGACTGCCACTTCAAACAGACTGGGCTCACACGGTAAACAATTTAATATTTGATGTACAGTAGAGCGAGCAGCCCTCTCCTCATCTTCCTCTCTTACCCCCCACCCCCCTGTTTGTTTATGCGCGCGTGTGTGTGTGTGTGTGTGTGTGTATGTGTGTAGTCACTGAGGCTACAACAGTGTTTGCGTGCATGTAGAATCTCTCGGAGAGATGACGATGAAGGAAAAAAAAAACATGCTGGCTGCTAAATAAACACTTGGATAGTGATGCAGATATTTGAGCATGATGGCTGCTGGTAGGAAACTGTATCCTGTATATATATTTATATATATTTATATTTTGAAGTGATTTTTGATAAACTATTTAAGTAAATAGACATGTGGTTTTTGCTTCTCTGCACAGTCGTGTTTCGGTTTTATCTTCCCCAGATTTGACCCACTGTGTCGATTTACAATGTCTGAAGGAACATATTTTCATAAAAAATGATAATAATAGAACAGGGGACATTGTGGAGAGAGAACTCTGTCCACCTCCATTGTATGGATCATGTCAGTGAAAGTCTTACTGTCCTTTGCTACTGGAGGGAAATGGTTATAAAAAAAATAATAAGATGTATATATTTTTCAAACATTCTTAATAATATTGATCCCAAGAGGAGAGTTAAGCGCTGCACTCAGTGGCGGGCGTTCGTCTGAAAGGAATTCCGAATCAGCGTCAAACTGTACGTCGTGCTCGGTCCCCGCGGCTTCGGGTCCGGAGCCAAGACGGCCCACGAGGGCAATGTGGCACGACCAGGAGGGAAGAGCCAGTTGGTTGGCTGAAGTGTAAGAGCTGGGAGCAGAACAATTACAGCAGTCACTTACCATCACAGTGTCTGGTTGAGGCAATGGCACAGCGGGACGCCGCGGGGCAAGAATGAAGCTTTCATCCAGCTGGTATCACAAGATCAAGCTGGTCATGCCAGAAATGACAAAACAATATGCTGAGCCCAGGAAATGGCTTTAAACATGTTTGTTTTTTTCTTCTGGGATCTTTAAATAAATTGAAACTTACAAATTAGAGATATGATTGACTCACCTGTTGATAAATTAGACAGCTTTAGCAGTGATGTAGACACAAAATGAGATTGTCAAAAATCCGATATATCATGTGTGCAAATGTACTTTTCCCACCACTTCTGTTCACAACATGTGTCATTTGGCATCTATCACCGTTTTGGGGAAGGTCCAGTCGCAGACATGACAAACATTTAAAATGAAACTCTATTGATATTTTGTCAGCTTTCAAAATAAAAATGTAACATCGTACAACTCTAGTCCAGATGGAGGATGTGACTGGAGTGAAAGAAAAAAAAAAAAAAAAAAAAAGCATGTGCCAAAATAACCACCCACAGACATGGGCATTGAAATGCATTTACACAGACGCTACAATATCTGCATACACACACAAACACACGTGCACACACACACACAAACAGTGCTGAGGCAGCTGACCGCCTTTGCCCCTCGTCCTCAGGTTCAGTGGTGGCCAGTCCTGCAGCCTCACCTCCCCTGTCAAGTCTGATTCTCCTGGTAGGATCCATCATCTGGTTGGCAGTCTGGGTGCCAGTCAGCTGCTTCCCAGGAGACTCCCAGCCGACGGGAGCCGGGAGGCACTGGGCTGAAGCCTCCCCAGCCTCGGCAGCAGCTGTGTGGGAGACAGAGAAGAGGTGCGCCACAGATGTGGGGAGTCTGGAGCCAACAGAAGGTATGGCTGATTTCAACGTCGGCCATGTTTGTTATTCCACCTTTTCCTGGGAGGAAGAAGCGGGGCCCTTGATCTGGCTCACAGCTAAACACTTAGCTTTTGTTCCCCTCTCCATCCTCCCCCCCAAACACCCACCCACTCACCCACTGTAATGAATAACTGCAAGGCAAACGAAAAAGAAGGGAAGTAAGACTTCGGGGGCCAGAGGAAAAATCTGGTGACCAAGTGCAGAGGGAGTCCCTCTGTCTTCCTGCTATGAGCCTCTGAGCTGCGACGCTCCTCTCCCTTTGCTGCAAATCCTTGAGGTTGCCCCTTCTTTTGTAAACGACACAGCTTCATTGCGAACGTGAATCGGTTTACACGTACGTTCTGTACATTCACAGAAGGAAAACAAGCCTACATTAAATAAAATTCCGTGTGAACGGCAAATTTGTTGTTTTTTTAAAACTATAATTCTCTTTTATGACAAGTTCCTCACTCCGCTGTTCAAAAGGTGGGAAGCGATCTAGCCCACCATCAACAAACGTGCTCCGCTGACTCTCAGCGGACCCGTGTCATGAATAGTACCAGTCAAGAAATCCTAGCTAACGCTCATAACCAGATTTTCACAGGGAATTTTGCACAACTTCATTTTGTAGTAACACTATCCACCTTGTAAAAATGAACACCCTCTCCTAACAGCACAAGTGAGAAATGGGATAGTTTTCCCACTGAGTTCCCAGATGTAGGATTGCCATTGTGTTCACACACCCGGTGTTAGCCCAAGACGGCACCCTCCAATAGCTCTGTCTTGGCTTTGCAGCAAAAACAAAGACTGTGATATGGAAGAGGTGGCAGTGTGAAGCCGTCAGTACAAAATGCTTGTTTATACTAGAATAACCCCCGAAAGCAAAAATCTCTTCTCGTGTTGCATCTGAAAACCATTGTCCTAATAAATATTTGAGTTCCCATGATGTACCTAATGCGAGAAAATGTGTGTGTGCGCGCGCGCGTGTGTGTGCAGTACAGCGGAGCAGAGTACATCTGCAGAGGTAAGGAAACAGGCTGTTAGCATACAGCGTTGACAACTCCATCAGGCCAGTCTCAAGGTAGCTGTCAATCACAACAAATCATCTCGTCCCTCAGCGCCGCGAGGACCTCTCTCCAAGACTACACACATGACAGGCCCCTACAGCTCTATTTACCCATGCACGCCCTACCCGTGCCAACGGCTTCGTAATTAGAAAAACAGGGGAAAAGAGGGGGGGGAGAGGTGGTAAAAGTAAGTCGGGCTCGAGTTTGGACACAAAGCGAGTGAATGGTGCCTTTTCTCTGGCGACGTTGGCATTTGAAGACTGGGTTGGCACTCGCGTGGTGGCGGTGCATTGAAAAGCAAAGGCATTCTCATTCACTCTCCTATTTAGCGAAGCGTGTGTGTGTGTGTTTTTGGGGAGGGTTGCGGTGGGAGGAGGGTGGGAGGGGCGGGGGGGGTGCACACAATTCCGATTTGCAAGACTCATTTTCAGCTATCTATAATTAGATTAATGTGGTGATGGCATAGCACAGAGCCAAGCCCACTCCACTTCTCATCCCAGAGCACACGAATTAGGGAGCAAGCACGTCTCTCTCTCTCTCTCTCTCTCTCTCTCTCTCTCTCTCTCTCTCTCCTCTCTCTCTCTCTCTCTCTCTCTCTCTCTCTCTCTCTCTCTCTCTCTCTCTCTCTCTCTCTCTCTCTCTCTCTCTCTCTCTCTCTCTCTCTCTCTCTCTCTCTCTCTCTCTCTCTCTCTCTCTCTCTCTCTCTCTCTCTCTCTCTCTCTCTCTCTCTCGTTGCAGGCAGAGAAAGTGGCGGTGTGAGTGTTTAGCATACCCTTTATGATGGGGAAAAGACGTTAATTGTGTGCCATTACCTCTAAACTGTTTGCTTGTTGTATTAATCACTGTGCTAATTGATGCAGAAATAAAAAATTGTTGCCACAGGCGAGGAAAGGGAGTGAACCCGAGTCGGGGACGGCAGATAAAAGATTATCGTAGTGAACATATGGAGATGGCACCGCTTTGAAAGTGTGCACTATATGCCCACCAGCGCCGCATGGGCTGATGAGTGGAGTGCCAATAGCGGGCACCATCCCCCTAATGTAAGGTTTATGCGGAATGAAACAAAGCGTGTTGGTCGGTTAGTCTGCATATTTAGCAGCAGACAATAAATATGGATGTTGTCTTTGCTGAATGAATAAAACATGCGAGAATCTTGATCGCGTAATAATTGTCTGTGTAACTCAGAAAGACTGTGTTCAGTTTCAATGGTTGACACGGTCAGTGCCTTGCTCACAGGCACAGATGAGTTTCTGTCAATATTGTAATTTCTGTAATATAGTCAGACAAGTTTATTGAAGTACAGAGTGTACTTCAATGGGTTCATCTTGTAGTTTTTCCAGTTGAAAGTTAGTGAGGGATATTTTGTTGGTAATTTGGAATGATGTTGAGGGATCAAAAAACAGATCAGATCATCAAAACAATAGAAGCATGATGAATTATATTTAACATGAATTTGTATTTCATTCGATTCCATTACTTTTTAATGACATTATACGACTGTCTATGATGAAAAAGTGCTATACCATGATTTATTATTGCTTATGACATACTAAACTATGACTTTTTTACATAATGTACTTGGACTTTCTGTGTAATATACCGTGACTTTTTTATGTCTTACTATAACTCAGGCTTTGCTTATTTATTATTTATTATCGACTATTAATAATATATTACAATATGACTTTTTACAACACACCACAACCATTTTAAACCTTTTAAAACACCTTCACAACCTTTTAAAACATACTATGGCTTTTTTGACATACTAAACTGACTTTTTTTTTAGGACATATTATACTTCAACCTTTTACAGTATAGTAATGATACGTTAATGAGAAAGTACATATGTTTTCTAATTTTGTGAAATACTTTGCTTTGACTTTGACTTTTCATAACATAGTATATTATCACTTTATGACAAACTATACTTTGACTTTTTGCGACATGCTATAATTCATTTTTCATGATATAATATATACCTTGACAAGCTCACTGTCGCCATGTTGAGAGCCATTAAGAGGCAATTAAGTTGCTCCCAGCCTCATACCTTGCACCATTAAAATGACAATGAATATGCTCCTTTCTTTGTCATTCTTCACTAATATGGTTAAGCCTTTTCACCTTTTCAGAACATTTTCAAAATTAGAGAATTTCCAGAGTTTCTGTGTGATATGTAGCCGGTAAAAGGGGGTTGCAGGTGCCAGCCAGAAGCACAGAGGACTTAATGTGCGGCTGTATGCCTGACCGCCTCACTAGCCCCGAATGTAAAAAGGGGATAAACAGAGGCGGCCATTTAAAGAACCAGAAGTCCAGAAGGAGCAGGCAGTGAATGAAGAGATTCAGAGAGAGCTTCAGAGGCCCTCACCAGTGGACTAGCCGCTGCCTCTGGACCCGCTGTGTTTTTGTATGCAGATCCCCCTTGTCAGAATTCATTTATTCAAAAGGAGTTATCCGAGAGAGCGGGTTATGAGACAAAAATAGTCGCATTCACATTCGTCTTGAAAAACATTTGGAATGCTAATGCCATGAGAACATGCCGTTGATGTGCCGGTGTTTGCGTAAGAATCTGATCCAGCGCTCCCTCCGCTTGCTGGCCAAGAGACGCAGTTCACACAAACAGGAGAGCTCTGATACCGCTTACAGGGTTCAATAGTCTAAATCTGCTCTTGGGGAGTACATTTCATATTGCCAGGAACATTTACCACCGTATGCAGCGGTTTTATCCTCCAGCAAAGGCCCCCCCCCTCCAAAAAAAAATCTATGTTTTTTCAAAGGTTCATTAGATCACTCTGTTCACAGCCAATCGTCATACAATCGCACCTTTGTTTATCAAAATAGATGTCCTTGGTGATGATGACAAAATTGCCTGAACTAAGAAACGATAAATCTCCAGCGTTTGAAACATCGTGTTTTCTCTGTCTGTTTGTGTCTGTGTTTCTTTCCCTCTCCCCCGCTTTCTCTGGCTCTGCACAGGTGGTAGGAGCTTTCTCGTAGAGTCTTTCTCATTCCTTTTTGTTCCCCTCCAATTGCTCTGATAGGGAGCTGTTGATGATGATGGCAGTGCTGGCTGTCCATTGATTTGCTGTGGCCCCTAGTTGCGAGTTCACAGCAGATGACACTCTTCCTTTGGCTTTAATTAGAACTGCCCCCATCTTCTCTTCTCTCCTTCCCTGGATGTGGTTCGGCGCATGAACACAAAAAGCTCCTACACACAAAACTCCCTGCTAGGAAATAGCCAACACTCACCTACTGTGGCTTGTATTTAGTGCATTGACTGCAAACCTGCATGATCGAGAAAGAAAATGTGTTTCTCGTATTTGTATCTTCACTATTATGACCAAAAATGACTTCATTTTAAGCAGATACACACCAATGTAATCCAGCATATAGATATTATATAGACATTATGCACTAGTGTTTATACAGAACTGCAGTAACCAAATGCATGAACATATACTAAGCTGCCTGGTTGTTCTCCTGACGCACAGGAGGATAATAAAACATAAAACAGATATTAAACATGTGGGATGGTACATGATGTTTGTCCTTATATTACCCATGAGGCATTGATTTTCCCCCTTTCTCTGTCTCATTTTACCATCTGTCCAAGACCTGAGCCACTCCGAACCTGGGTGTGGAGTGGAGGAGAGAGTGGACAGAGGGAAGCCATGGTCTGGAGTAGGGGCTATTATCTCGGTGGTCATGGGTCCTTGCACATATTTCATGGTTGCCCCCAGGGTGTCTTCTCACAGCTATTAGTAGAGAGTATTCATTTAAAGCACTTGTGGGTCACTTGAGGCCTGCGTAGCACTCTTTCACTGCTCGAAAACAAATGAGATGAGCTCAGACGGGCCATCATAATACACTGAACAGTCAATTGGATTTGGTACAACTCTGCTTCTCACAGAATGTATAACTGTTGTCTCCCTCTGTCTTGTTCTCTTATTCTCTGTGGAGGGTGAAGCAGTTACTTACCCGCTGGCGTGGACACACAAGTCCACTGAGACGCTCGCGGTCAGGCTGACGTTTTATCAGTAGTGTTTGCCTGGTGTTGAGTGTCTATGATTGACAATTTAGCCTTTGCTAAGTCATGACTTTGAACCGAAGACTGGCCAATCGTAGTATCGGCTATCGCCCACCATGGTTTGACAGCTATCCACTTCTGCTCCATAGCTTCTCATGTATCACATTTTCTTCATTTTCAGGCTGGTTACGTGGATTTGAAGCTAGTCACGGTTAAACGTTGTGTAAAAGTGATCCTCGTTCCCCGCAGCGGCTGGAAGGATATATATACACGTTTTGAAAATGGTATGTGAAAAAAAAACCTGTGGCGCGAACATTATAGAAGTAATCATGCGCATCCTTAACTAGCCTTAGTACTTCTATGCTACGCTAGCTCCTGAAGGTATACTGGATGTATACACATGCTGCTTTTGCTTTTTAACGATTGCGACAGGAACACTGTTGTTCCTTAATTTGATTTTCTTGGTTCCATTCGATTGGCTGGTGATGTGCTGGTTCACTTTCAGTGTGATCTGTAGCCTTTAACTTCTATCTTTCTATCAGATTAACATCCCAGTTATATCCTTCAAACGTATATTGTAGACCCTTTTGTCTGTCTTTATGCAGAGAGTGTAGTTAGTGACCGTATGGGCTCCATGGAAGCTCTGACAGCTTGATGGACTTGCAGCAGGCTTAGCAAAGGGCCAATCGGCCAATCGGCCATCATGTTTGCAGTGTGTCCAACCCCTTTAACACTAGTCAGGTCTTCTCAGCTGCTGTTTAGCAGTGCTGAATTCTGGTTGGTGAGGAAGCTTTTTGACCTTGACTTCGAGCAAATTAATGATTTCACTTATTTCTTGTGGTTTCTCCTTATTTTTTGGCCTCATACACTTCTTTTTTTACTCACACAAGCAAAAGACAATAAGCTGACAACATCAGTGCAAAACAAAGCAAAGCAAAATGTTGCAGTTCATGTTGCAACTTTTCAGCAGACGTGTTCTTAATTTGTATTCCAGCATGACAAGACTATTAATGAGGTTCAGCGGCAAACGCATTCTTACTTAGCATGCTTTTGTTTTTCTGGCATATTCAGTCTACAAAAGTATGTACTGTTGATCTCCTTTTTTCTCCACACACGCTGGTGCAGATCATATGTACATGTCATGGTTCAGTTAGCTGTCATTTATCCTTTGTGGTGTATTCCGCGACAACTTTTAATTCCAACCATGAGGTAGTCTGTGTTTGTCAGAAGTATGTAGTTATTAATCCAGAGGCAATAAAGATTATGATGGCTGAAGATACTAGCTTACTGTAAGTCTACATCCAAGGCTAAAGCTAACAGCAAAACAAGAGCTGCCTCTTCTTCTTGATGATCCTGTGAAGCCTCCTGAAAATGTTGCCATGATGACTTTGATCCATGGACATTAAGGTCAGAGCAACATAGACACACACAGTGAGAGAGAGAGAGAGATATTTCAATCCTTTGCTATGTGCGGATGCTAAAATGCACATGCTTGACTGCAGGCTTGCAGAAAAGCACATAATCAATGCAGCCTTACAGCAGGACTGACCAGTGGGGGGGCGTGACCTGCCAGGTGACCCATGTATGTCTCCACTAGTGCCAGTGCATGCCGGTGAGTGTGTATGTGCATGTGTCTATTAGAGTGAAAGTCAGCTGTTCATCCATGCGAGCACAGTATATTTCAGTTTACAAGTTCAAAGGGGTACGGTGCGCCGCTACATGAGCAACAACATGTGCGCGGCGCTACAGACGCCGACAACGCCAACTTATCCCTAACCCGTTCTGCGTTCCCGCTAATTAACCCTCGCAGAAACTCAGCATACATCTGTGCCCCACCCACCCTCCACCACCACCACCACCCCCCTCCCTGTCCGAGCATTACACCTTCCAGCCTAAGTTTAGAATCGAGGTCTCCCAAATGACAGTCGTATGGAGCGGAGTGGATGTCCTGTCATTAGGCCAATCAGGGTAGTCCTCTTTGGGCCATCGTAAATCTCCTGCTTTGTACTGTTACTGGGAGGTCTGGGAAGTGAAGATTTCCCACTTATTATTCTTAGGAAACCCCAGACAACCTCCCCCTGAACCCCGGTCACGCTGGGTCGTGACCTTGGGACCATCGTCATTGTTGTTTCCGTAACTATGGCAATCAAGCGCCTCTGTGGTGTGAGAGCTACACCCTCCGTGTGACACAGGGGTCATTTCCCTCTGTGAATATAATGTGTTTGAGCCGGAATAGTATAATAAATAGAGAATATGTGTTATCATTAAGCTTACAGTTCTAGTGCAGGCTGCAGTGCAAGCTTAATACAATTGCAGAAATATGTGATTATTTATATGGACTTCTAATATCATTTTTGCAGTCAGTGTGTGTGTGTGTGTGTGTGTGTGTGTGTGTGTGTGTGTGTGTGTGTGTGTGTGTGTGTGTGTGTTGCATTCTGTGGGGATTTCAAACCGAAGCCCACAAAAAGCTTTGTGCCAATGTTCCTGCAGACACCTTAACAGGCATGAGACACATTTCCAGTGGGACACCAACCATCTCTTTCTGTCTCAGCGGAGAGCAGTGCTCCAGCGCCAGCCTCGTGCCATCAGCACGGGGATAAGCTTTCGGACAGAACATTGACAGGCTTTCAGATTCTCCCGAGGCCATCGCAGACCCGGGGGAGGATCAGCAGGCTTCCAACAAGTGGTCTTCCGGGCTTTCATACTGTGAGGGTCTCTGGCAGCTGAACCATAGGAAAATAAATGACAGGAGCTGGGGACCAATTACAAACTGTATTAAAGGCACATTCAGTCTTGTCATATATGCAGCCTTACAGTTTCTGGGTTGTGTATCACATACTAATGTTTTAATTCTTGAAAGAAAAGGGAAGATACTTCTCTTTATGACTGCAAATGTGCCATTTAAAGAGGGAAAGAGGTCACCCAGGACTGCAGTGCTGCAATAAAAATAGAATGACATTCATATGACAATCACATTGTGATGGATACTGTATATTTTAGACACTATCATTTCCCCATGTGTTATCATCATGTTAGACAACCTACCCATTTTCCACACTCATCACAAAATCGAACGCAAAACAATTCAGATAGAGCCAACCTTTAACCTCTAGCACTTAAAAAAAATAAAAAGTTTCCCTTAACGCATCAACCGTCTTCTCGTGACTTCTGTTCCACTTCTAGTTCTTGTAACAGCCATATAGGCCATGCCAAATGTGCCCAGAAATAAGCTGGGCCTCCCCACCGTCTCTGAGATTGCCCACCCAGGAGTCTGGCACACGCCACAGCGAGCAGGAGGCCCTCTGGATTACAGTAATACACACTATCTCATAATGGAAAGCTGCCTTGCACATTTCCCTCTCTCCGCCCTCATTGTCCACACTACCAACTGCACAATCAGGATATGAGACTGTGATTGCACCCGTTAACATGTGCGAGTTTGCCGGTGTGCTGCCCCCCACTTGTTTTTTTTTTTCATAGCTGGGCACTGCTCGTCTCCCACAAGGTAAAAAGAAAAACAACACACTGCACACCGCTGATAACTATGTCATGGCATGTAAAATTGGCCCAATCACACCACAAACCAAAACGAGCTAAAAACAGTACTTGATGTGAAGAAGAAAAAAAAAAACCTCGCACCCCTCAGACACGGATGGCTCGATCCATGTCAGGTAGCCGAGGTCATGGGTCACGAGGAAACAATGGCATGAACATATTTGTCCTGAGATACTCACGTAGTTAAATAAACAGTCAAAGCTGCCCTGCTCGGACCCCGCCACACTCTCGGCAAACTCCGCCACTTTCCCTCTCAGCCCGTAATCACCAGAGGCTGTAATTAATGGGGAGGCTGACCTATGGTTCAGGGCAGTGGAGAGGAAAGCCAAACAAAGTTGAAAGCCATTAAGAGGAAAAGGAGGGGAAGAGAGAGAGACGCAAGCATGGGGCGGGGGGGGGGGGGGCTATGGACTTTGTTAGCCCACCAGTCTTCCCTCGGTGGCTAACAAAGGTGCAGGTGGGTCAGGGGACTCTGGCTGGAGTTTACGCCGCCAGGTCACCCCAGACTGTACGTAATTACACCGCAGAGGTCACTTACTCCACTAAGTGGCTTGCCTATCGAAACCCGTCGGTGAGTGCACGCTAATCAGGCTTGGTGCTCCGAACAATGGACCATGTGTGCCCCTGAGTGTTGTGGGAGGGCCGGGGCTAACCAGCAGACCACCGCCGATCAACATGGGCGAGATGTTTCAAAAGGACACAAAAGCCCTGAAAGGGGGAGAGCGTGAGGAGAGGCCGGAGAGCAGACAGACGGACGGGGGGTGGGGGGGGCCGGGGCCGCCAAAGTTGCAGACTGGCACGTCTTCCAACCTGTATTTATCCAGGAGGTTCCAGAGGATGAAGGCGGATACAGTGACACTAAGGGACGAGCGTAGGACAGATGCTTTCTCACACGGGCACAACGAGGATTTAAAGGCATTAACACACCACAAGTCTCAAATATCCACTTCATTCAAATGTTATTGTCCCTTTGACTTTCAGTCGCCGTTCCCGCTCGGATCACGTGTATTGTATTTCAGCGATGCGTCCTTGTAGACAAAAACGTCAACGCCAGTGAATAGCGATTGCAGGCTGCGAAACAAACACATTTGATACAGCTTTGAAAGTATTATAGTGCTGCGTGCGCACATCTCGCTCATGTGTCGTAACATCATCGCTATCGGCCCGTGTCCTCGTGCTTCCTGCCGTTCGGTAGCATATGTTTCATCTTGAAAACTAAGCGTTGGTAGACTGTCTAACTTTGTGCAATCATACAAGCTGACGTGACTTAACATGACAAAAACAATGTGTCCCGATGAGAACTCCGCTGCCCTCGCTGCACCGCTGCGAGGTTACACGGGGGTTTGGCAGCTCTCTGGTATGATATACGCGTACGTCGCTAACAAGCCCCCGTCTGCCCTGCCAAACAGAAGGAGTGGAAGCACAGAGAGCCATTAAAGGCCTGGCCGCAGCTACACAAACAAAAAGCTATCCACCTGAGACCACAGAGGGACAGGATGCAGGCTACTTATAGCAACTCCAAAACCCAGCCACACAAGAATAGCAGGAAAAAAGGACTCTGTGCGGGAGCCGCAGCTCAGCCGTTTGAAGTGCGCCACCTCTAAACTATTGTGAAACGCCGACCACCAGCATCTTTGAAGCCAGGTTATCCTCCGCGTCCGCGTGTCCTGTTGTGGACGAATTGTTTCCTCTTTCACTTTGTCTCTATTTTCCGGCAGAAACTGACACCGTTTTATTGTTCTCCTGGGCCGGGCTGTTGTCTGGTGGAGCTCAAGGGGACGGGACCGCTCACTGTTCTCCTGTTGCTAAAGGAGCGAGCAGGGCGGGCAGCGCCCGGTGGATGGGACAGTAAGCCGGTGGGGTGGTTGTCCGCGAAGAATCGGCAGAAGGATGACCCCCTGCTTATTGCAACCATTTCCTCTATCCTCAAGGTCGCGACCTCACAATGCCCTCTCGCCTGAGAATGGACCGTTGCAGTGATTAATCAGCCAGCAGTCGGTGATGTCACTGCACAAACAGGGCACAAGAATGGGGAGAACGGTGACATATTTTGTTGTTTTTGGTGCCGTGCTGATGGCTTCTGCTCGTAAATGCTTCAGATTTATGGGGAGGGAACGTGCACCTGCCACAAAGAAAAACAGGGAGAAGGCCGAAAAACAAGCCCCCGCTGTATCACTTCCAGACTTTTAGAAGTTATCGTGAAGGTAAATCCTCACGCCTGAATTTGAACGAGAATTTACAGGCAGCACGTCGGACAGAATAAACCCTACAATGTAACAGAATCAGAGTAAAGTGTTTATTTTATTACACTTCATTTAGATATCTCGTACTCCCGGGAAAGGTAATAGAGACGATGTTGCACGCTTTACAAAAATATGTATGCAAAGAGAAATGTTTCCACCACGGCTGCCAATAGCGGTGTAACCGAGTATTATCTGTGTAATCTGAGGTGGAGGTACAGTACATGCGCTTCCCTTGACTCCTGTGGAGAAGGGAAGCGCACTTTAACACTCAATATCAGGGAATCTAATTGCACTTACAAATTGTTCCTTTTTGTCTTCCTCCTCTGGAATAAGCGTCACGTCACAGCCCTCAGATACATCATCGACACTGTGATATAGAATCTGATTTATAGTCTCGGGGGGTTGATTCAAGATGTCCGGCTTAATCAAGAAAAAGACCATTTTTGCTATTGTTTAGGCGTTGGGGGGGCTAAATCAATATAATTACATTTAAATTAGCTTCCTCTTTTATTTATTATGTTTCTCCCCATTTTGATGATATTGTTGGTTTCACTTAGCACATTCATTTTGTTTTAATCGTTTATGTTGCCATATTTAACAATCAAGCTGTCCGTCAGTCACATGCTGTTTTCGCTGTTTTCCAATCTAATTATTCTTGTTAGTTTTCCCTTCCTCTTGGGTCTCTTTGATTCCACCGCGCTGACATTATAATGACAAGGTTCTGGCTCAGGAAATAGGTTGGTCTGTCACTTTGCCATCATTAGCTAACACTGTGATGCCACGCCTGCAGCCAGATCTCTATCACCCACGGAGGACTTGTGAGTGACATTGAACAAGGAGCAAGGAGAAGAAAAGACTCATTTCAAGAACTCTCACTAGTGAAATTCTCTAAGAGCGGTGCAAACTCTTTCCCCCACCATGCTACAATGGCAGTGCTGGCCACTGCCCTCCCTCGCTCCTTTTCTCTCTGTATTTTTCTACTTTCATCATATTGTGCACCGTGGCCAAAGAACACTCTGGTCGTTTCCTCCGAGGAGTCGGCAAACGTGCAGATCAGCACTGATTTTTCTCCGTGCGCGGGCAGCGGATCAAAGTACAGCGTGACGGCTCACCAGAGCTAAAAATATCAGATTTGATTCAGGGTAGAGGTTAATATGTCTCACCTCTGGCAACTCCACTGTTTACATTCATCACGGACACTGATTGCTCTATTTGATTAGTTTCCCTTTCTTTGTTACTGTGAAGCCACTTCCACTCAAACACACTATTGCAGGTTGTTTTTTTTAAAATCCATTGTTTATGTGCACTAAAAACTGAGTATCCAGAAATAAACTGATCAGAACAACAAATGTATTCCCTTTTTTTTTTTGCTTTAAAGGACTTCGGGTTCCTTTCCACACAAGTGTCACATGAATAAAACATAGTTTCAAGAACATTTGACATGGAGAAAAAAGTCTGGTTCTGCTGTTTTAGCTTATTTGTGGTGTGAGAATAAACATAATGGACTCAGTATAAAGTCACATATAGAAGGACACACAATAAAAACAAAGAGATGCATCTGGGATGTAGGGGTTTGCACTTTTACTGTAAGGTGGGAACATCTATAGAGTATTGGGCAATGTGGAGGTTCCGACAGAGTGAATAGAATATCCAAGAATATCAATCTTTCACCATTCAGTATTATTCCTCCACGATGGAGATTTTATGTCATCCAACATGTATTTCAATGGACACGACGTGCAAGGAACTCTATGTCCTGATGTAATTAGTGGGCGACATATGGCACAGTCAGAGTGCCTTGAAAAAGGAATGCACGATGAAAATAATTTTTTTCTTTTATCATCCTTAAGTGCAGAGCTTTACAACAGCATTGTCTTCATAATAACACCATTATGTCATTTGATGAGCTGTTTTTTTTTGCAAACTGAAACAGTTTTGGCCTTTGTGTCTCTCTAATGTATTCTCAATCTGTCTTCACATGACACATGGCCTCTGTGCGGATTCTTTTTTTTTATTTAATTTTTTGGTCCGTATACTTGTCGGACAGGAAATTGCCGTTCATGTAAATGAAGAGAGCTAAACAACAGAACTTCAACTAATGAAATATTGCTTACAATAATGACAAGAGATGAGAATAATGGATTGTTGGTTTGCTTCATAATGACGGCAGATATCCGGGGACGCACAGATAGGCACATTAGAAGTCAGCACTGTTCCAGAATAATAGGACGGCTCAGAGATAATGTACTCTCACGAGGGGGCCTCGACATTAGCAACAGCCCAGCAGGACTCTGCCTGCACGTGTGCCAGTGACGCATTAAATCCCTCAATGACAAAAGACACAAGACACAAGAAAGGTAAAAATCTGTGGGCACATTCTTTTGCCACCATCACACACACCAGACACCAGACTGTACACACAGAGGGATGTTGGGGTGGTTATTAGTAAGTCAGTAATTTTATAAATAGCAAGAAGGTGGAAATGATGAAGTGTAAAATGGTTCAGTTCATAATTTAGAAGCATGTCGGTCTGGACGACCAGAATTAATATGAGGCTCTTTACTGCCTGAACGAGACAACGCGGCCCAAAAAAAAAGAAGATACAAATCATTGCTCGCTATTCGGAAACAATTATTAAAATAGATAAATAAATATAAAAAAAACCCTGCTTACAAGAGTCAAAAATCTTTAATCAGCCCACACTGTGATGAAAGCGCCGCTCCAGCGTGAACCTCACCAGATGAAAACACAAATAAGACAAAAGAAGGAAAGTACAGATGACATTAACTTCTGCTCAAATGAGCACAGTGGGGGGCCACGCAAAGTATTTAGCACCGCTCTTTTTCCTCTTTTGATGTTGTTTGTCAATTCACGGCATCCGCCGTAGTATTTAGTGCCTTCAACCTCTGTCTTCCCCCCGATGGCGTGAGTGCAGGGTGAGCGTAATCGTGGCCCTCTGCTTCATTAGATATTAATTTATTCATTACATGTTAACTCTGCGAGACCTTGGGAGGAGACGCCAGGTGACTCTTCTTCATTTGGTCCCCACCGCTCACCGCTGGGCCCGGGGAGAGAGGAAAAAAAACGCAGCAATGCCACGCAGTTGGGGGAAGAGGAGAGCGAATTATTCAGCTCTGTAGAGAGGGACTCTTTGTGGTAAACACACGGTGGGACGCCCGTGCTGTCATAATTAAATCTGCAAATCCATAAGAGCAGGGTGCTTCCATTTTGGTCCACACAAACACATGGCGTGTGATAAACATAATCAAGCAGAGGCTCATGATGAGTACAGTACATAGGTACGAGTACAATACTGCTTCAAAAAGCTTTTTATCTGTCACACTTTACTGGTTAGTATTGCACCTAGTAAAAAAAGAAAACACGCATAAAGTGCCATAAGAGTCATATAAGAATAGGGATTGGCGTGGAGGAGAAGACGGAGGTTGTAACTTCCTCTCATGAGAGCGAAGGAGCTCTCAATCTTCAACCAAGCCGGGGCAGATCAGAGAGAGGGAGAGAGAGAGAGACGCCAGAGAGCATCAATCCCGGGCTTCTCTCGGCGGCCCATCAATGGGGGGAAAATCCCCAGTGAACAGGCAGCCTGGCTAATCCACGGCTAAGTGACACCTCCAGACGCTAATGCCCAGACTGACCACAGAAGCAATCCACGGCGACTCCTCCACACATGTACCCACTGATGCTTTTCAGTTGGAAGGGGATCTTGAAAGGGCCCGTCTCTGTCTCTCTCTCTCTCTCTCTCTCTCCCTCTTTCTCTCTCTCTCTCTGTGTGCCACCTGCTTAGCATCCCCGCGCTGCAAGCTGCTATAGAGAGACATCTCCGGCGGAGGAGAAAGGCCCATTGTGTCCAGACGCCTTTGAGGGCATTGTTCTGCTTCACTGAGGCCAGGCCGACATCTGCACCATTCACACTGAAGGAAGTTGTAATCACTCCCCTGCTCTTAGCTCTGTGGCTCCAACTTCATACCAAGAGGGCTTGTGAAGTTGGGCCTGTGGCATACAACTAGGCGATGGGGAGGGGGAGTGTGTGCATAGGATTTGAAAGGGTGGCTGTTTTTTGTTGAGAGGCATCAGTTTAAATAGAAACTCTTACATACCCCCATACAGGGCCCCCTGATCCCCACTCTCCCTTACAACCCCCAAGTCACCCAAGTGCACTTACTCTCCCGCAACACAAAGCAGGCAACTGATTTACAGAGTTACCTCTCCATCAAAAGTGCCGATTAATTGCTTGTCTTTCACAAGTAGGCGCAAAAGATTTTGAAGTGTGTTAAAATAAAGCAAAAAGTCTGGCTGCTGCTATTTGAAGCACTCCTCTGCACTCGTTTCATTAGTAAAGAAGAAAAAATAAACTGGCATTGAAAGCCAGGATTGTTTCAGTGGTCAACTTGAGAATGGGTTTTATGGAGTTTTCATTTACATATAATTACACTTTAATGGAAGTCTGACTGGTGTGGGGTAAGAGGCTAGCCACGAACACGGGCTGCCGAGGAGACCCCCTATGATACAGGATGACAGGCTGCAGCGCTAGCTCCATCTCCGGCTAATTAAACGAATCAATTAAGAGACTATTGTAGTAACTGTGTAACTGATGTTCTGTAGTGGCAAAAACGATCCCTTGGGGAGGCCTTCCAGCCATATTAAAACCCCGATCCCCTACATCTTCATCTGATACCAATATAGACACTTATTTGCGCCTTGCTGTCATGTCATTGGAGGCGGGCACATTATGGAAATTGAAATGGAGGGGTTGAGGGGAGCAGGGCTGAGCTCAGTGTGAAGCGGCGGGGTTCACTTCCCATCACCCTCCAAGGAGAACTCGCTTCAGCAAACTCCAAAGTCCCTCAAAGTTCCCCCTAATAGCAGAGCGAGAGCCAGCACACCCAGCTGTGTGCATCCAGTCACTAGGTAAGGGTCGCGCAATTAGCATACTCCTCCCTGCCAGGCGAGTCGCGTTGATGCAGATAAATTATCATATTAGATTTACCCTCCTCAGTTCAACTGATTGGCTCCCAAATTGTTTTAGATGGCCGTCATTAATCCTTAGCATAGGCTAAGTGCTTTGGCTTCAGATCTGATTGCATGGAGGCGCCTAGGGTCAAATTAACGGAATACTAATGCCCGAACTCTATCTCATTTGCAGTGTCAGGATGCTGCTTCTATTATAGGAAACAGAAAAGAGTCAATTGCCATTTATCTAATGTAAGACTTGGAAACTCTCAAGATGATAATTGAGGTCTAAGGTAAGAGCAGAGAAGACATTATCGAGTGAGCTCCTTCTCTGTAATTGTTTTCTTGATCTATATATATGAGCCAGGAAATTATCAAAGAATGCCAAGGCGTATTGTTATGTCAAAGGCAGACATTAAAGTAAGTGCAACGCTTGAAACGCAGCAACTCTTTTCTGTATATTCCAACGAATAAGAACATCCAGAGCCACTTTAAAGTATACTGCTGACAGATTTGTGGATAAAGCAAATCTGAAGACTTGCCTGAGATTCCAGTGGATCCATGTCACTCCTTTTGTCTTCGTGAGCTGACCCTGTTTGCTTAAGGCCCGCGATGCTGGCACCACATGAGTGGAACTTGGGCGGCCTTGGCGCCTGGGCTGCCCTGGCTCCTGTGGCCAAAGTCAGCAACGGCATGTCGCTGGAACCTTCTGATGGAGATCAAGGGATTATCCCCACTTCTCACACACACACACACACATAATGCATATTCAGTAGATTAATACACATATATAGTTACAGTAAACCTGTTCAATCTCAAACCTTTGAAAAGTAACTCCCACATTGTTTGCACAGTTGATCAGCCGTCATCTGCACAGGACAGTGTCCTAATGTTCTAGTGTCCCAACATGGCCACACACACACACACACACACACACACACACACACACACACACACACACACACACACACACACACACACACACACACACACACACACACCAAAGGCCATTTGAGCAGGGGCATCAGATTGCTGAAAAAACAGTGGAGGACGTCAAGGCCTGGGACCCTCTAAGGCTGTACAGACACTTTATAGCTTGAATGTCAGTCCTTAGATCCTCAGATCCCAGACAGGACTACAGGGTGGAAGGGTTTCCCTGACTGTTGGGATGCCATTGGGATCATATAGACACACAGTATACACAGTATGTACGCATAATGTACATAGGCATACAAGTGGTTTTAAGTGCACATGTGACTCAGACAAAGGTAAATGAGAATGGATCCATCACTGTCTTATCCTCACACTGTCAATGCAAAATGACCACAGACTTACCTCTGGGTTAGGCCTTGTTAGGATTTTTATGTTTTTGTGTTGGAAGCTTTTTGCTTACCACACCACGTCACCATTACTCTTTACTAATAAATAGTTTTATGGAGTCAAACAAGTGATGGTGAGATTTTTTTGAGCTGAAAGATAACACGTCAATGTGTACAATATCACCTCTTGTAATATACACTATGGGAAAAATGGGTTGTAGGTTGCTACCATGCTCGTGAAGACTGTTCCTGAACATTTTTTTCTGGGGATATGTCAAACTCTTACTACCCAGAAGGCCTAAGTCAACTGTGAGTTAATTTCTGCGTGAATGAACATTCCTGGTTCAAATCTTTACTGCCGCTTCCACGTCATCTTATACTGTATAATGTATACTTTTGATAATGTGACATATGTGTTAATGAAAACATACACCTATGTTCAATCCTTTACGAACGAGACCAAACTAACTAAATTAACCGGCTATCCCTTTCATTTCCTCATCAGTAAAGCCAACAGAACGCACGCTGGCCTTTTCATATTAAATTCACTGTTATCACAATTATCCGAACAATAAGAACATGCAGGCTCCCTCATGTGGCTTAAAAGTGTAGTGTAGATATATATTATTCAATAGCGCGGCCCTGATTAAGTCTTCCGCGACCCACCTTCGGGTCCCGACCCAGTCTTTTTTAGGAATGAGTGCAATAGAAGGTAGGCACAAATCCTTCACAAATCTACAACGTTGCCTTAAAATGGTTAGCACTTTGCCCGCTGTCTATACCGACTGCTCTCTGATTAAAACACACCTCTCCTGAGGGCATTTATTCCCAGCTGTGCTGCTGAGGCGTGGAACCCATTGCCCTTCAACTGGCCATGCGTGTGTGAGCACGTCTATTTGCTGCACGTAGGTGTGTTGACGAAAGCCAGCCCAGTGTTGCTTTCCTACTGCCTCCCGAGTCTCTCTCGCCCCGCCTCCCTCATACCTGTCATCTGGCGAGGCTAACCCCTGGTAGCTCCCCGCCAAATGCGCACACTCAAACACACACACGAACGTTGCGAATCCCCGCCAAACGCCCGCCCTTCCAGCCCCCGCACCATCAGCCGGTGTCAGCGAATCAGCTGAACCGTCTCCGCCCCGAGAATAACCCCATGACAGACAGCCCTAGTGGCCTCCCCTTGTCAACGCAGCCGGCCTGGAAAGCTGACAGCCGGGGCCACAGGGCGGACAGGCTACTGTGTGCAGGAGTTAGCGCCGGGCTGGGCCTGGAGAGGACGGGCCTCGGAGGTAAGGATAGCAGAGGGAATGGTGATTTCTGGGATATAGCCTGGGATGTGGATGGGGGGGTTATGTGAGTACAAAGGCAAGAGCAGAATAGGAGATAGGCTTATCATAAAGCTCCGGATAGGAGCAGGGTTTTGGATGGGAATAGGGAGTGGGCCGGGTTACTTTTCACTCTACACCACGGAATCAGTAAAACATTAAAAAAAAAAAGAGCACCGATACATCAGAAAATAGGGATTATAATTGCAGAGGTCAGCTCCTGTCAAGGTTACTGCAGCATTCGGTGTGCAGCACTTGGCTGGCAGAGTCGAGCGGTCAGTCCCTGCAGAGCAAAGATTGAAAGGTTCGGTTTGGCCCGCGGCCGGGAGACTGTCATTCTTCTCTCCTCTCTACAGCAGCAACTCAGATGAGAGACTACACGTCTAAACTTCTCCTCTGACGAGCCTTCACGAGGAAGCCTCACTCGCACGTTCAAAGAGAAAATTCCACGTTGCATGATGTTTTTGTTGTGTTTTGACAGATAGTTGACATCCCATTTATATTTGATAATCTGGCCCAGCTTGACAATCATTCTTCACTGAAATAAAGGCACAGAACATCGTGGTACATTTGTTTCAAAAGTGGGACACGGGTGACATGCAACAAGACACAAATAAAGAACAATGATTGCATCTCCCCAAGTCTCTCTGTCGTGCCAGATGACGATTCCCTTTCTTGCTGTCGGCCTTTGAACCAAGTACACGCGTGCACACGCGTGCACAATGATGGATTTGAATCGAGGGGCTGCAGACTCCAAGTAAAAGAAGACATAAACACAATCTTTAATAAGTGCAGAACATGGTGTTGAGGATAAATTAAACATCAGAGACTGTGATCATGCAGTAAGCATTAGTAAAATCTTCTTTTATTTTTGTGCCACTCTTTTTCATTTAATAAGAAAAAGGCCTCACCTTCTGTTGGGGTGCATCTTGGTTCAAAATCATACAATTAAAAAACAACTCGCAGCCCTGGAGGGAGAAAAGCAGCATTTCCAAGATACGGGATTCTCACCATTTTACATAAGAACAATCAGAAGATCAATCAATATGTTATCATGTTACTATTTTAGATCCGCTATCTAACTCTAGATTGTTGCATAGAAACAACATCCACCTATGCTAACAGCTGCACTTTGCTTTTGATCAAGGCCTGAAGCTATGTTTTTGCAGGCAGGCATAACGTCTTGTTTGTTGGGAGGGGATCTTAACGATTTCTGAGAATTGTCAGAGAACATAAGCACTTGTTCTGTCTGAGCCTAATAATAGTGTTATGAGGAAAAAAAGAAGGGCAGGAACTGTCACAAGCATAAATAAAGGCAAGAAGGGAAGGAGCAGGGCAAGGCTTGACAATATAGAGCTTCTGATTAAGACAGTGCTTCAAATGCAGTTGTAAAATCAAAGAGGAAATCAATTATGGTGAGGTCTGACATGGCTTTTAACTGCAGAATATGGATAAGCACGTCCTCACTAAGCTGACTGCAAGCGGGCGCCTGAGGAAACACAAAGATAACGGGGTGAGAGAGAAATGGTGCTCCAATGCTTATTTGAGGCTACCGCGTACACACAAGCGCATACACACACATCTACACACAAACGCTTACTCACACTCACACACACACACACACACACACACACACACACACACACACACACCCCAACTGTGTAGATAAAAAGGGATTGTCACATGACAGATTCCCAGCAGATTGAACATGCAGAGATCTTAGGGTCTTAGCTTCTGTGCCTTTTGACTTGAAGCGCGTGCAGAAAGAGTGCACCCTCCGAAAAAATGAAGAAAAAAAAGAAACACAGTCGAAATCCAAATTCAGGATCAGGATTATGTGCTCAGTCAGACATATCTCAATTTTCAAGGTGGAAGCTGAATCTTGTTCTGAGACGATTTACAGTAAATTACGTTTATAAGGACTCATTCCGATTGGGTTGGTTGGATGGATCCCTCGCTAATGAGCTTTGAAAATGAATCAGTGAAGCCATCTGTGAAGACACAAATAGATGGACGAACTGACTGTGGACAGACAGGCGGACAGACAGATGAACGGACAGACGGACAGACAGACGGAGACATAGATAGATAGACAGATAGACAGACAGACGGATAGACGGATAGACGGATAGATGGATAGATGGATAGATAGATAGACCAATCTCACGCCAATGCTTCAAATATCAGAACTTGGTCAGTGGTCCTATTCCTGTCAGTCGTACATGCACATCGTCTTTTCAAAATAAACTTCCGTTATCACAGGAAATTAGGCTTTGGTGACCTTAACCCCTTAGTTGAAAAAAATGAAAAAGTGTGTGGTTGACGTTAACTTCCTTGACTAGTGACTCATTTGTATAGCGAGTGACAAACGCGTCACCTAGCAAGCGAATCGTGTGATATGTGACCCACAGCTGACGTGACAAAATGTCAACCCTTGCTCCGTGTATTCTCGGGACACGAACAGTGGTGTCCCGAGTGAAGGTCCAGTGTTTGTTCGACCCATCCTCATCCATCCCCGTCCTGCATGCACTGCCTGGCGCTTTAGCCAAGTTGTTCTGCGCGCACAGTCAGGACGGCAGTGTGTTTACATCGCTGTTAGAGCGGTGTGTCGTTTAAATGCGCCAAAGAGAGCCTGTGCGCGTCGGTGTAAGATTCTCCCAAGGTTTCCGTCTGGACACAAATCTTTCAATCCCCAGATGTTTAAGTGTCTCAGCAGCAGTGGTCGACCTGCTCGACTGTTTCACTGCGTTCTTTATTTCGCAGCGGCAATCTGCTTCTACAACGATGGCATTTACCTGGATTTTTCTCATATATTTATCTCTGATGTCCTGAATCACCCTTCTGCAGGCCTCGTGTAAAAAAAAAATCCCCCTGCAGTGGAAGCCTGTAACAGAAGAAATATTGCATCAATCATTCTTTTGTTCTGCCTTTCATGAATATGCCCCAGGAAGTTGCATCCCTAACTTATGAAGGACTGACGAGTGAGAGGAGCATAAGGTTCCGGCGAGCAAGGCAGAGCAGAGAGCAGTGGGACTACACGGCTTAAGCCAAATACATATTTATGAGTAGCATCCACCCACAAGCCTGACTTTTCAAACCTAGCCAAGCTCAGGCAGGCGTGCGGGCACACAAGCTGGGCGAGAACAGGGCAGGCTGATTGGGCCAGAATCAGCAGGGGTCTGGGTCTCCACTCAACTTTGTTTACGTACTGCCGTGTCCTCTCCTTTTCAATCCTCTTCAATTATTTGGCTGTCTTTAGAAATGTGCAGTGCTTGGGGATATTATTACCTCTACCTTTTACATAATGGGTGTAAGGTGGGAGGACGTAGAGGGGAGGAGGAGGAGGAGGAGGAGGAGGATGAAAGAGGGATCGGCGGAGACTCTCCAAGAACTTCTTCCAACGGAGAATTCCGAAGGTGTGAATAATTTCCTCTTCCCCTTTCCGCTCCTCTTCCCCCGGACTCTCATGACCCTTTCCTCCTCAAGGTCACCGTGCGAGATCCTTAAGATCTGGCAGGCCGAGAAAGAAAAGGAGCTCGGATAGCAGCGACTTGGAGGAGCGGTGCAGTGGGTCGACTATCGACTGGCCCATCCAGCGCGGCTACAACCGCCGCAGTTTGGTCTCCTTCACCCACTTCTTCAAGGCTGCCTTTAATCTCTCCCTGTGCCTCCCCAATCCATGCCTTTGATGTGGTGATGCCCTTCCTTCACTTACTCAATATTTGATCTATCTCACTCCATACAGCTAAATCCAGTTGAAGTGGATTCACATAGGCCGGGCACACCCTCTTTTCCTCCCGCTCGTCCGCCTCTTTCTGCTTCTCGCTCTCTCTTAATGTTCGGCAAAATGACCGCCTATAGCCGCCGAGCGGAAATCTATTTTTCGTGCTTCCTGTAAGCCGGAGCTGAAGTAAGCGTTAATTGATAGAGCGGCCTATTGCGCCTGCCCAAACGCACGCGCCCCCGCGCCGCATGGCCTCGTACGCACTGGGAATGCGCGTGTACGCGGGATGCGGGGCGTGCACACGCGCTCCCGTACGCATCGCCTCAATAAAAGTCACCCAGCTGCTGTGCTCCCACCCACCACGTATAAAGCCAGAGGTGTAAGTATCAACTCTCATCTCCTGCACCCACAGACGAGCCTACGAAGTCGAAACTAGATACAGAATTGCTGCCTGTTTACTCCAACTGGAGACCTAACACATGTTGTGTAGGAAGAGAGACTTTATTGTCAGCGTGAAGAGAAGAGAAGGGGGAAAAAAAATAGCGGCAGCTGTATTTCCATAAACACAACAGATGTTTCACAGTCGAAGAGACGGAACACTGAGAGCATTCAGTCCGGCCGTGCAGTCGTTGACTGGCCGCGTGTATATAATTGCTGTCTTTTTACGGCGCACGGTAGTCGGTGTCAAGGAGTGACCCTGCGGCCCAGTCCCCGAGTCTTCTCTCCGTCAGGATGCCGTTGAGACATCTACCATATGGCCTAGCCTTCTGCATCCTTATCCCTGCATAATCACAAGACCAATACTGTATGCAGGGCAACGATTCGACAGGGCAACAACAAAAAAGAAAAAGATACACAATGGAATCTTTGAAAGTGCATATTCCATACTGTAAAAGGCGAGTGAGCTTTCCATGATCTAAGTTGACCTATCGCCCTTAAACTGCAACAACAAAAAAGCCCTCGGAACAAACAGACAGTCCTCAAACAAACGACAAACAAACCTTCAGATTTGTTCTGGGATCAGCAAGGCACTCCCCCTGCTTAGAGATCCCTTATTACAGAGCAGAGGGTTTGAGTAACAGTGAAGCCGAACCCTCCACTATTCTGCCCCACATTAGTTCCACTTAGTTGGGTCCCAATGACCTAGTCAATGTAAACGTACTGAGCTATAATGAGTGGCGGACCGCGGCGGCTCTTTAATGGGAGAGTACGTTCGGGGAGAGTAAAATGACAAGGCGGAGGGAGAGCGAGCGAGAAAGAGGAGGGGGTAAGGGGGGTTCAAGGCCTTTCAGGATGGGGGTGTTTAAGCGGGGTAATGATGGGAAAGTAAATATCCTCCAAAGAATAATAGGGCCAAGAGGAAAGCCAACCGCGCCTCAACAGATACACCTCTGGATTCATGATATGTATAAATAAATAAAAAACGGTGTCAGGCAGTCGTTAGGAGCGCTCCGGTCACGGGTGTTTGACTAAAGTCTGATTTCAACAAAGGACAACAGACAGAGAGAGAGAGAGAGAGAGAGAGAGAGAGAGAGAGAGAGAGAGAGAGAGAGAGAGAGAGAGAGAGAAAATGCATTGGTGATACTGCAATGCCAACAAGATGCCCTCAGAGGTAAAAGACCTGCAAATCAATCCGTGTCACACCTCAAAAGCTACCCGCGCTGTTTTGATTTGAGTGCCGCTAAAGCGAGAAAGGACCCAAATTAATGAGTGAGGTGAGCAAATGAGTGCATCAGAGACATATTAGCGACTTATGTGTTAAGAGGAGTGTGACAGTCTCTTCTACCCATCCTCCTCTTCATCTCAATTTGGCAAGAGGAGGTGTTGAGGGAAATAGGCTTTTGACATGGCGCCGCGTCGGCAGCCAGAGAGTGTTAGAAGAACTTGACTCAATCTGTCGCGCTCTGGGACCGCCTCTCTTACAGTAATACTGCTTTAGCTTAATGGCCTGAGGTGTTTGTGTGTCTGCTCTGTGTGTTAAAGCAGGTAATTCTTTTGTGTGTGCGAGAGTGTGTGTGTGTGCGTTCGCGCACGTGTTTGCAGTGCACGTGCGGCTGTCGGGGTGTACCTGCGGGTCCTCAGGGTGCTATTTGATGCTAGGCAGCACATGCAGATGCTAGGTTCAACTCGTTGGACTCCCTCCTTTTTTCCTCTCTCTCTCTCACTCACTCTCTCTCGCCCGCCTCCCATCTCTGTCTCCCCCATCATAACCCCCTCCTCCCCCCCCCCCCCCCCCCCCCCCGACCAGGAGACGGGACTGTTACCTCTGAGACAGACACCGAGCAGATCTCAGGTTGAGCTCCCTGTTAGCATGCGGCAGCCATTGGAAACAGATGGTCTCCAAACAGCCTGTCATGTTTACTGCTGCCGCCATAAAAGACAAGAGTCCAACAACACACTCCCTCAGGAGCCCCACGGGATCGCACAGGGGCCTGCAAACAGCTGCCTGGAGGTGGTGGGGGGGGGAGAGGGGAAGTGCATTGGCCCTGCGCACTCACTCAGACGCACACACACTTGCACCTTGAATTGACTCCTACCTTAACCACCATCCAAATGCCTCTATTACCAAACGCACACACACACACACACCTACATACCGACACACAACAACAACAAAAAACGTCCAGGCACGCACTCCAAATGTCCTCCGCCCAACCTGTCCGGACATGCTACATTTACTGCAATTAAACAAGCATGCCATTTGAATATCTGATGACACCTTGCAACCTGCTCCATGGGCTCTGAATATAATGGTGTCCCTGCGGAGCCCGGGAGAAATTGTCCATGTCACAGTTAATGAAGGGAATTTGCATTGTTATCTCAATTAAGGCCGGCGGAATAATGAAGCCCACTTCTGAATTAGTTAATCGGCGAAAACTTGTACAAATGTGTTCGCGTGGCCCATAGGTATGGCCCCGCGGCTAATGTATATTCTTCGAGGTTAGCGGGGTTACGTCAGGCGCGTGGGCGGGGGGGCGGACGGTAATGAGGCAGGTGCTGCCGGACACTTCTCTTCCTCGCCGATGGAGTCGGGATGCTCCTCTGACCTCCCGACGCCTCGTCCTCCGTCTCTTCCTCCCTGTCTCGCCGGCGCCACGTCTCCCTCACCCCCTCTCGATTAGCTCTCGCGCCGGTTCTTTCACCCGCTCGCCACATCAAGAAAACCAGAGGCAGACAGCAGATTGGAGCTTCAACAACAAAAACAAACAAACAAAAAAACAGGTGCGTTGCCCCACAACACCCTCCTCCTCTTCCTCCTTCAGGACATCAACACTGACGAGCTGGACTTTCTGGGTAAAAGGACGAGCTCTGTGATGTAATAATGCACAGACCAAAAGGAGAACATATGTATTTGCTCTTGATCTTGCCGTATGAAGGATAAATAACATAAAAAAACAAATCTCAGCTTTGGTATGAGAGGATAATGTCGAGTTTGGGCTTCCCATTGATCTGCTGTGACAGTTTAAGTGGCGGCTTTGGTGTGGGTTCGAGAGGAGTGTATTCTTGTGTGTGAAGACTGTTTAAGTGGGTGTTTGTAGGGAGTGACTAAAGGCCATCACTAAAGGCTCGCACAAGTGCTCCTCTGCTCCGGGGGCCTCAAATGGCCAATGAATTATTTATAACAGCCAGGACATGAGTTGATGTTGGGCTAGAGGAGGGGTGGCACGCGCACACACACAAACACACAGTCTCTCACACACACACACACACACACACACACACACCGTGGCCTCTTAAGGGGGTCAGTGTGCCAGACAGCCACAGGCTAAGCAGACAGCTCATAGTCAAAGTGCACCGTGGGACAGTAGAGAGAACAGGACTGGTCAAAGGGGAAATGGAGGGTTTCATTGCTGTTTTCTGCTCAATCTACCAACGGCTGGAGCTCGAGGGAATAGAAGAAGAACAACAACAAGAACAAGCAGAACAAGAACAAGGAGAAGAAAAAGAAAGAAACCTAAGAACCACTAAAGCAGCACACACTGTTGTTAGTGTTTGACGCGCAGGTATCCGTGTACCTGCCAAATCAGTTTAGCTACCAACTGAGGACAAATAGCTCTCTGACAAATGAAAGACAGCAGGATACATGTGATAAATAGAGATTCTATGTCATTATATTTACTTTAACTTGTGAGAATCCTGCACTGAGACGTAATAAACAGGAGTTAAGTAACACCGCTCCAGTTTCCTTGAAGAACATCACTGTAAAAACTACTTGGCATCAAAAATGGGTTTTCTGTCAGCATGATGACGCATGCTTTGTCATTCTCTTGTATTTGGTTAAAGATTACAAGTTTTAATATGCTTTGCAGCAGACTTTGCAATTGTTTTTTTTAAAGCCAAATATGCACATAAACAAAGTATACTTGCCTCTCCATTTATTTTTATTTATTATTATCTATAGGGAGCATTAAACTAAATTACAACACCATTGCTACGCACCACATAGCTTGCACTAAAGGCATGTGCATGCATTATGGGGATTGCAACGAGAATTACTGCTGAATTACAGCAGATTGAGATATCCCCAGCTGATTCCTGCTGCAGTAAATCCTTCAGCCTCAGCTCAGGTCTGAGGTCTATACTGTCTGAATGTGACGGGAGGGATTAAGATAAAGTTCGACACAGTCTCTTCAAAAAAAGAAACGTCAGGTTGTCGGCACACATGTGCACAGAATTACAATGATGGCCTGTGAAATCACATGCTATTGATAAAACCCAGGGGATGGCAGCAGCTTGTGATGACTCGTGAACAGTGATTTTTATTGTGTTATTTTTTTCACTTGATGAAAAGCTACTGCATGGCGACATATTAAATTGACCTACCGTGGTCTCGGGGCTCAGGCCTCATCTCCTCTCTGTCCAGCTCTTTCATATCAGCGGCTGTGTTTATCTGTAGCGTCGTCACATGTAACTGTTCTTTCCCAACGGGGCGCTTTTTTGCCCCTTCGCTTTAATCCATGTCGGCCTCATATTCTCCTGCTGTTGGCTGTGTGGTGCCAATGGCTCGCACTGCTTCAGGCTGCTTTCTTCACATAATCTGATCAGTAACTGCCCCATTTCCTCACCTGGAAGATAATCTCTTCGTCACAGGCGCCCATGAATTACTGACGGTGGCCCTCAGATGACAATAATGAAATTCTCGCGGAGATATATTGGCGCCTTACCTAAAAAGATAACATGAACAGATTTAAAGTTACTGTATATATTGTTGTGTGGCCATGTTGGCCAGTTATCACTGTACCCTGTATCACTGATGAATAGATAAGGAATAATATACATGTTTGTATCTATTTTGCACAATTATGTGAACATATTGTTGACCTTAAAGGCAGTAAACGGCACGTACGGCTGTCCGGATATGCAAAAAAAGCATTATTCGCCTTTTAATAGAGATGGCAAATTCAAAGAATGCTCTGGATATCGTGCCTCCAACCTGGAAGGAAAAGGTCGGGCGTATGGGATTCTCCCTGGAAGGTGAAACAGACCTTTGACCAAACTAAACAAATCATCCTTTAGCATATTGTTGAAAGGACGGATAGAGAGAGAAGATGGGAGAGAAAGCAATGAAATGAGGCAAGAGAAGAATAAGTCGAGGGAAGCGGTGTAAGAGAGGGCGAGAGGGAAGAGCTTCAACTCCGGGGTTCAATGAGGGTTAAGTTCAAAACAAAACAAAGCGAGCGTGGATGTCAGTAATAAAAGCTTCATTAAAAGGTCAAAGGTCCGAGAGGTCACTCAGGCGAATTCTCCCCACCTCTGAATTGCCGCCCTGATTCCCCGCAACACCAGAGTCGCATCCAGCAGCCTCTCTGCCCTGATGCGAGATGGCATCTTAAAACAAGCAGTTTACATTAAAAAGGTCAGCTGGGGGAGGGCACCCAGCTGAAGCGGTGGCTCGGGATGAAGAGGGCACCCAAACAACAACATTAAAGCAACAAAGACACACACTCTGACTTATAGCTTTAAAAAAGCTTCTTTTTTTTTTTACAAGCACATGCTTAAATACTGTAGGTAGACGTATACGTGCATGTGGGCACACACACGCACACACACACACACACACACACACTGTTTCACTGCCTCTTTCACAAAGCACACAAGGTACCCAAACACGTGTTCAAATACCAACGAAGCGCAGACTCGCCTCCGAAAGGTTAGTGAAATCCAAAAATCAACAAGACCAGAGTTTAAATGCCAAACAGTTTCAGATGCAGACAAAGTTAGATTTCCATCAGTGTAAAGAAGTCACAAAGAAGGTTAATCTCGGAGGGTGAAGATACAAAAAATAATAAATCTATTCAGGCTAAAAATGAGCACGTTGAGTATTTCATGAGCTGACCTGGGATGTGCTGGTGAGGAAACAAAATGCAAAATGTGAACGTACGCCTTTAACTAATTAACTGAGTTTTAATGAATTTTATAATGAGATGTATCAAATAGGTGCATTTTTAAGGTTGAATATCTATATGTGCTTTAATTATGTGTGCGTGTGCACACGTGTGTGTGTGTGTGTGTGTGTGTGTGTGTGTGTGTGTGTGTGTGTGTGTGTGTGTGTGTGTGCGATGGCTGCTGCTTCCTCCGCCGACACGCAGCCACAGTGAACGGCTGCTTGATTAATTCTGATCCACTTAATTAGAAAGCTGGCGATTTCCCGCGTGAATACTGATAACGCGGGGAAACGACTGTCATTGACTGTTATTGACTGATGAGTTCATTAAGGCGTCAGAGAGGAACATGGTTGTGGAACTGAAACTTTCTAGCCTGTGAAGAGAGAAAAAAAAAACACAACCCACCTGAAACACAGCAGCAACAACATAAAAAAAAAAAGTCCACACCGTGAAAGCCAGTCGGTGCCACATCCAACGTTCTGGTTAAATTACACACAGAGATCTGAACGTGAGATGAGACCGGAGCGGCGCGGCGACATGAAGAGACAAAGTTGTTGTGCCCGTTTCTGTCTCAGCGGCAAGGTTCAGTGCCGAAGCTAAAGGCGTGCGTGTGCTAACAGGCAACAGCATCGCCACAAAAACAAACTCACATGTGAGCGTCAGCGGGAAGTTTCGACAGCTGCACGTGTGCAGGCGTGACTTTCCCTCTGCTACCGCGAGCAGCGAGGCGTTTTTGACGAAAGAGAGAGAGAGAGAGGAAGAGAGAGAGAGAGAGAGAAAGAGAGAGAGAAGACTTTTATCTATAGAGAGAAGACTCTATTATCTATATCTATCTTTATTTTCTATCTAGACTCCCGACTCTACCGGTTGCAACACACTCGGCCTCGGAAAAGACGAGCGGCGGCGTCTGTGTCTACGTGAACAACAGGTGGTGCTCGGACGTACAGGTGGTTGAAAGACACTGCTCGGCTCGTGTTGAACTGTTGGTGGTGAAATGAAGACTCTACTGCTTGTCGAGGGAGTTCAGTGCAGTGTTTACACTGACAGTTCACATCTCGCCATTGAGGCCGCTGCATGACGTCATCAGTAAACAAGAGACGGGACACTCGGACGCTGTGTTTGCTGCAGCCGGGGATTTCAACCATCGCAACCTCAAGAGTGTCCTCCCGAAACACCATCAACACGTGAACTGTCTGACAAATTGCAATGTTGTAGGTATACTATTATCATATTACCTTTTTTACCATAGTAATACTTTTATCATATTTTCGGCAATACTGTTATATCTTTCATATTTTGTGCCTTATTTTTTTATATACCTTAAGTTTCTTGTAATTCTGTCTTATGAGGACTGAAGAAAATAAGCTTTTCATTTTACAGAATAACTGTCTGTTATCTGAGCATATGACATTAAAAACATCTTGAATCTTGAGAGAAAACTCGTTAGCCCCCGCTAAAACATGCTAATCTTAAACAACCGGACGCTGTGACTCCTGAGTACTGTGACTCCAAATCACGGCCTTTTTATTCCCGGGGTTCATCAACAGGTTTCCGCCGCTGCTCATGCAGCCAACAGGAGCCTTCCTACGATGGGAAGCGAGACGTCCGTTCAATCAGAAGAGCGAGAGGAAGATGGACAGGTCTATAATGGTAGTGTGAGAGGAATGTTTTTGCCAAGAGGAGAGTGAAGGCTGTGCTGGGAGTGTAAGGGGTCCAGAGGGCACTCTTTCCCCCCCTGTGGAGCTCTCTCCAGTAGGGCAGACAGTGATAGCATGGACCTCCTGATCTCCAACCTCTCTGCATGTCCAGCTCCTGCTGATCACGGGCGACTCCGCTCAACAATGCCTCGCTTCTCCATGCGCCATCTCTTCTCTATCGCTCTCATATTCTCGCACTCTTTGTCATGAAGGCAGAAACTGGGTGATAGCTCTGTCAGGCCACGTGGGCACTGACAACCAGGAGCTCAATCAAGATGAAGCCAGCGGAGAAAATTAACCCGTGACAAGTCTTTGGAAATATGCAGCCCGAGCCAGAAAGGATAGCTTTCGATCAGCGCGATTCATCATTCTAATTTGAACGTGTGTCTGCTTCACTATAGGGGGCCTAAATGCATACATACCCCCAAAGTGAGCTGGTTACGGGCCTCTTGTCTCCTACACACATCTCACGTAAATCCACTTAGCCAATATTGGAAAGCCGCAATCGTGCGTAATTCTGATATATTGCTTTGGTTTATTAGGAGAAAAACACCAAAAGCAGAAATATGATCTATTTCTGCGCTGCTCCCTGTGCCCATTGCGGTAGCTCCCACTCACTTCAACAAAAACCCATTAAATGGGAACCTTGTACATTAACACACACCTCCGTGCAAACACACACACACACGCATTAGGGCACAATGGGGAGGTCAGGTTTGGCATCGGGTTCCTGCTTTATACGGTTTTTATTCGCCAAATTTAGGTCACATATCAATGTGAGGGCAGACAAAAAGCAGGGGAACCAACCATCTTCACAAGAGACACGTTGTAACGTTCCCATCTGAGAGAGGTCGTTTGCGTTGTTCGACAGTTTCGCAGCGCTTCCCACAACCCAACAGTTGCGCCCCGACCCCCTTTGAAGTCAGCTAGAATTACTTATGACACAATAAGCTGCAACAATGAAGCAACAAAAGAGACTGGAATTTAAAGGGCATTCCTCTTTTACCCAAACTCCAACCAAAGCAACGTAGCTTTTTTACAACGACTCCGAAAAAAAAAAAAAGTGCTGCAAAAGCGCTCGCAGGTGGCAAAAATTCCCATCCAGTTTGGAAAACAGACAGTACACGATAGTGTTTTTAATATTCTCGCCAATGATTAACATCTCGGTGTAATCCAGACTTGGCACAGGAGCTTAACCAGAGCTCCCACACTGGCTCCGAGCCAGGCCGGCGCTGTGACTTGTCTTCCCGCAGACAGAGGGATGATCCTGGGACGGGATGGGAGATGCGGGGGCCTGGACGGACTGGCTGCAGACACAATACTGGCACAGTGACAGCAGCCACCGACCACGACTAATCTCGCCCGACCAAACGTAACGCGCACACACACACACACGCACCCACGCGGGTGTGTTTGTGCTAGTCTGTGTCAGAAAATGCTGCTTACGCTTTCTAAAATGAAGAGGAGCCGTGTTCAGCACCCATGATGCGAACGAACCCACTAGGACACATTATTTTGGGTCATTTGCAAATGAATTTGGAGAGTAATAATTGAGTCGGTCATTTGTGCAAAACACTGCATGTTCATGGAGTAAGTGCAATTAAAACTCATGAATTCTTTCTTTGAATTACAAATATCCACAAGTGAACGATGTTAAAGCTGCCGGAAAATCGGGCAAATTCAACTTCAGTCGCGCTAAAACCCGCTGTCCTCTGAGTGTGCACTTTACTTGGCAATTACTGCCATAATCAAACAGACTTATGTATATTTTACCAAAAAATCTTGTCACAGTAGAAACCCCGGCTCCTTGTATCTATATTTGACCGGTTGGTTAGGATGACGAGGGAGACATTTGAACATAAAACACTGTTAATAGTCAGAGCATCATTAAGGGATCTTTCCTCATAACTGGCTTGGTGGGGGGCAGAAGAATGATCAAGAATAATGTGCGCTGCTTTGTAGCCACCCAGGTCACCGCCTGCATACAAATCCGCAATAAGGAGGAGAGGCAGGGAAGGAGGGAAGGCCGGGGACGAGGCGGGGGGTCTCAAACAGTGAATGGGTTTGAGAGGGGAAGGGAGAGAGGGACAGAGGGTGAGGAGAACCGATCTCAATAAGGCGGGTCATTTCTGTGTAGCAAGTTCAGCGATTCTGCAGGTCCTTGTTGGGGAAGAGGTGGAGGGAGGTACAGGGGAGGGGAGGCTATTTGGGAGAGAGGTAAAAGGGTAGAAGGGGGGGGGGGGTCTTGAGCAGGCTGAGGCCCAGAGCTGTATTCAGTGGGGGTAGGCTGCTCCAGCTCCGACGCTACTACAAAGCTGGACTCCTAGGGTTCATGAATAAGGCGAGGAAATGATCAGAAAAAAAAGGGAAAAAGAACCCTGAGAGATGTTTAGACAGATGGCCCACTTGAAACGACGCGAGGACACAGAGAGAGAAAAGTGATTTTAATGAAACTTCAGATTCAGGGAATAATTGATCTTTATTCCCTCCCCCTCAAAATCCCAGCAGAAAGGTGAGAGTAAATTTGATGTGTTACAAGTGCCTTTCCGGCGGACATGAAAAGATACTGGTTGCTTTAAATCCTTTAGATTGAATTAAATTGACATCATGAGAAGGGGCGTGAGGAGAGGGAGAGGGAAGGGGGGAGAAAAGAGAGAGAGAGGGAGAGAGAGAGAGGGAGAGGCAGGGAATGAAATGGAAGGCGTTCAGAAAAGAGCTGTGGTGCCAAAGAAAATAGATAGCAGGGGACTTCTCTCCTCCTCCAGTCGTTCTTAAAGGGCCACTGAGAGCCTTTGAGGGAGAACATGCTAGTCAGTATTTTTAGAAATTTCATTTGATGGGATTCTGGCAAACATCTCTGCTCTGGGCCTTAGATGTAATATCAAATGTTACTTGCTGGGGACTCGATGATGTTTTATGAATTTAGTGAGCATGAATTATTAATGGCCAAACTGCTATCAAATATCTAAAATGTGCAACTAATTATTTGATGTGGGAGACAGAAGAAGAAAAAAAAAGGTATCGCTTTTGTGATTCCATCAAATTAATGCTGATTATTTGACCATATCAAACCTTCACACTTGAGTTCCCTCATAAGAAGGAGAAGAAAAAAAAGAAAAGCAAGAGGAGATTTCAAAGGTTTGGGGTTGCATAGCAGAGGGCTCTCCGGAGGGCTTTCTTTGAGTAGAGTGGCAAATAATGCGCACCGGCACAGTATATATAGTATGTACAGAAGAAATCACCAGGCCAGGTTAGCTGATCCTCGAGTTTAGGCAGAGCTGCCTGGGAGGGGCGGGGGTGGGGGGCTCCAACCCACTACCTATCCTTTATAATCATAATCCATTTCCACTGCTATTGTCCTCCATGGAAAAGGCTCGCTCCATGAGATCACCAAATGAGTGAGAGAGAAAGAAGGCGAAAGAGCAATAACAGAGTAGAAAATAGTGTGTGCGCGCACGTGTGCGTGTGTGTGTGTGTGTGTGTGTGTGTGTGTGTGTGTGTGTGTGTGTGACAGAGTGTTGAAAGGGGGGGTATCTTTCACCAGCTGAATTCCTATTAGAAAGTCCCCCTTGACACCAACCTGCCCATCCCACCCACGGCCTCCCCTTGGCCTCACCCGGACCTACCGAGGCCTAATCATACGCTTGGATTTCTCTTAGATGACATGAACATAGAATTGTAGCAGTTAACCACTCCACCTCTAGAACACAGAATTAGATTTAGGGCGGCGGTGAAACCCAAAACGGCTCGATTCCGGGGCCCGGTGTTCCAGTCTTAACCCAACATTTGAGCCGTGTTTATTAACCCCATCTAACTCAACTCTCTGAGGTGTGCGTGTGTGTGTGTGTGTGTGTGTGTGTGTGTGTGTGTGTGTGTGTGTGTGTGTGTGTGTGTGTGTGCGTGCGTGCGCCCAAAGGCCCGTCTGCCCTGCTCGGGGTCTCATTACTGAGTGAGTGAGCGATGGCGGTTCTGCTTGGCCGACGACGGGAGCAAAGAGGTGCGCCTCAGAAAATGGGTTTTTCTGGATTTTGATTAATCAGATTTTGTGTTTCTCGGTGAGAGGAATCAAATCAAAAAGGTAGAGGATGGACTTTAAACATTTGGAATCACCGACACTGACCCAGGTGCAAACGTAAAAGAACTGACGGTGAAAAGCTTTCTGTTTCATTTTTGACGACATATATATATATATATATATATATATATATATATATATATATATATATATATATAGTCAATGTATATATACTGTATATATATGATATGTCAAAAGAGGATGCCATAATGCTATAATGATGCATTTGTGTGTACTTTCTTACGTCTGGTCTGTATAGGAGAGGAGAGTGCTCACTTAGACCAGAGCACGATGACCTTCCTGAGTGTCCTGTGATTATGATAGCCTGCCATTACTGCAAACACTCCAGGTGAACACACTGCACGCACACGCACCACTGTGGACCACAACCGCTCACCAGCATTGATTTTCACTTAAACCTACAGGTCCAGCGTGCACCTCTAACCCCCCCCCCCCCGCCCCTCCCTCCCCCTCGGACCATTCCACAATATTTACCTAGTTGCCAACAGGGGATACGCTTTTGTCAGGGCGGCGGTGGTGACAGATAGATGTACAATGTGACTGAGAAACCTCTCCTTTGACATCTGTGCCGGGTCTATTCAACCTGGCACCGCGGGGGAGCCGAGCATGAGATGCCCCCCCTCCTTCATTTGTTGGTTCCTGCACCTTTTCCATCCACCTGGCCGTCTAACTGCTCTTATTTCCCCCCGTCCTCGCTCCTTCCCACCCATTGTCACCTTCTCCGTGTTTGTCGGGGCGCTTCTATGTTGGTAATAATTGCTTCCTCTTCTGAAAAAAATAAGCTGTGGTTCTCTTCAATGTGCTTTTTGTTGTGAGTACCTGTGATCTCAGCGGCCACAAACAAAGAAAAAGTCATCACTGAGCAGGAAATGGGCCCAACGCATGCAAAGGGACTTGTATCGCAGTAGGTCAACAAGACAGCGAAGAGCCTGTCCTTCAGTTCCTCCACTTCTAAGAAGACTCTGCGGAAATGTTTGCCCAAGATTTCTGTTCCTCAGCTCTTCATCACATTCATTATGACGCTGAACATTATATAATATATCCCACATAGATAATATGTGCACATACATGCGCTAAAATACATACACAGTATTTCATTTTTTTTTTAAATATCACGGTTATCCTCAATAACCTGAGTGATGCTGGGTGCTGCTTGGAACTCGATGGAGGCCAGTCACACTCCAGGTGGTTACCAGGTAGAAGACCCAAACCTTGTGCAGGAATGCTCGGGGTCAAAGGTCAACCTGCAGGAGAAAAGGGACAGTGACCAGCCGCTTGGCTTCAGATATCATACAAACATATAGAAAAATGCCCATATGTGCACTCAACTACACGCACACAAACACACACACACACACACACACACACGGCAGGAGGGTACTGTTTCCGACCCCTGGTGCGTTGCAGTCAGAAAGTCAATCTATGGGAAACAAAGAAAAGAGCGATTTTCCTCACTTTTTCCTTCCTCTTCCTCACCTGTTTGTGTTGCAGCAGGTAATACTCAATATTATAGGAACCATCTGAATATTTATGGTTGGCACATTTCCAAGTCCAGCGGTGAAGGAGAAACACATAGCGGATTAGAGGCGCAGGTCAAAGTCCTGGGGAGGGGAAGAGGGGGGGAGGGAAGGAGGAAGGAGTGCGGGAAGGTGCCGGTTTTAATGCATCGGTCAGAAGCAGGCATCATTGATTTCAACGCTAAGTGAAGGACAAGGAGCGCGGAGCTTGATTCCAAATCAATGACACAGTGCAAAATGTCTGCCGTGCCGAGTGCAAGGCTCCCAGATTAGTGTGCAAAATGCCCGAGTGGCACAAATTTTGTCAGACACACACGTGATGAAAGCACCAGGCGAACGACGGAGAGGAAGACAGCCGGTGAGACAAACACTCTGACTGAACCAGACAGTCCTATCCTCCCTTGACGCAAACAATGTTTGTTTTTCTTCCCACCATTCTATGTGGAAAAAAAGAAAGGAGCTAGTCTATGAAATCGCATGGCATATGCAAAGGAGAACCACTTACAGGGATCCTATAGAGACCAAAGCAGTGGGTGTGATGGACTAATTAAGTAGGGCCTGTGTACTCAAACATCAATAGGTTCCATCAGACTGCACATAGCTTCTATAATGGCACATCCATGCCCAATCATAGTCGGAATACTGCTGATTACACACCTGCACATATGCACACATTTAAACACATGCAGCACTAAAATGCTTGCCCTTGTGTATATTATTGAATTGAATCTGTGTACTTCAATGGAAGAAGGCGTGAGCGGGTTTTTCTTCCTTCTTTTGGCTTTCAAATCTGGGCTGTGGTGCCTTCGCTGTATTGTACGTAACACTTTGTTTCCGAAGCAAGCGACAATATGTATGTTTCTAATTTCCTCTGCTTGCAAACTACAAATCAACAAGATTTGGAGGAAAAAATATAATAGGAAACTGAAAAGAAAAAAAATGGAAATCAGTTTACTCTGACCTCATCAGAAGTGATTAAAGAGATGTTGCACAAAGAGATAGAAAAGGGACACCACTGACTGTTGGCCAATCGGAGATGGGAGCAGAAATTAAAATGTCTCATATCGAGCAATTCGAAATGAATTGGGCGAGGCTGGAGGAGAGAAAAAAGAAAAATCAATGGATCTCTGGCTGCGGTGAAAGGGACGGCATCACGAATGGGATTTGCCAGTGGGGCACAGCAGCTGCCAAATAACCTAGAGCTAAAGAATTACAATAATACTGATGAAGTGTGTGAGGGCTTTTAGAGGCATTTCTGGAAAATTGCTCTGATGGAGGGCATAACAATGCTATCTAATTTCACTGCCCTCTCTGCTGCTCCGAAAAGGAACAACAGATGTAACGCTACCTTCTAAAACCACCAAGGCCAGTTGTACACAAAGAAAGAGGCAGAACGAGACAGAGGAAACCACCTTTTTGCGTCATAATTATTGCCACAGACACACTCACACACAAACACACACACGTAGGTTTTTAACTGTGAACTCATGCCGCGACAGTCAAATACTTTTAACCTTCCAAAGGAAGGATTGTTGTTTGCTCACTTAAATATATGCAGCTTAAGGAACAGGATTCACGAAACATGCAGTCTATTTGAATCAAGTGGCATTCATGTACTAGAGACGCATTTGGTTTTACTTTTGAGGATACAGAAGTTGCAATACATGGCTCAAATTTTTCAAAAAAGAAAGGAAAGAATACGATGTTGGAGTTGCTATTTATGTTTAGTCATATTTCAGTGTTATTACCTGATGATGAATGAAAAAAAGGCCTATGTTAGTAATCTGCTGCGACAGGCCTCCTATGAAATTACAGTTTGTGAAACATTGAATAATGAAGCTGATGGTAACAATAAAGTGTATCTGATGGTGGATCTAAATATAGATGCACTTATTTGATTCAGATGGTAACATACGGACGTTTATAAGCAAGTGAGGTTTCCATAGACTATATAAGAAGCAGACATATTGGTTTGCGAACTACAATTTCTTACATTTTTCAGCCTCTCGCATTCTTGGTGATGAGACTGGAGCACGACCAAACACTTAACAAGACATGTTTCAGCCACTCAAATCTTACAACTAACTTTCAAGAACACAAAAGGTTTCAAGTTCGAGGACAAAAACCCAGACAACTCCCAGACTGAACCACACTCCGCAGTATACCCTGCTTTATTGGCTATTTTTACTCTAAATGGTCCGAACAGCTGTCTTGTCTTCTCCCACTGCTGAGTGAATTATTGGAGAAAATTGTATATGTCAAGTAAATGGTTTGATTACGAGCTGCCAGCATGCACAGGTTACTGAGAAGGGCATTCGACTAGCACAGCAGTCGCCCAAATGGCTGATGACAGGAGGATGGTGGGTGCAGTGATGGATTTTAGTGCTGCATTTGATTGTATAAATCATGATACGCTGCTTGGAAAACTCAAATGCGATGGTTTTAAACTCACCGCTTGGTCCTGAATGAACCTGTCCAGGAGAAGGCAGAGAGTGTTCTTCAATGGGAGCTTTTCGGATAGCATAGGGATTCAATGCGGGGTTCCTCAGGGCAGACGCTTTGGTCCTCTGCTATATTTTGAAGCTGTGAATGATCTCCCATCAGTATTAGTGCTTATGTATCGAGATGATTCAATGTTGTAGACTGGATAACTTCATGGCTTCGGCTAATCTAAATTAACGGAACTAATAAACTGTAACAAGGAGGGTTTTTTTGCTATTAGTTCCCTATGCGATGTACGAATAAAAGACTTTTAAATCATAATACATTTTTTTCGACCCCTCCACCAATATAAGACTCTTCTGGTGACCATCACCTGTCAGGCTTCAGGAAACTACCTCCTCACCACTGTTTTTATTATGCCAGCTGTGTATGTGTTGATGGGACGAGAGAAAGCAAGAGCAAGGTAGAAAAAAATAGCAAGCAACTCTTCCTCCATTACATTCTGATCATGCGGCTGTAAAAAAAAAAAGAAGAAGAAGGAAAAAAAAGTCAGCGGAGGAAAGAGGGAGAGATAAGATGGGGTGAATAAAAGGATGAGAGGAACAAGCTCCCATCATCTATTTTTATGCTGCGTTTAATTTACATTTTCTTTTTGCTGCCGATAAAAGACGACAGGGAACACAAGGACGGTGACACCCGGAGAGCTCCCCGGGTCAGAGGGCAGCAGTTAACCTGTCAGAAGCGGAGTACTGATTAGAATAAATCTCCACACACACCAGAGGTCAGCTCCGGCCTCTGCTACCAATCTGACCCGCCACTCGCTCAGGGTGTCTGTGCATATCCAGTAGCTATGCTTAGTGCTTAGTGTGCTTAGTGTGTATGTTTAGTGTGTGTGTGTGTGTGTTGTACAGCGTGCACACATACATGCCTGTGTGTGGGTGTGTTCGAGTAGATCTGAAAGAATCTGTGTGAAAGTGCAAATGTTTGTGTGGATGGGCATTTTTTTGTTGTCATCAGTAAGATCATAGACTCTAATGTTCCATCATATCCGTCATTTTTTGAGGATGTTGTCGATTTTACACTTTGGAAAAGTTGGTATCAACTCATATGTCATGTCATTCAATTCTTGTCAGTCTATTTATATTACTGATTGTCTTAATAATTCCATTAATTATTAAGATTTATTTTTCTTTAAACCATTTTTTTATGCTATGGTTGGTGTGTTTTTGTCCTTGTCACATGTCACAAAATTTTTTGACATCCTCTTAATTGATACAGGGTCCTTTAACCAGAAGGCTGGCGGTTCAATCTTTGGCTGCCACTGCCTGCATGTGGAAGCATCCTTGAGTGAGACCCTGAATCTTCAGGTGCTCCCTGGGTAGTGTACAGGGTGGATTATATTTCAATTCATGTATGCATCTGTATGTATATGACAAGCGTAATAAAAAAGCTAAACCGACTTAAGGACTATGATAGAACATGTATTAAACCAATAACAGTAATAAGTCCACCAGCGGCTGCTTGTAGAAGCTGATATATAGAAACGTAAACCTCCGAGCTGTCGTCCACAACTCCTCTTTAATGTGAGTAGAAGGGGAGGGCCTGCTCTGTGGGGTGGAAATCTAACGCACATAAACACTAGACTTCATCTCTGGGGCTCAGAGGGCAAGACCCTGCGGCCCTTTCACAGAGGATGAAAGAGCTATCGCTGAATAAAAGAGTGGGGCTGCGATAGTGTACACAGACGCGCACACTGCCAGATATGTGCGCACACATAGAATACCTCATATGAAGAGCTGGAGGCTATCACAGTGTGGGCTACCATGTGGGATGTTTCTGGGCCCACACCTATGGAGGTTTAAAGCCGCTGCTGAACGTGTCGGGTGAAGTGAGGTTACCAACTGGAGGACTGAAAGTCTGGGATTGTCCGTTCACTAATATTATTCTGCAGCTCATCACACACATCAGGATGTTCACTTCACTTTTTATTTCCTTTTATCACATTTGTTTTTGCTGAGATTTATCTTTTTTTTCATTCACATTTTTAGGCATTTACAGATTAAACGCAACATTCAAACAGGCTTCCTTTTACTTAGTTGCCATCAGTTCAAGCAACCAATGCTAATGAGTACACAGGTCATCCTCTGCATGCAGACAATACACGGAACACATGCCCCTGTGTGACTTGAATTTAATTCATCAGAGACTACCAACGAGGAATCATCACAGATTTGCATGTCATCTGGTTGCAGAGACGATACTGTATGCTGATGGTTTCGCTATCAATGCGAAAACTGTTTTTCTTTGCCCCAAGTCTGCATATTTTAAAACATTCATAACCTGCTTTATTTATTTGTAGAGGTTGCAGACCCTTCAACACTTCTCTATAATAGTGTCTTCTGGTCAGAGACTGCAAAAAAAAAATCATCCGATATTTTAAGTCCTTTGTGTTCAAATCTGCGCAATGAAACCTATCATTTTAAATATCAACTGACAGGAATGATTTCCAAAACTATCACCAAGAAGAAAACCAAACAAAAGATGAATAAAATGAAAATACATTTTTAACTAACAGGATTTTTTAGGGAGAGCAGCGAAGCAAACAATGAAGCCATCATCAATCATCTCTGCTGGTTTCCTGAAGGAAGCGACATGTGGTGGTGTAGTAGACAAGACAAACACACAAACACACACACGCACACAGGTGGCTGTCACAAACACCCTTGTGGATCGGTAGCTTGGCGTGACTCTTGAACATGTTACAGTATCGCTCTGATCAGAAGACCTTTCAGACTTGTATATTAACACCAACACGTTTAACCAAGGTCTCGTTCTGCTCTTTGTGGACGCAAGAAACGCTTCTCTAGGAGCAACTTGTGTAATAGTGATACTATATATAGAGGATGGAAGGAGATTTAACTTTCTAAATTGTTTTGTTTAAAAAAAAAACAACCTGTGGAGCTAACGTGAGCAAAGCCCTTTAGCACATCATTAACAGGCGCTAGCACTTCTATGCTACGCTAACTGCTAAAGGGACACTGAATGTGTGCACATGCTTCTTTTTATGATTTTAACAGTGACCAACGGACTTTACAGGAACACTGTTGTTCCTTAATTATAATGTTTTCCCCGAAATTTTCCAGGTGATGTGGTGGTTCACTTTTCTGTGTGGGCTGGTGGTTTAGATTGCTTGAAGGAGTAGCAGCGGCAGGCGGGGCTGAGCGCAGTGTCAATTGTGGCTGCACTTTGGCAACAATGGATTCCTACGGTGACAAATTCTCACAGCCAAAAAAAAGTGGGAAATGTCAATTATCTTATCATTCCACTGTCCACATCCAGTATACACTCCGTATGACCAACATGCCAAAGATATTGCTTACACTACAATTGTGTAAAATGATAACACTTTTCTCGATGGTGGTGAAGTACCAATCTCCTTGTTGTTTGGTGTACTTAGCTAACACGACCTGCCAGATACAGCAGTCATTTTCTAAGTATTCTTAGTAGGTGATTGAATAACTCATCTTTCAATCAAACTCGTACCAAAGTCAGTTGGGAGAGTGATGACACTTAAGTATTTAATTAAACTACCTGATTTGGTTGTATATCAGACAGTATTGGTCACATTTTAAAAAATCATGGTGTCTACATTTAAACATGGAAATACTAAAATCTTCTAATTCTTTTTTAAAAATGTTTCATTTATACTTATTTGTATAGGTCCATCATTTAAAAATCCCTATATAGACGTGTAGGGATAAGCATGGTGGCACGCCGAATAAGAAAAATGTAAATCCCGCTCATTTGTTCTCCCCGTTTCAGAGGGGAGGGAAAGTCTTTGATTATGCATATTCATGAGGGAGAGTACTTCTCTGATCTGTATTTCTTAAATGCATAATGGGCTAAAATTGCCTATTCCAATAAAATTCCTAAACGAGGCAGGTGCCTATATGCAGCAGCAGCACAATGCCCACAGGTATCTCCCATCTCTTTCTTTGTGTGAGTCAGCCGGAGAGATCAGTGGTGTCAGAACTATCAGGGCCCAGCCTCAGCAGAAGGGGGGTCAGGTCAGGGGAACTCTTTCTTCCTCTGACCTATTGTTCTTCCTCAGTTTGAAAACACACCGCAGCTCTTTCATCCACGTCTCTGCAGCCAGAGAAACAGGAAGTGTCTGCATCACAGACTCCATCCATCATCTCCAGCCAACAGACCTGTCACATTTATAGACTTTTGACTCTCATTGTTATCCACTTCTAAGATGACTGACTCCACACCATTACACCGGGCAGTATGAAGATTGCCACTGTAATCTACTTCTCTGACGCAGATATGATCAAGCCCAGCTTCTTCCCTCGCTATTTCTGTCACTTATTTCCGCCGCTGTTAATTGTGGTTTGAGAGGAACATACGGCTCAAGTTCTCCTTCCAGAGACCCACTGGAGCGGTCCACTCAGACAGGCTTAACTCTCCTCGTCCCTCCTTCACCCAGCTCCAGGCTAACTCTAATAGCAATCAATGAAGTCCCAGACACAATAGCTAATTCAATTTCCCTGGACCAGTTTTCTCATCAGGGCTCAAGGTCCTGTCCCCAGCTGATAGGGCCCCAGAACACGTCTGGAAGAGTGAGGATTTATCCCGACCGTCAGCCGCCACTTCTGTAATAGACACAGATAACCGGATTGTTGGAGCAGGAAAGGGGGTGGGGGGAGGGTGAGGTGAGGACCAGCTCACCTGCCTGCGTGCCCAAAGTGAGGCCCTGACACCCAGCCGCGAGTTACATCCCTCTCCCCTATCTGCTGCCCCTTCCCTCTCCTCCTCCATTAAAAAAAAAAAAAGAAACTTAATCAAGAGACTTCAACTCCCACTTTGCTGTCTTCAATGAGATTTCAGAGACTTAGGGCAAGCGGGGCCCCGAAAAAAAAGGAAAAGGAGGTGGAGGAGTGTGGTGTGTCTGAGGGAGGGCTGAGGGGCGATTAACATCTGTGTGGCTTCGGTTCACTTACCTGGGGTCCCAGAATGATTCCCCGGGTGCAAAACGGTGCGTATCCCAAACGGCAGAGGAAAAAAAAAGTGAGAGAAGAGAGGATAAGAAGAGAGGCGGCACCCTCCTCTGGCTGTCTGACAGCTGGTGACCCATGGGGGCAGAGGTTTGAGGAGAAGGGATCAAAGACGAACCAGAGAAAGGAGAGAAAAGCAGTATGTGAACAAATATAGGGGGGGGGGAAGGTATAGTCAATGATCTCTTTCTGTCTCCTTCGATCTCTGCCTCCCCCCCTCTCCCTCTTGCTCGGCCTTTCAGCTCTCCTGGACAGTAACCTGCTGTCCACACCAGTCATAGTAAATAACACAAGGCTGGAGTGAGGCCTAAGTGCGCAACAATCTCCTACATGCACTGGGACAACAGAGTAAACAATACAAACATCAGAGACACAACAGCCCTCAGGCTCTGCATTCTGGCTCTCACACAGCCTCTGTGAAGTGTGTGAGCGCCTGCACGTGTGTGTGTGTGTGTGTGTGTGTGTGTGTGTGTGTGCACAAAAGTTGCATTTTTTTTATTATTTTTCCCCCCTTTTTTTGCGTGTACATGCACGTTCAAATGTCATGTTCAGCGGTGTGAAAGCAGACACACTCGCGTCTCCCGCACCATTCGGAATCCCCGGTGAGAAGACACCCGATGGCAGATGCTGCAGTCTGATGGCAACGGAATTATCCAAACACATCAAACCATCGACTCCACCCTAACGCAACTGATGCACACACATACACACACACACACACACACACACACACACACACACACAGCAACAGAGTGGCTATTAAACACAAATTGAAGACATTTCGGCCCCGATTCGGCATGCATGGGAACAAGCGCGGGCAGAATCCGTGCTCTCACAACAAAGGAGATGGGCAGTAAAACCGACAGAAACACTGATTCCCATCCCTAATGCATCAGACATGGCGGGGAGATGCTGTTTCCGAGGTGTTGAATGGCGTGCCGGCAGTTGTCATGTGTCTGCTGCACGGCGAGTCAAAGCCGCCATGGCAGCCCGGTCCAGACTGGCGTACAATGAGCTGGATGCCAGCCAAAATGTCTCCTCTCCAAACATCACACATTTCAGACGGCCCTTTCAACTGGCGCGGCGGAGGAGGGAAGGCCGACTTCACGGAAAGAAAGAAAAAAGAAGAAAGGGGGGGGGAAAAAGAGGATAATTCAATTTCTTGCGAGCATGAAATAAGGCCTGGGAATGTACAGAAAACATCTCTGAAACGTCTTAATAGGTATCTGAGCTGAACGAGCGGGCACAGCATCGACGCTGCGATTAATGAAAATGTCAGATAATTTTTTTCCCCTCGCGCCGTTTCATTATTCCGCATCCCCTCTCTCAAACGCCTGAACTAAAGCAAGAATTCATGAAATATGTAATTTAGCGCTGACCTTTGGCAGAGTTCAGCAGGTCCCCATCTGTGTGTGAGGAGCGGAGAGAGGGAGAGAGAGAGGGAGCGGGAGAGGGAGAGAGAGAAGAATGATGACCCCTTTAACAGCTTGCCTGCGACTACCTGCTGATCCAAAAACACTGGCCAGACATGAAGCCCCTGCATAGTCAAAGGATCAAACAGGGCCAGAGAATACTGCTTATTTCAGAGAAACAGAAAGAGGGGGTTTCATTGGGGGGGGGGGGGGGGGGTGGAGGGAGGAGGGGGGGTTCCAGTGATACGCTTTTTTCTCCTTTTTTTGTGCTACTTCGGCCACCAGGGAAAAAAAGGAGGGGCTGGGATGAAAAACAGAGGGCATGTGAGAGAGATGTAGACGGTGAGGAGGACAGGAAGAGCCACAACTGTGCTACGAAAAAACAAAACCAGAGAGAGCGGCAATGGGCTCATGCCGCCATTAAAGGTAACCCGTACCTCGACTGACGGGGGTGTCGGTGGGCGGAGGAGGGTGGGGGGTAAGAAGGAAACTACAAAAACTGTGCCGTTTGAAGCCTAATCCCCTTTTACATTCTTAATTAGGAAACAACAAGCCATAAGCCCCTTTGTTGTGCTGACCCACACGTACTAAACGCCCATTGTGTGTGGGTGTGTTGAGATCTGAGGAGGAGGAAATGTCTCTGTGGTCTCGGCTTCACCGTTGGACCAACACAGCCGCTCTGGAAAACGCAGCGGCCGTATGAAGTCGCTTTCCCTTTTCCGGCCAATTTGCTCTTTGAGTGGCTGAGATGAATTCCTGTTTTGGTATCATTGTATTTATTGAAGTTACTGGGAGAGGAGGAAAAAAAAAACCACACACAGACACACACAGTGGGTTTACTTTGGTGCGAATACCTCGCTGCCGAAGACGTAGATTTGCATGAGTTGTGTTTCGGCACGCTGTCGAACTGTAAATCAATACGGGGATTACAAATGTAGGCTTGTTGTCAGTCTATTCCACTGGGAGGAATAAAATACATATTAATGGTGCAGGCATTTTTCGCAACGAATCAAGTAAATGTACACGTATAGTGCTGTGTGGTTATTATATCAGGGGTCTCTTCAGCTGAGGGAAAACGTTTGTATCCTTATTGATAATGTGAACGTTTCCCTGCTCAGCCATTCGTCACATTAGTACACCTACACACACACACACACACACACACACACACACACACACACACAAACAAACACACACACACACACACACACACACACACACACACACACACACACACACACCCTCTACTCATCTCCGCTCAGTATGGGCCTTGTATCACACGCAGGCCACCGCATAGACACACACACACCTCAATTTATGTGCTCTCACACACACACACACACACGCACACTGAAACAGCTGGGGAGCGCGGTGGCGGGTGACGTGAAATGCCCACAATGGCTCCGGAGGGATTAATTTCTCCCACTTTATTTGTTTATTACTGCATGAAGAGCAACTGGGGTGGCGGCAGCACAACAAACAGGATGTAGTATAGCGAGTGGCTTCCTCCCGCGGTTACTGATGCCTCATGCTGATCGCCACGTTAAGATGACTAAATCTGCTGTGAGATTCTGTGTGTGACATTGTTCTCCTTCGACATGCAGTGAACGGGAAGTTGTTACACTGTCGACTGCTTGGATTTAAAATGCCTGTGTAAAAAAATATACAAAAAGTAATGAAATAAGAATTGGCTATATGATAATTATTATGAGTCGCTATTTACCGCCTGGTACACAATTATTAGTTGAGAATGAACTTTTTAACCAACTATTTGTCAGTAAAAACTGTTTTTCTAAATAATTTCAACACATGTGGTGTTTTGAAGTTATGGTTGGAGTGGTTTGTGTAATAATAACCACGTATGGTTTTGTGTCATGCTGTCTGTCATACATTGACTTCACTTCCTTATTGTTTGGGTTCCCAATGCTAAAAAATAAATAAAACTTTCATTCTATTTTATTTCTTCTGACCTAATTTAAACCTCATCTGTAGAAAAGTATTGAGGAGGCGACCCATCTGCCTGAAGCTGGGGACCAAATATAAACGAGACTGTGAAGCGATAGACCTCATAAAGACATATTTTATGTGAGATGGGCTGTGCATGAACACGTGTGTTTTCTTTTTGTTTGCCAAAAGCCATTCACAGAGATATATCCTGTATCATGGTACATCATAGTGATGGGTTGGATTAAGTAAGACCCAAGAGAGGTTTAATTCCAATACAAGGGGGAGTGCTGCATGAAGAGGACACCGAGCACATGCGAGGATAAAGAAACACAATGTTTTTAATAATGTGTGACGGGTGGGGTCTCTGAGAAACAGCAGCTCGCAAAGAAATTAAGAAAATCTATTCATTGTCAAGCTAATAAAACAATATGAAGTATTGTTTTAATCCTGCTAAAGCACAATGTGAGTGTTTTAAGTTCATGATTTATATTTCATTTGATTCAAAACTGCAATATGGAGACAAATCTTTGCAGGGGCATTGAATTCAATTATTATTTCATTCAACACGATGGATAGAAGTGTGAGTTATTTTACCACTAAACTAACAGGAGATGTCAATCAACCACACAGTGCTGAGGAGAAGTCTAATCAGCCAACATAAATATATACCTAACATGTCTCACATAGGTCACCCCGGGTTAGGAAGACACCAAACTCAATACAAATATGTAAGAATTGCTCTTAAAAAAATAACATTACAGGAAATTAAATGAAAATGCAGGGGGATCTGAAATGAGGTTATGATATGTGGAACGGAACATTTTAGGTAAATGCTGTCAAATCAGTGGAACTAAATCTGGGTACCAGTGTCACCCAGGATGAGCTTGACCTGCTTTTTTAAATTTTTTTTCATAACATCCAGAGATATTTCTGTATCTTCTTAAGCCGCATTCCTCCCTCCTCACAGCATGAAACTCACTCTGCTTCTCTCATACAGGATTAATGAAGTCATACACATACAGTACAGTCACACACACACACACACACATGCATTTACACCATGAATCACTTGCGGGGGACCTGTGAAGAGTCAATAAATATCAAGTGTGAGTGGAGGCAGGTAAGAGCATGAAAGCACCTGACACTCCTTAAACCGATCGAATCTACGAGCATGGGCTTGGATGGGAACAATTATAATTGGCATCAAGTGATAAAAAATGTCAATGTTGCGCAATGGAACCAAATCAAGCCTCGTCCTCAGACCGTTGGAGGAAAAAAGGGCATTCTTTCAAATTAATCTCATAATGTCCATTCAGTGCCGTGTTTGCCGGTGTTTTAATTCCCAGCTAACTGGCAAAATGATATTCAATTAGTTAATTAAGTATGATCCAGCTGCGTGCCTTCTCTCCACACCGGGGGCCGTCTCCCCGCGGGCCGCTGGTTTAAGCCTCTCTGCACTAATTATCGCACTGACATTATCAGGCTGTACCTGGCGCTCTCTGCTACCTTAAGCCGCCATTATGGGGCCGCCGCTGCATCGCGCTAAAGGACGGGGAGTCGGTGTGCGCGGCGTGACAGCGTGACAGGCAGCGGCAGTTTGCATTGCGTGCACCTTTCGTCACTTATTCGGCTTCTTCCCGGGTCACACCGAGATACTGAGGAAGACTTTCTTCCCACAGCCCATCAGGGCCTTGAACTATATGCACAGTAATCTCTCATCCCCAAGGACATGCACAGCAACTGCCATTTATATACTGTTGCCACTTTAAGTAATGCACTGATCCCTTCCCTTTCTTTTACCTTCACTTATAACTGTGAAACCACGTGTTAGTATAGATGTTTACTGTCAGCTCATTCTGGTATATATGTTATGTATTTCAGTCACTAAGCTATTATGAATGTTGCGTAATGTGTGCTGGGAGTTTAAGGGGTACGTATTGTGTGGTCCTGTGGCAAATACATCTCTGTTGAAATCTTGTAGAGGATTCGATTTGGTCTCACATAAATACATGAAACCACCACGACCTTTTAATGTGTACGTGTTAAAGTGATGTGTCGCTGGGCCAATGAACGTCAATTAGGATCCTCCGTCGTGGTGTGCACACAAACACGACGCATCCAGGTGATTACGCAACGTTCAGGCCTCGTGATGTAGTATGAAGAACGACCGCTCATGATGGATGGGACGAGTGGTGGATAGGTCAACCAACACAAGACGGTGAGCCAGGAGACCAGAGTTCATGTTCCAGACTATTTTTTATAAGAAGTTATGTTTGTGACGTATAGTTCGCATATTTATTGAAGCACAACCATGTTGTTTTACCTAAACCTAAGTAAGTGGTTTTGTTGCCTCAACCTAACACTCAACTGCTTCTGTGCCTCTGCCACGTAATGGCTGTTAAGAAGTTGTGGAACAATTCAACTTGAAGCTGGAAGTGAACCGAAGACATGTATGACGAAAGAATGTGTTTTCAGGTCCATATACCTTCAACTACACCTTAAATATATCACTGCGCAGAATAAGGAAGATCCAAACAAACAAGGGAGCATTGAGACAATGATGATGTTTGCTATTACATGGAGAGTCAAAGAGATGCTATAGATAACCACAAAGAGACATCCTGCGAGCTGTAATAATAGTGTCCTATAAATGACCACCATACAACAACACCACCTACGCTCCTCTTCCGTAAACAACGTGCACTTTAATGGCTCCCCTGCCCCGGTTCCACCCGCGAGGTGTTCACTGTCAAGACGGAGACTTCTGTTCGGAATACTTAATTAAAAACACGAAGAGACCCATGACAGTGCACACACATAGTGTCCGGCCCATACGTCTACCTGACAACTGACAGCACAATCTGATTAAAGGCGGAGGAGGAGGAGGAGGAGGAGGAAGAGGAGGAGGAGGGCCTCCGCCAGCCGTCCACGGTGGGCCAAAATGTGATCACCATGGCGATGGGTAATTACAGCTGTCAACGCATCCTCCGTCCTGCTGGCGCCGGGTTTGATTGCGCTCGGCGGCGATGATGGACAGGGTTACCACGCACTCCACCGGGCGCCAATCACGTCGTCCCGTGTCCGCTGCGTCGTCAGGCGACGCGCAACACTCGCATTGGTCCGCGCAACACCCCGGGCCCGCCGCGGCGTTCCCGGGCCCCCATATTTTTAATTGTTTCTCTCTCTCTCTCTCTCTCCCTCTTCTTCTCCTCCTCTGCCTGCCCCCCCCCCCCCCCGTTCTCCCTGTCTCTCCCTCTCCTCTCCCTCGCTCATGCGGACAGCTCAGAAGTGCAAGTGTTATTACATGAAACTCCCGCTGTAGCATTAATTGAAGGGAGATATGGTGGGACAAAGGCGACGGGGGGTAGAGCATGCCCATTATCACTCCTGCTTTCAACAGGTCTCACGTTTGGAAACTGCAAATTGCAAAAACTTGCAAGGGCAAAATGTTTGACATTATTTGATCTGCAACCATATGGTGTAAGCAGCGAGGGAGGGGCGGGACGGGGAAACACAAAAATAGATAAATAAGTAAACAAGAGCAGGGAGAAATACCGGCAGCACAATGGGAAATGGGACCAGACAGAGCAAACAAATCAAGGAAATAATTATCTTTGGGGTGTAATTAATGAGGGGTTTTGCGTGCGAGAGGGGATGTCAAGAGCTCTCCCCTCTGCCGAGCTCCCGTTCCTGGTTGCCTCTCCTCTGCCGTGCCCTTGCCTCCTATCCTATGGCTGACAGTGACAATAGCCATACTGTGGATGCTAAACAGTCTGGGAGGCAGGACTACAAGTTCACATTGAGAAAAACATAGCCTTCCTGCTAGCATGGTGACGGTTGATTTACGTTGGCCGTATTAATGAAGTGGAGTGTAGCTGGACCGCGCTGCTCCATGCCTCCTTTCCTTCCCTTAATTACCTGGCTTTGTCTCGGCATGCTTGTCCTTAATCTGACCTAATGTGGCTAATAACTGAACTTGAAAACAATCAAAACAGCAATTAGCAACAGCAGCCCGGAAATGTTGAGATCTCAAATTAATGCAGCCCCCCCCAAAAAAATACAAAAATGTGTTCGTTGCCGCTCATGTCGTTCAAATGGCATTTCTGGTTTTGCAGCTGAAAAAAAAGAAAAAAGACGGGGAGGGGGGGGGAGTATTTCCAAAATAAAGTCATATAAACCAACAAAGGCTTTTTGTAATACAGGAACAGAATCTTTTATCATTTGCAATGACATGAGACTTCCACAAAAGCACAAGACAAAAATATCACATCAAAGGTCATGTTTGAATATAGATTCTTATCTTCCCTCCTCTGAGTAACATGGTGGCCCTTTGATACGCAGACCAAACCATTTTGGGAGAACATAAACTGTCCCCATTATCCCCCCTCTTTTTTTTATTTTTCTTTCCGAACACAAATACGTCTTTAAGGAGGCCTCGTTGAAGCCCGTAAATTCCTTGAAAGTGGATGAATGATACAGTCCCGGCATGGCACTGACAAAAACAGATGAGTGTTTTTCCTGAGGGAGAGGATTGTGGGTATGGAACGAGTTAGCGCTGCCTGTTATTGCAGCTGATCATAAAAGGCTCTGTGCATGGGAATTCCACTGTAAAAACCGGAAAATGTTTGTTCCTATAAAAGCATGTTATTGCTAAACAGTTAGCTGGAATTCAAAACGCAGTCGCAGTTAATAAGGTCACGAAGTGGGAGCGCTTTAATGGGGCACAGTGTGTTGATCAATGAAATGAATAAGAAACATCAGAAACAGGTTCACATTAAATATCACCAGTTTGACTTGTAACCTCTTCAAAAATCCATTTTTAGAAACACATTCGCGATGAAATGAAAAACATTTACCTGTTTCTCAGATGTTATTTGTTAGACAATGATGCTGTTTTTCTTGCTCCAACCAAACTGAACCCTGACTGTGGGCCCACTGGGCAGGAAGGCACATCCTTACTGGTGGTTGCTTGAATTCAGGCACCTCCTTTCTGAGGCCCCCAGTGCAGCCTGGATCCACCAATGGGCTTCAGGCAAGAGGATTAGCAGGAACCCTGAGAGGAAGTTTAAACAAGAGGAAACATTAAGTTTGAAATAAAACACAGGAAACAGGGTTAACTGCAGCTCCTCCCAGTCAGTGCCAGTGGCAGGGCTATTTTTTGCCCAATTATCCTTGGTTAACGGGATTAATTACTCTAACTTCTCCTTCTTTTCTTCCCCTCCAAGCGAACGGGCAATAAATCCTTCCCGGTGCAACACAGTCTGAGAGGGCCACTCTAATTAGCATAACAAGTTGCAAAATCATTACGGCCCTTTAAGTGCTTACAGAGAAAACAGAAGCGCACAGGATGCAGGATGGGATTTAGGAGGGCTATTTAATTGAATAAAAATGTTTGAGGAGGCGGGAAAGAGGGAGCAAACACAACAGCGGTGATGCAAGGGGAGGGCCGGGACGCAGGCCGGCCGAGAGCCCCGGCTTCCACGGGACTGACCCCCGGGTTCATCGGACACACAAACACACACACATGCGCACGCGTGGGGAGAGAAGAAGGAAAAAAAAAAACCCACTGCAGTGCAAAGACCTCCCTTATTCGCCTGAAGAGGCCGGGCGATGTCAATGTAGTTTGTTTTCCATGAGGTTGTGGCAAATCCGCGGCAGAGGGGGGAAAAAATCCACCGCAGCTACGGGTTCGCTCGACAGTCCACCGCCTTGTGCGAAAAATAGCCGAAAAAAAAGCATGCGCCGCAGAGTCTGAGGGCAAAAACAGCCGTTTTCTAGCCAACCTGTTTAGCATGAGTCCCACCCAGTCGTCTGCTTTCACTAACCTGTCCTGACAAGTACCCAGATTAACGTAATCTTATATCAGTGCAGAGGAGCAGAAGAGAGCAGATGGACCCCCTGTGCCCCCCCCCCCCCCCCCACATCCCCTCCTTCCACTCCACACTAGCACACACGTACACAGCAAACTCTCCCGCTCATAAACACACACACGCGCACACACTTGTGCACACATTTCACAGGCTTCTAGCTGCAGAGTGCTTCGCATGCAGAACCTGGGCCCCAGCCACAGCAATTAATGTTCTCCCAGCAAATTGCCACAGCTTTGGATGATGCTGTTTGGGGAACGTTACCCTGTATCTTCATATGCTGTGCCTCAGCGAACACCGCGGGTCCGGCTGGCGCGCCAGCGCGGTCATTCCAACGCGAGGAAAAGAAAATGAAATAAATAAAAAAAGGGAAAGACTCTTCTCACTCAATCGCAAATAGATGTATGAAGAGGCAAGTAATTGAATAAGGGACTCGACGAGAGGCCGTGGGCTGTGGGGAATTGAATTTGGGATTTCTAACACTTGTCATCTGCCGCGTCGAAGTGAGCTTGTCTTTTTACAGTTTCCGTGGTAAAATCTCAACAACTTTGCTAAACTGAACAGATGGGCTTGCTAATTAGCAGCGCTCAGGCTGTAAGTTTGTTTATAAAGAGAGAAAAGGGTTCCAGACATCTTGACACATTTTATTAACATATCATACCTTAAAGCTATGCTTCTTGATACCCACCAGGCTCTTTAGCTAAATGCACACACGCGCACACTTTCACACATGCACACACACACACACACACACACACACACACACACACACTCTTCTATAAACATGCCGGTGTGCGTCAGCGCACAGACATACACCGTGCACACCAGGGAAACAATAAAAGTCAGCCTTGCGAAACGGAACACCCTGTATGTATGCTCATGAATATGCACAATTAACTCTGCGTGTGTGTGTGTGTGTGTTTGTGTATATGTGTGTGTGTGTGTGTGTGTTTGCGTGCGTGCGGGATTGGGTGTCTTTACAGAAGCGTAGCAGCACATTTTTGGACGAGTCAATGGCCGTGAGTGAGTGTGTATGTGTGTGTGTGTGTGTGTGTGTGTGTGTGTGTGTATGTGTGCGTGTGGGAGATAGTGTTTGTTTACGAGGGTGTCACCGTGCGTGTCGTGCGTCCGTGTCCTTGCTAGAGCGGTGGCATGCTTCTCTCTCCACCAGACCGCCCTCCACCTCCTCCACCCCCACATTCCCTAAATTCACCCCCTGCGGTTTTTGTCAGCTTTCACTATTGTGTGTCAGGACACCGACACTAGATGATGTCCCGAGCAGACGGGGCCGGCGAGCTCCCCTCGACGGGGCCCCGGAGCATTCAGCAGCAAGGACAGGATGGACTTCGGCTCCATCAGCATCGTTTCAGGCCTCCTGCCGGGGCCCCACTTAGGGCGGAGGCAGCATTACGGCATCGCTGCAGCGAGATGTGAACAACTACGCCGGGGAAAGACAACGATAAAGTCGGAGTGGAGAACAATCATATTGCTGTTATCATCCCGCCCTTCCTCACCATCCTCCCCCCACCCCCATTTTCCGAAAACCCACAGACAAACCGCGACCCGGTGTTTCGGCAGGCGCATATTGCCATGGTGATCCTGGTTAAGAGGCTTACATTCGGCCCATGCTGATGGTTGCTGGGGGACACTCCCATTGCCATGGTGATGGCTACCGGGAGGACACTCACATTGCCATGGTGATGATGGCAGGAGCCAGGCATGCCAACCAATGAGATGATGGATTGATGCCATGCAGGAGGCGAAAGGGAAAAAACGTGACCAGAATGCTCGCCTGTCATGTCTACTGTCAAGGAGACTTCTCATAAATTGTGTCTTTGCACGTCCAGCGGCTACCAGCAGCTTTTTTTTCCTGCATGGAGACTTATTCATGCTTTCATGATGGCTGAAATAATAATAACAGAGGGCGATAACACGTTAATCTACAAATGCCGCAGGACGTGTGCACGGGCTACTCTAAGATTACAAAAGAAGGCACTGCAGATTACACATTTAAGATTGCAGATGACATGAATTATGGATAGGAAACATGCAAAGGAGGAGCTTCAAATTCAAAGCATGTAGTAAATGCAAAATACATCAGACAAAAACACAGATTCAAGTCCATGGCGGTACAAGGTTGGAGCCTATTTGTGTCAGCGTTTGTGTTGTGAAATATGCATCACCAGCTAATTCTAGACTCCATCAGTAATAATAACAGTGCGGACGCAAAGTTGATGGCAATCTGGTGATTTAGCTGGAGATAACAGCTCAAGCCGTTTCACCTGCCTCCCAGCAGAGGGAGGCTGGGGCTGGGCGGAGGGCCGGTGGGACAGGGGCCGGGAACCAAGGGACTGGAACTGCCTTAAGGCATGGCTCAGGTCCAAATCTGGCCCAAAGGCTACCAAGAGAAGCTGTACGTGTGTTTGTGTATGAATATATGTATGTATGTGTTTGTGAGTAACAGAGGAGGTAAGAGTGGAGCATTTGGACTGGATCCATCCTGAACATTCAATACCAAAACACACACAGACACACACACACAAGCTCACACACACACACGTCGTTATACTGACTCATCACTATGAAGAGATATTAACAGTGTATCGGGGGATTAAGCAGCTGTCCTGCTGAGATTTTGTTTTAATTTGTTCCTGCAAGCAGGCACCGAGTCGCTGGCCATACTCAACCTGTCCATCGTGTACCATATTTTATTGATCTGATTTTCTATTAATGCCGTGGATGGAATTATAATGGAGTCACTTGAAAGTCTCATACAGACACTAAAGGATGCTTTGTGCATCGATATCAGAGGACGCAGAAGGAGTGTGTTAGAGCATCTGGGAATGAGACCAACCTGGTTCTGCATGTCTACAAACGACAACCTGTCTCACTCACAATCCAGTCAGCAACCTCCGGTTCTACCGAGTGAAGCCGAGGTGGACGTGTCTTTAAACTTGCATTACCTCTACTGACCAGCAGGGGGCGACACCTCAGGTTGCAAAAATAAATCTGGTTGTATAGAAGTCTATGAGAAAATGACTTCTCTCTTGATTTATTCCATTTAGAGTCAAACCAACCATAAATTGGGGATGCTCTAGGGCGGGCTTACTGTGATTGACAGGGAGCTGCCGCTACCAGAGCTGTGTACGATGTCTCTACGTCATTCCTTCATATTCCAAAAATGGTACCTGATGTTAATTGGTTGCAAAAAATACAACATGGCGACGGTCGTATTGCATGATGGCGAACTTGAGGCTTCACAACGGCAACAAGCCAATGTGTGACATCACGACAACAAGGTCCACTTCTTATACAGAGTCTATACTTCCAACTCAATACTGACGCTTGTTCTGTGGCTCACGGCCCCATTCAGCTATCTCCAACATAAACCCAGCTGCGTCATAATCAGATGGCAGAACCGGCGCTGACGAGGGTTACCCGGGCGACATAGTTTGAAGCTTAGGGCCGCTGACCGAGCGTCGGTTGAGAGTTGGGAGTGAGAATGTGTTGAAAATACTGACGCCCACATGAACCAACAGGCCGACACCCAAAAGGTCAACCGCAACGGCCCGCATAGAAACATCTCATCCAGCTTTGCCTCTAATACTTTAAACCCCGTCAAATACGTCGAAACACTTACAAATACACACACACACACACACACACACACATAAGAATGCAGAAGATGCCACGTGTTGCTTGTCTTTTCTGTGTCATGAGAGGATGTGAATCTCTCAGCCAATGAGAATCAGCACAGAGCGTTATCACTGACCCTCAGGCAATGGGACTTTTGGAGACCCACACTGACGGGACAAAACATGTGTGTGTGTATGCCCATGCATGGGCAAGCGAGACCCCCTCAGCTTAGAGAAAGGGGGGGGGGGCAGTACCTTTGACCGTTGACGGTTCATCAAAGATAACAGACCTACCTCTTCCTTAGAAAGCGGCACACAATACACCAGAGAGAAAAAGATGTTCGGCCTCCGGGAGTGTGTCGTGTCTACTAGTCTGTCTACTATCCCGTGATACAGAGAAACAGGCTTTACACTCACACGCCCAGGCACACAAACACACTAATACAAGCCACAAAATTGAGAGTATTTTATATCATGTGTTATGTAACATAATCAACATGCTCTAAATATGTAGTTGAATATCAGGGGACAAAAAACACAAATCTCCTGCTGAAACAGTTTGCCTCTTACGCTGCAACTCATAGCCCTGCTCTCTCCAGGTGTTGCCAAACACAATATAAGCCTCCGTGGCGCACAGCGTGCCGAATACCGCATCAGCTCGGGTGCAATAAAACCACTCAGCGCAAATGCGGTCATGATTTTCTGCATTTGAACCACATGGAAATCCAGTCAAACACAGCGACCGGCCAACAGTGTGGGAGCTCTCCTGCAGCAGCAAGAGGAGAAGTGAGCTCCAGAGTAAACGATGAGAGCAACAGACGACAGACGACACGGTGATGTCTCAACATGACATGACCCTCGGAGTTCTCCCTGTGGAACTTGTGCATAACAGAGGCCCATGTGATGTAGCGTACGTGGTAAAAAAAACTAATGCAAATACCATAATGCGTTTCGGTATTTCTTCGCTAATCATTTAAGCTAAGCTAAGTATATCTTAGCATTTAGTCCATGGATTACCACATTTACAGGGAAGCCATAGATTTATTTTATAGCCGACTGCCTCTTGCAGTTTTACTTCCAGTACAACATAAACATTACGATGCAGGAACGTGACTTTTTTTTCACGATTAATGATCAATCGCAGTTGACGCCACGTCGGCTCTCACCGCTGCCGGCGTGAACTTATTATTCTGTTGCAGTGCAAATGAAGTGAACTGAAAAGTCCAAGGGGAAAAAAAAAAAGTTGCTGCGTGTTCAGATGCTGCTGGGAAAGCGCCGCGACGGCGAGCGGCGTCAACAAAACTCCTCTCAGACGCAGACGTTCAAACAGGAAGAAGTCAAATGAGCCAACGTGGAAACCCTTAAAAACAAAACAAAAAAAAAGGATGATAATCGTTCTGGAGGTTGAAAAGGTTTCTGTCACAAACAAGCGGCAGATACCTGAGCAGCAGCACATGAATGCGTCGAAGGAAACGATAAAGATGACTGAGAATGTTAAGTATCGGTGGACTTAGTGTACGGACAGCGTGATCAGTGGGGCGGCTGCTTGCAGGCGTCCCTGCATGGGTTATTTTTTTGTTCCCCTTGGAGATAAAAAAAAAAAAACACACACACAAACACGCATACAGAGCTCCCAACTCAATCTGACTCTGGTGCATTAGTTTACCACTTGATGAATTAATGGTGCCACGGTGAATAAGATATGAGCGCGTCGCAAGAGGCTAATCTTTATTCTAGGAAGATGAAGCTGTGGAAAAGGAGGCGGAGAGATAATGCTGTATTTGTAATTCTTTTGTGATTTTGTTTCAGCTTTTCCATATACAGGGCCTCGGGGAAGGAAATATGTGTGGATTACACCTTGGAAGACACCCCCAAACTGGCCCAGCCCCTGAGGAGACCAATAGAGAGCTGTGTTACCCAAGTCCCCGCAGAGACAACAAGCCATGTGAAGTGCGAAACCCCTCGGCAGCGCGGATTCAACATTTCAGAAACGCACATCAGTGAGAAACCGCGCGGTATTTCGGAGGAGAAAGAAGAAGGACGAGGGGAGAGAGAGGGGGAAAGAATGGACGGACCGCTGTTTGACAAATATTGTGAGACGCGGTAGAAGGGTGGTGGTGTTTTCTTTGCTGACATCAACATAAATTTTCCTGGCGTGGCTCTCCTTGCCCAGCGTGGGCTCAGCACTGGGAAACTGGAGAGGAAATTCTCAGAGCCGCCAGGGAGTGGAATCAAAGAGCCGGGGCTCCGAGACCTCTGACACACTGAACTCCTCGCTGACCCCGCAACTCACTCGTGCTCTCACACACACACACACACACACACACGCACACAGAGTTACATCAACAGAATCACACGCGATCACAGCCCTCTCTTCAGGATCGACAGTTGCACACACACTCTGCTTTCAGGAGCGTTTGGGATCGATGCTCATCACTTTGTGTCTGATCTATCAGAGAGCGGTGTATCTGTTTTCGCCATGTGATAAGCAGCGCTTGTCCCCGTGTGGCTCTTGTGGGGCCCGTCACACACACACAAACACACACACAGGCCTGTGTCAGAACTGCAAGGCGTTCAGCGGTGGACCAAAGGTTCAATGAGCCCTGTCTGAGGAACCTCATTAAAACTTGACAGGGACTCACACGCGCGTGTCATACTCAGCACTCACGCGCACACACTCACACACACACGCGCGCACACACACGCACATGCACACACACACAAATACACATAGAATCATGTGTGGTTTTTGAGTTGCAGATGATGTAATTAGCCCCGATATCCTTGAAATTTCGGGCGCCAGGAAGTGGCGATGTGCTCCGCGTCACCTGCGGTGTGAAATGCGTGCATGTGTGAGCACACCACGCCGCCAGAGTAGTTGGGAGACTGTACAAAGAACGCGACGGCCGCTCCATTCTGTGCCACAGTGAGTAGGCTTTCCACCCCAGCTCCTCCGAAAAGAAGCGCACGCACAATGGGCGCCATAATGAGGAGCTCTTCCACGCCGTCGCACAAACGCGCAGTCTGACAATCCGAGCAGGTGTGGCGGAGCGACCACTGCAAATACCGAAAGGCTTTTTTTTTTTGGTGGATTGCTCTGTGATTGTGTGTATGTGTGTGTGTGTCATAGTTAGTGGGTCCTTGCTTAGGTTCCACGCTTGGATCCAGGGACCATTCATGTTTTGGGCGCCAGGTGAAAGAGGATGCAGCTGGCTGACATGAATGAGTGCTCCTCCCTCTGACCCTTGTCTCTGTGTGTGTGTGTGTGTGTGTGTGTCTGTGTGTGTGCAAGCATGTTTGTGTGTGTATAGATAGAAGGTCCGGGGTGCGCGAGAGCAAGACGAGTGGACAAAAAAACACGCCATCAGAATGAGAGGAAGGGTACAGAGGTGACGGGAAGCGGGGGTTCACAACGCTGCTCAAGCATGGCAACTTGTTCAAACCTCCCTTTTTCTGTGTGCGCTTGGAACAGTCTCGCCCCATCACCCACTGTTTACCAACGGGACACACAGGGACTCTCTGGTGGCGGGGAGGGTTTCTTCCCCGCTGCACTGTCCCGTAATGGTTGCCAATGTCAAAAAACAACCAACTGACACTAATTTCAGTCCTCTGATTGGACAGTTGTTGATCTTCTCTGATGAGACTCACGACAGTTCTCGGCGCTTTCATGTGTGTCACCTACCAGAAGAAGCAACAAGGTCCCCGATCGGAGCTCAGAACAGACGCTGGGGCCCACCGAGGTCTGTCAAAGTGTGCAGGCCGTTTTAATCCACTCTGCTGGAAGCCTCCTCTGTAGGCGTGTGTGTGTGTGTGTGTGTGCGCATGTGTGTGTGTGTGTGTATATGTGTGAATGTCTGGAACAGTGGGCACGATAAGCCACCACAAGATAAAAGCCAGGCTGGAACAATGATGTCATAGATTTCCACAGATTTTCTGGGAGGTCGGTGGAGTCGGACCTGAATGAAGCCGAGGCCCCCGTTACGCTTCCATCATCCGCCCCTTCCCTCCGTTGTAATAACACGACTGCGATAGCTGCAGGATTAGCCCGTGCAATGGGTTTGAAGCTTTCACTTATCCGTCAATATCATACTTAGGGCTCCCGAGTGTCAGCCCGCTCTCCCTCCCTCGCCATATCTTTTTTTTGATCCTTTCTCCTCCGTATCAGTAAACACTTGTTCTCCCCTTCCATCAAGGAGGAGAGAGGAGGGTGACTAGAGGACTCCAAATAATGCAATTAAACACTGACCGCAGGGTTCGGTGCTGCTTATCAATACACCCAGCAGGGGAGCGAAGACCAGCTCAAACCAGGGCTTCAGCTGTCTGCTCTATGGAGACAGGCATTTTATTACACCGCTGCTACGTCCTCCATCTCTTAAAAAAAAAAACGCTCCTCTGCTCACTGAAAATCGGGTCGGATGGAAAACAACTGCTAAAATAGAGGTATTGAAGCAAGGAAGAGGAAGAAAGACAGAGGAAGAAAAAAAAAAGAGCAGCTATTTGTCAAAGGCGGGGAAGCACATTATCCGTCGGAGCTGTAGGGGACGTGCTCCCCGCTCAGCGCCGAGGACAGGTGTGCTGTTCAACACGTTCCTTCCCCTCCGCTCTGTTTCGCTGTCGGCACAGCTGACCTCCACGGGAGGCTCGTCTGAAGCCGAGCCAGATTGAGAGCTCGCACGCCGGCCCCGGGAGCCCACAGAGGGCCCCCGAACCGGGCCTCTGCCGTCGCGGCGGAGCGACCCCGGGCCCCCGCCTTACATCCCAGCCAGCCCTCGGTCAGCCGCTGACAAGCGGCGGGGCCCTCACACCGGTTCTCTGGTTTCCCTACAACCTGGACACCGGGCACCTATAGAGGAAAAAAAACCCTCTCATACATAATAAACACCGGCCCCGGGGCCTGGCGTGTGATCTCGCGGCGCCCGTGTCCTCGGCAGAAGAGAAATGTGACAGACTGACGGCGAGGGAGCGCGCGTCGGTGTGGGGGGGGGGGGGCGGCGTGCGTGGAGTGCTTGCGACGGTGCCAACACAGAGTGGTACACAGCCGCAGCGTGCGTCCTCCTCTTGCCCGCCGCGCGACGCACCGCCGGCCTTCCCTCCATCTGCATGCTGGAAGCGACGCGGCCGACGAGGGCGGTTAAACTGACACGCCGCCTGGTCGGGAGGAGTGACCACACAGACGCTGTGGGGAGACGGAGACAGAGGCGCCGCCGAGTCCAGCAAAAAGGTGCGGGGCAAACATTGGCAAGAGTCTGGACTTTCACGTATCCACGGCCGTACGTGCAGAAACGAAACCCCCTCTCCCTAAAAAAAATAAGACAGAGCAATTGATAAAAAGGGAGGAGGGGCTGGATTGATGAGTGATTCTAAACAAGCAGTGCCGGAGAGTTTAGTGAACAGAGCCAAGCACTTAGGGAACATGAAACGCAGCAAAGCCCTGGCGAGGTGTTTCATCGCTCTGCGGGTTGAGGAATCAATGAGAACCGGGAGAGAGAGAAAGAGAGAGAGAGAGGGAGAGAGAGAGAGAGAGAGAGAGGGCATTCCTGGACGACGGACTCCGACTAACTGTCACCCAGAGGGAGACAGGGAGGGCCAGGCAAAGTCAGAAAGACAGAGAAGAAGAAGAAGAAGAATCGCCACGTAGAAAAGGCTTGAAACTGCAGTCTCAACGCCTTCGTCCTCCCCCTGCGCCGCGGCGTGAGGATGCTCCGTGTGACCGAGCGCCCCGCTTAGCTCCGGGCCGTCCTCTCCTCTGCGGACCAGGGTGGGCCTCAGAGAGGGAAAATAAGCAGCGGCTTCGACAGCAGTCTTCCGCTATATCTGCAGCTGCACACATTAACTATTGAGACAGGTGGACAGCATATGGACCAGAAACACACACGCACACACACACACACACACACAAACACACAGGACTATAGCAGCGTTGTCCAAATACACGATTATAAGGAAGACACCAGATACTGCCACACATCTGTCTGAAAGTCAGAAGTTCCTAATTTAAGTTTAGTTCAATCTCTGCTTTCTTTGAGCAAAGACGACACAAACTAAAATAGCTTCACCACATATGCTTGTGACATGAGTTTTTTTTTTTAAAACATTTTTCTTCTGATACATTTTCTGCAGCGCGAGCTTACTGTAGAGGACGCACAAAGCCGAGAACACACGGTTTATCCGCCAAAGCAATTAGCCAAACAGGAGCCCACAGGGGTGGGCTTTGATCACAGAGCTGGGAAATATTTATGGAGAGATGTGATACATGAAATGAGCTCGGAGAGAGAGAGAGGCGGTCCGAAAATGAGGCTCGCCCCCTTCGAGGGGGCCTTCGGCGGGGGTGGGGGGACAAACCGCTCGGACACCTTGTGGTTACCCATTCAAAATGAAGGGCGGGACGGGGACCAGGCCGGCCTAAAATGGCGGGCCCTCACCCTCTCTCTCTCTCTCTCTCACTCTCGTCTCTCTCTGGGCGGACGGTGGGAGCACAGGGAGTTAATCCCCGGTTCGGAATGGGGAAGCGGGGGAAGCGGAGGCAGCGGCGGCAGCGGAGGCAGCGGAGGCAGCGGCGGTGTGCCGGCGCGAGGGACATTGAGTCGTGTTCTCCGCTGACGTGCTCAGTTCCACTTGGTTCCACTCAGGAGTTTCAACACACTCGAGCATGCGCTAATTAAAAATCCACACTCTGCATCACTGCTGCAGCGATCAATATGCTTGATTAACTCATCTATACATCACTACTGCACAGAATAGACACACTAAACACAACAACTCTTCGCACTTGTAATTGTTGCATCGCGTCCACGTGCTATTTGAAGGAAGAAAAAACATTATGAATATGTATTTCTGTATTCAGACTCTATCAATGACATTTTCGATTTCTCCCGGCGTCTCGGTCACAATCAAGACAATTACACTTTATTGTTCTCCTTCTTTAAATTGCGACTCATCTTCCAGGAGGTGTGTTGAGCGTGATATACATTTCACCTGTGATTAATGTTAACCAGGCTTGGAGATGACTGTCCATGTCTCGCTGCTCCTCTTCCTAATTAATTCACCCTGAGAGGCTGAGAGCGAAAAAATAGTTTCATCCTCTCTGGTTATAATCAAACTGCCCCCCTGGAATATTTTCACACTTCAGCGTGGTGGGGGATTCTCCATGCAGCCTCCTACTACTATAGGAAGTGCTAATTTGATTCATTCAAATATATAAGAGTTGGGGTGGGGGGCTTACTATTAATTATTGTGACTCTGGGATATGCGAGTGGAAAATAAATCCAAATTCCAGCCAGGTTAATCGCATCCGGAACGGTAAATAGAAAGTTTATGTCAAGAAGATGAGGGAAAAAGATGTTTAGCTGTGAGATCTAAATGTTCTCCTCTCAGATTGACCTGCTGTGGTGTTTTCGCCATAGAAATTCATTCAAATGAAGGGTTGAACAACTGGAGACCGGAGCCGTTGATGGCCATTGGTGGCCCTGGTCCGGATGGCAGGAGCAACAGGGTCGACGCTAAAACAGGGGATTTGAACCATGTCCGCTACAAATGACTCCCGGCGTTTTGTTGACAGGTGCACAGCCGTGCGCCGCAAAGAAAGAGAAATATGTAGAAAAAACAACAACTCCATCTTTGTGATCGGCCGACGCAAACACGGAGAGCTGGAGACGAAAGACCAGAGGTTTAATCTGCTGAGAGCAACCAGAGGAGCCGCGCTCCTTCAAGAGCACGCCGCTTGCTCGCCAAATGAGGAAAAGATTCCGTTTTCTTTTTGTTTGTTTTTTTTCGGTTCCGTTTTTCCCTCCGAAAATGTGTGGAGGTGCATTCAAGTGTTTTTGTGTTGGCGCTTCATGTGCTTTATTGTGAACATGGCCTCAGCCCTCTCTCCCTCGCTCTCTCCCCTGTTGTTAGCTCAGCCTGAGCTGGGGGCCCGACGCAGGCTTCCCGTGCCCCTGGCCAGGGCCAGCGCTCCTTGAAGCGAGCCTGCAGCATTTCTCTGCTGTTTGTTGAGGAGAAAGTAGAAAGGAGAACCTTGAACGTGACCCTGCAAAGGGCTTTTATTCTGGGCTCACGCAGCACGGTTCACGTGAACTCCCTCCTTTATGTCCCACTCTTTATTTAACCCTGACTATTTGCAGAGTTTCTCCTAAAAATCCAATTAGGTTAATTTGAAACAGTCCTGGTGAGAGAACTTTATCCTTTTGGCGCACAGATAACTAACCTAATTAAGACTAGACCTCTCTACCTCTGTCCTCTTTGAGCCTGCAAATTAAGGAAAGAAAAAGAAAACTTGTCAGAGATTAGGGCTGAGATTAGATTGCTAAAACAAACACTGGAGGGGGAAGCTACATCTTGAAATGCCCTTAAATCGTTTAGAGCTCTTTCAACACCAGGACTTTTACAGCCGACCAACTCCGCCGAAGGGAGATAAGGGGCGCGGGGCCGAATGTAATGTCAAAACGGAGGACGATGAGAATAATGACGCGAGCGATGCCACGTCTTGAGGAGGAGGAGGAGGAGGAGGACCAGGGGCGCACACCGAGTGACGCGCTCGGACCACCTGTGAAAGTAAACCGTGATTGATTGTGTTTTTATAGAAACCTTTAAAGGTGCTGGGACATGTGAAGCAATAGAGGGGCTGTTCCGTTCAGCCGACACACACACACACACACACACACACACACACACACACACACGGACAGACAGAGTAAACACAAACAACAGGCCTGCTGAGTTTAGTTTACTCCTATCAGCTGGCTCTGACCAGCCGCCCAGACCACCCCGACTCCTCACTCTCATTGGGACAGGAAGGAGGGGCGGGGGGCGGAGAGAGGGGGGATTTGGATTGAGGGGGGATGGGTGCAGCTTGGTGCATAGGGTTTGAAGGGGGGGATGAGGGTGGGGCGTGGAGGAGGGGGGGTGGAACCACCAAATTAAAACCCAATCAATGTGAATCTCTCTCGGCCCGGTCAAAGCCCCTTTTCCTGCTAAAACCCTTTCCCCCTCGCCCCCCTCCTCGTCACCCTTTCCAGTCAGCCTCGACGTAGCCCCTTTCCCAAACACACACACACACATACCCTCCCCCTGACCCACACTTACCCAGCACTGTCATGGGGCACTGACTCCAGGCACTGGCCTCTATTCCTTCTTCTACACACCGGCAAAGCAGGAACAGCAGCCTTCACTCCGAATCCCTACACAGTGGGGTTTAATCCCCCAACAAAGGCATGCAAAATATATATATATATATATATATATATATATATATATATATATATATATATATATATATATATATATATTAGAAGACAACTTGTTTTCAAGTGCACGAAGGGCAGTAGTGTGTATTTTATTGGGTTGGTTCTGTACATTTAATGACTTTTCATCTGTCAGGGTGTGTTCATCCACACAGGATCGCGTCGAAGTGAGTGTAAACCGCCTAAAAAAAACTCTTTAACCCACAGTATCATCTCATTTCACATCCAAAGTGCTGGAGCGTGGCGCTAAAACCAAACTGTCCTAATATTTACAGGCTGCACTGTACCGTTACGCATACACACACACACACACACACACACACGCCACCTGCTGAAGTAGAGATGGAGAGAGTCCTTCCTGGCTGAAGCTTAACAGTGGGGAACAATTAAACCAAAGACCAGCCTTTGATCACTTGGTCATGTGAACATGACAGGTGACCATATGGCTGAAAACATGTAAATGACAATCGCTGCTTAAAGCTCTGTGGATGTGTGCTGCAACAAGACGAGGAAAAATAAAATAAAAGGACCGGGAAATAAAGAAGAGATGCCGTTTAATGAAAACATCGTCTTCGGTTGCTGGGTTTTTCCATGCCCTAAGTGTTACCCAGGTTCGTGTTCAAGTCGTGAAAATGTCTGTTTTCCCTTCATAATCTGTTTTCATTCACATCCAGTTAAAGCAAAACTGCCCCTCATGCGGAAGAACCCCAACCCAAGTAGTGTGTATGTATACAAACACACGCACACACACACAAAATCGCCCAAGATCATTAGACTTTAATAGCGGGACGGGCAGACAAGAAGGAAGGGAGGCTGAGCAACAGTCAGCCACCACAAACAATCGCTAGCAGATGCCGGAGCTGTTGTTAGCGAGCGGCGCGCAGGGGTGAGAGCATGGAAGGTGAGGTCACATACATATTTGTGGCAGGATGCAGCACAAGTGGACCCACTGTGTAATGTGATGGGATGGAGAGGTGGGTAACATGTGCACGCTGGCTGGCTCATGCAACAACAACAACAACCACCAAGAAACGAGCACACAAACTTGCCCTCCGTGCATGCACAGACAGACACACACAAACACACACACACACAGAGGCCACAGAAGCAGTTTCCATAGAGTAGCAGCAGGGGGAGCAGCTCCACTATCGTTCTGACTGGATCCAGGCCCAGAGCACTGGCCTGGGGAGAAGAGGTTTGTGTGTGTGTGAAGGGGTTTGTGTGCTTGTAAGCCTGTGCATGCATGTTCAAGTTATTAAAATAGTCTTTTGTCGCTTTTTGTCCTGGAAATTTGGGCAAAAAAAAAGCACGTTCAATAGCGAAACTGGTAGCGAAAATAGCGAAATCTAGAAGAAAAAACTATTCTAGAAGAAGTGCTTGTTAAACTCTGCAAGCTGTTGAAGGTAAATGAAAAGCAGGATTCTTTCTTTTTTTTAACGTTCAGCAGCATATCTCCTGAAAAGACCCAAACCAACAGTGGAGTTGTCCCACCATGTCGTACCTACCGTCTGTGCCGCAGCAAAAAAAACAGAGTTAAAGACACTTTATTTCTCCATTAGAATAAGCACGGGCAGTTACTGTGAATTTCTCTGCATTTCTTTTCCGTGGAGAGCAGCTCCACGTCGGGCCGGCGACACGCAGCATGCTGTGTTTACAAGCCCAGAGGAGGAAGCGGCCCTGGCTGCGTTCTTTTGTGCGTTTAGAATAGTTCTTTGGAATAAAAGCAGAAACTCGCGTATATTCACTTTTTCGTATGACAGTATTTGTACAGAAACATTCTTTGCTGTTTCATCTGATTCAATGGTAATGATAAAATGATGCTAGCACCGCCTGTTTTAACGCACATACCGGATAAAAAAAAGATAGTTTGGCTTTTAGTCACTCCCTTTTTCAGATATCTGCATGTGATTTCTGCTGCCACCAATCAACAGATTTGATGGAGGTTATCTTTTTAGTAGAAAGTATTTAAATATATATATAGAAGCTTTTAACGTTAAGCTTTCCAGATCATCTGAAAAATAACAGAATTGTTCTTAATTTGGATGAAACAACATTTTAACAAATGACCCGCTGTTCAGTAACACGACACCAAACCATGACAAACTGGACCTCTTTAGAGACACACAACATTGCTACAACTCTACTTTACCCTTTTTGTCTTTCTTTGTGTCGGTAACAGAAGATATCCATCGTGTATGATTACACTAACTCCCGTTTGCGTGTGTCTGTGTGCGTGTGTGTGTGTGTGTGTGTGCCTCACACAACCTGTGCTCTTTGTCTCGCCTTCACAGTTGTGTGAGGACACTGGTGGTCAATGGGTGTTAACAGCACAAGTGTTAAAGCATCCGAATGCGGACAATTCAAGAGCCGCTCTGGCGGAGAGGACAGATGACTGCTGTTGGTGCAGAGAGGGAGCTTTTATTCAGCGGCTCACACTTTCTTTTCTCATGCAACGTCCCGAGCTGAAAATAGGGGTTTAACAGGCCACTTCACCTCAAGGGCCGCTGCTCAGCTTACTGAAGACACACACACACACACTCACACACAGTGTTTAAGACATTTTTACTACAGTTCGTGAAAAAGGCCTATACAGTGTTTTCTGCATTTTTTTTTTTTAAAAGAATGGTTTTCGAAATAAAAGCCGTCGCTTCTACTCTCACTCCCCTCTTACTCGATGAAAAATAGAAAGCAGCGGAGAGACAGAAAGAGAGAGAGAAAAAAAAGAAGTTCAAGAAAATAGTTTGAGTGTGTTTGAGTGAAGAATAGATGGCAGTCGAGCAGACGACGTCACACGCAGCCCCATCAATCTCCCCCTTCTTCGCTCTCACCTCCCCGCTGCTGAACAACAGACCTGAGTCATTTGCCATTGGCCTCCTCTATGTGTGTGTGTGTGTGTGTGTGTCCCTTTGCCTCCAACAGGACCCGCCACCTTGACCACTACAGCAAACCCAAGCCGAACTGACCTTGGCTTTTTCCATCAACCATTAATTCTGAGTCTTTCTGTCCATCTCTTCCTCAAAGCCTTCATCTCTCAACCTTGTCTCCCATGGTTTGAGTGGTGTACGTACACACCGTGCGTCTGCGAGAGAGTGTGTGTGTGTGTGTGTGTGTGTGTGTGTGTGTGTGTGTGTGTGTGTGAGTGTGTGGTCTCCCATGGTTAGGCGAGCGTGCACGTGTCGGGTCCAGTGAAGGTGACACCTTTACGCCTCGTGCCGAGATAATGAAGGCTTTAACTTTACAACTCAAGCATATCAGATTGCAGCGCCGCAGTCGCTCAGACACGCGCCCGCAACATGAGCGATCTGAAAGGGGTCGCCGCCCCCCATTTCATGTGCACCGAGCAGCGCCAAAAGGCCTCATCATCATAACCACCGCTCAGCTCCGCACGGGCTCGGGGATCGGGTTTAGTGAGACATGTCGGGGGATGCATACTCGGGGTTGCAGACTGTTTACCAACTGATGGGGCAGGCGGAGGATTTCAATAAATTAAAACGAATAAAAATAGCAGCCCTGTGTGCATGACCTCAAGATGTAAAAAACATAATAATGCTTCACGTACCCCACCACTGAGCTAATGTGGTGACGGCGAGAGAGAGGGAGAAAACTGCCAAATTCTCTCACTGCCTCTCTTCCATCCTTTCTCCTCAACTCACCTTTTCCTCCCCCTTTCATTCAGAAAGGGTTCTTTCCATAATAAAAGGAACCTGTGGAACTAATCCTTGCAAATCTCCTGTGCTTTCTGTCCTATACCTCCAGGCAACACAGCACACTGAAATCCTCCATTTGCATGCCTAAACTGCACTAACTGTGAATAAACCCTTTTAGCTGCTAATGTAATAACATCTCCATTTCAGGAAAGGAGCAGGGGGTTAGCCAGCCCTCAGAGATTCAAGAAAACTCGCCCCCTCTCCCTCTCTCTCGCCTACCCCTCTCTCTTTTTTTTACCCCTCTCATCTCACTTCTCCTTCTGCAGCACAATGGGCCACAGCATACAGATGCATCTGGCAGGCCCGCCTTATCAGCCACATCTAGTTCGGGTCAGCTTTGGAAATGGAAGTGGGAGTCCTGATTACAAGCAGATAAACAGGAACACACACACACACACACACATTGAGCCAGCCAGCCCTCACTTCAGCTTCTCATTGTGTATCCCAGGATTAGAAGTGATGTTGAACATGATTTTTTAATGTGGATGTGTGTGCATTTCATTTTATTGACGGCAGCTGGGAGATGAGAAATGAGCGATACTTCCACTGTAATTGGAGCTCAATCGAAACTTAATCAAAAAGTGAGATCTAAATTAAAGCTCTGTTAATCGGATCATTTTCACAAGCCAGGACACAAATGAGGAACCGTAATCCTCGTGTCGTGAATACAAAAAAAAACCCCAAAAAGGGAAATAATTTAGCAACCAACTCGCAGTGTTTCCATGCCTTTTTACAGGATCTAATTGGCCGCTGCCGCTCCCTGTTTCTCTGCAACAATAACCCGCAGAACCCCGACGCTGCCTTTCATCTCCAACTGAATTACATTAAGTAGTTCGGAGGCCACATAACGCGCTCGCTTCGCCACACACGGGTAGACCCGCGCGTGCAGCCACGTAGAGTTACGTTGCACTATTTTCCACAGTCATATCGAGATGAGGGTGAGAATACATTACGAGCTCTCGTTTCCACTGCCTCCGAGCAGGCAGGGAGAGATGCCAAGATATCGCTTTAATTGTCCAATTACATGGAATATAGCTGTTCCAGCACGCCCTGAACTGGTACTCCTCCCCAAATTCTGTTTTCTTTTTTTTTTTAGGGGCTCGGGAGGGGGGGGGGGGGGGGGAGGCAGGGTTGTTGCAGTGATTTTCCTTCTTCCTTCTTCTTCTGTGAATTAGGACTTGAACGGCGGCGATAACTGAGACATCTCTCACGTTTCCCCCTCTGAGAGCTGGCGTTCACTACCTCACAGAGTTCACATGAATAGTATTAACATCAAAGAGAATTTCTTGGAAACCATCTGATCAAGCTGTATCATACATGGCTGTGACATGCCTGTAACACATCTCCTCTCTCTCTCTCCTCTCATCTCATCTCTCACACACACAAACACACACACACACACACAAACTGTATACACTGACAAGCCTAACATACATTTGTATTCTCCCTGTGTAAGGGGGAGATCCAGTTACTTCAAAGGACCCATTTCCACTACTACTGCTACTACAGCTACTACTACTGCTTACTGATACGGCAAGACATCAATGCTGAGCACGAGTGCTGCTGCACTCAGAGTTAAGGCGCACACGGCACAGGACAAAACGGAGCATTATAACCTATACGTTGGAACATCTGACACACAAATTGTTTGTGGCGAATGTATTCCACTGACCCATTTTCCTGCCATTCATGCGGCTGATCGTCTTTAGTCTATTCATGTTCGCAAGCAGGAGCCTCGCACCAGCAACTAACGCGGATTCCACCTGCTTTTTATATATGCCACCATGTTTCACATATGCATATATACATATTTATGTATATTTATACATTTCTTTATGTACACAAATCAACAAAGATGGAATTACACCTCGATGGGAAATGATCGATGAAATGAATAAACACACAGGACTGCATGCAGAAGCGGGATGATGAGAAAACACTGAGGGGGAACAGCTTGTAGCTCCACCACTCATCCAACCATCCAACCAAATGCCAAGCGAGCCCCGAAAAAACACACATGAAAAAGATGAACTTATTGAGGTCTCTATTTCCATGGCAACACAGAATAGTTTTGATGATGTTCCTTCCCAGTCGGCAGGCAAGGTTTGGCCGAATCACGGCGCAGATTGGTGCTCCGTGGCTTGTTACTAAGGGCGGGTTTAAAACGTGCAGAGAGAGAGAGAGGGAGAGGGAAAGAGAGCGAGAGAGAGAGGCGCAGATGGTTGGAAGAATTGCCACTTTGAAGAAAACCCCAACCCACACTCACAACTGGGTTCTGCAATATTGATTTGAATGGATGGAAGGGAAGAAAACCTAGTGGCCTATGAATAAGTAAGTAATGGATAATATGGGCTAAATCAAAAGCCATTCAAACCGAATAGGATATGCGTTCTCAATGATGCAGAAGTCCAGTGCGCCTGCCTCTCTACATGAGGGCACGGCGAACTATGGCGCTGAACAGCACTGTCAAGCCTCCTCATGTCAGGTCTCTAATACCCACCGACTATAAAGCACCGGAATAGAAACACAACGGCAAAAAAGAGAGAGAGAGAGTCGAAAAAGATTTTGAAAAAAAATGCCGCTGAATAGATCTCAGGCTCATTTAAATGGACTAAACCTCTTTGCTGAAACGGTGTAAAATATTCATCATCATTTTACATCTGAAACGGCGACGTGTATTTGAAATGGGATTGAGATGGACGCAACCGACAGGAGTATCACAGCGCTCACGCCACCAGTTTACTGGATTAAGACTATGACTGCCGGCTATTTGGTTGGCGTTTTAAAGTCTTGATTACAAATTTCTTCACATGCTCCCGTTCTTTTTGGATAAACAACACACAATCATCAGGGGTTTTGATTTACCCAGCAGGAGAATTTCTGCCAAATACCATCTATTTGAGGGAAGAACAGAAAAAAGAAGTCCCTTATGCAAAAAAAAAAAAAACACCCGTATTGATCTCTAGCCCCTCTCTTTTTTATGTTCGCTCCTGTCCTCTTCTCCCTCCGCGCAGAGAGCGGCATTATGAACGTCAGGAACCAGCGTCAGGAGCACGGGGCCCCGCCAGGCCCCGGCCAGCCGTGATCCGTGTTCGACACGACGACACCGCTGTTCAGACAGACCGCGGCTGAAGACGCCGGGGTTGGTAGCACGGCACCATTTACACCAGCACGCCCCCCCCCTTCACTCCTTCCTTCACCATTTCCAGCTGCCCCCTTCCCCCCTCCCACTCTTCCACCCTATCCCTCACCCCCTCTTTCGCTCCGACCCCACCACCCTAAATCCCCCTAGCACGCGGCGACATGGCAGACAGGCAGCCACGCAGACAGGTGACCGTAAACAATTAATCAACATGGTGACACCTCTACATCTGCCAGGCCCAACACGGGGAGGGGAGCTGTCAGCTAGCAAAACAAAGCAGCCCCCAAACACACACACTGACACACACGCGCACACAATTGTGTCGGTGAGTGGCTCACTAGCTCATAGTGTCACCCACAAAACGTAGAAGCTCTTGTGTATGAAATATTTACCGAACATGCTGGAGAGACACGACATGCAATTTTTAACAACTTGATTTCTTTCATCGCCGGTTGGATGTCATTGGATGACGCTTGACGGTTGTGACACAGCAAGGTTCCCGCATGCAACGCTGGTTTAAGCAACATTACTACTTGGTTGGGTTCAGGAAAAGATGGTGAAATATTAAGTTAGGTTTAGGAAAAGATGGTGAAATATTAATGTAGGTTTTGGAAAAGATTGTGAAATGCTTAGTGTTGCTAACCTCCTAAGTTTCTAGACTAAAAGCAGCATTTTTAAGTGATCTTTTTCACGATCATAAATAAAGACACTAAGTTGTCGAGCAGTACGCGGTCCTTTACTGCTTAAGCTTTTTTTAATAATAGGCTGTTCACCTTTCAAGTAAATCATTAACTAAACCAGGGACAGGTATAGATCCATGAGTTACACAACTTCAAATTCCTAACGAGAAACTATAGGTAACATGCTGGGAATCTACACTTACAGGTCACACACACACACAGCTTACTCTGTGGAGGAGAACAACACGCAAAAGAAGACACAATTCTATTAAATCCTGACACACCAGATCAGTTGCACCTTGCTTAAAAACCCTAAACCCTCTGGGCTTTGGCTTAGGTTTTTAAAAAAAGGAGCAAAACATGAAGGAAATCTGTTATAAAAACAACTTTAAAATCCTCAAACAGCGGCTGACCACCCATGCCGATGGCCATGTGCAAAAGGCTCCGAGAGGGAATAAGACTGCAATCATTCCCCAAAATATCTATTACCGATCACAAACCAGCCTGGACACCGCAACAATTGGCAGAATTCTGTTTAGTCTCCTCTTTATACTTCCTTCTGTTTCATGAATCGTGGTTATCTGGGTTGTGGTCCATGCACTACTCATTATGAATGCCTGTCATATTCATGTATTGTGCTTTAACTCCGTTACATTATTCTGTACATATGACGTGTATTTTTCCTGTTCATTCGGGGAGAGGGATCTTCCTGTGTTGCTCTCCTGGAGGTTTCTTCCTTTTTTTCAGTGTAAAAGTGGTTTCTGAACCAATGGGAGGTCGGATGTCATGTGTGTACAGACTGTAAAGCCCTTCAAGGAAGATGTGTGATTCTGGGCTATACAAAATGAATAAAATTGAATTCATATTCATAGAATGTAATGTAGTATTGCCGTGTCAAGTGGTTTTCACACTTTCCAACATTTGTCATCTCCATCCAGCGGTTTCCATTTTCATCCTCAAGCAGCGGTCAAACAACACAATACTGCTTTCCCACCATCATCTGTTAAAAGGTTAGTTCAACCAAATTACCAAAAGAAGACAAAAACATGAAGTGATTCGCAGTGCTTAAAGGCTTGACAAAAGAAAACCAAAGTTGCATCAGCGTGTGCCTGTTACTCTTGAGTAAGCCATCTGGCTAACAAAGCTTTCCAGAGGGACTACTCCTTAGAAAGTCATCTGATCTCAGTGACAGAGGGACAAAACTATCTAAACGTCGAGAAACAACCAAACACAAAATGTGTTTCGAGGCGGCTGTGGTTCAGGAGGCAGTAGTGGGTAAGACACCCAACCCCAAATGTCTTTAGATGACCTAACCAGCACCATCAGGGTAGCTCGCTGCCATCAGTGACTGAATACTTGTGTTGGTGAACGACCTGGTGGAAAATTGTTAAGCGCTTCTGCTTCTTACTTTCCGATTGATCCCCAATGTGGATGTGGCCCGTTACCTCTCACTGATGCGTTCCAGTGTTCCAGGATGTTTTCCTTCATACGCCGCCATTGTTTCCATCCATCCCCCATGCCCTGAAATCCTGCTGCAGGCCAGAGAGCTGGGGCCGAGTGGCATATTCATATGGATGAGTGTTGCTAACAGGTGATGAATGTCAGAGCCGCTGGAGTCCTATTGTCACCGGGGACAAGGAGAATCCGAGGGGGAGATGGAGAGGTCAACGCTGGGATGTCTGCTGCTAAAGTTTAAGCAATAGCTGACTTGTGTCATCCGTCAATGGAGACACATTAAAACAGGCAACAGCTCCCCAGGCTATGATGGATTTACCTATGTCTACATGTGTAGTATTATTCTTCAGACGGGACTTTTTTCACACGAAGCAAAGCTTTGCGGCATTAAAAAAAAAAAAAAAGACAAATCTTGATGGTTTTTCTGCCCTATTAATAGTTTGTGATGTTTCGCTGGATGCGTTATTTTTAGTTGGAGCTTGTTGACACCAAGGGTAGAGTGTGCCCGTGCACAAACACTCCTGGGGATTCTAATAACAATGCAGCGGTCCCGGGGAGCCACAGAGCTGCGAGAGCTGTCAGGCCCTTTTGTTTCAAGGGGCCACTCATTACATTACAATCCCGAAAGATAAGGCTCCTTCAGGGGGTACAGAAGGCCACGGAGGAGGAGGTATTGTTCCTCACTCCATGCACTCTGCCTTCGCACACCTACAGGAAATGCAGTCCTCTGAGATGAGTTTAACAAAAAGAAAAGAAAAAAAAAAAAGGATAAACGTTCACAATAAGAGGATGTGGGCAAATGGCACCGCTCACCTGGTGTGGGGAGGAAGGAGAGGAGAAAGAAAAGAAACACGGGTTGAGATTAACCTGCCATTTTCGTAAAGGTGATCATTACGCTGCCAGTTGGAAACTTCTCGGATGAGAGCTAAAGGCGAAGGCACAAAGCTTTCATTCGATTTGGTTTGGTCTTTACAGAATGGCTATCAGTCTTGAGTTGGAGGGGGAGGAGTGAAATGTACAGAGTTTTTTGGGGGGGTTGTGTGTGGGGGGTAAGAGGGGGTGGGGCTTGTTTGCCGTTTGGGTTTGACTGCATCTCACACATCAAATTGAAGCAAAGTGTAACATGTGAATGTTGTGACAAATGAGACACACATGACAGAAAGCAGACGTAGGTGAGAATTGGAAAGCAAAGGGAAGGCTTCCCTGGAGAATATGTGTGTGTGTGTGTGTGTGGTGTGTGTGTACATATCCTGCATGTGTGTGGGAGGTTTTACAGCCGCTGAAATGTATAAAAGCGACATTCAATTTTTAGGTAGCATTATAGGAAGGCTTTTTCACGTTTAAAAAGTCATTGAAGCACTCTGCCTGTAACCATCCTAATAAGGTTAATCCTCGTTGCGACACATGTAGTTTACTGTATGTCACAATAATCTAAATCCCCAACTTTTTTCAGCACGAGCCGTCAGAGGTTTAACGCTGATAGCAATGAATGGAAAGCTATAGTCTCCTTCTCTTTGTGGCCGCTCTGCTGATAACAACCCCGTCTTCTTTCTGTGCTACGGATTTGTTTTGCCAGACACAGTTTGAGGAGGAATGCAGTTGCTGCTTGGATTATGTGCATTGGCCCTCCCAAGTGAAGTAAATGTGACAGCTTTGTAGCCACGCAAGTTGTACGCTTACATTAAATGTACGACTTGATACATCCGCGGTAATCCATTGGATTACAAAATGTAATCTCATCCCAATACTTTGGATTTGTCTTTTAAATAAAACTATAAATATTGCACTCTTTATCAGAATAAAAAGGATGCAAACAGTCAAAAAATATATTGGAACAAACTGCAGGTACTATGAGTGTTCTACAACATGTGGGATGTTTCTGTAGCGGTTTTGTTACGTTATTTTTTTTTTTATCACAGGCCACACAAAGGACTTTGCTCTGTAAACCAAGAGCAGCTCACTCAAAATCATCCATTTTCAATATAATACATTTTTAAATTATACTAAGTGTGCCAGCCATAAACTGTAATGGAATGACTTGAGTTATTATACAGTCGAACAAATTTAGAAACAGTCAAATGATATTTATTTTACAAAAACATGCTGGCGTAAACATTGACAAAAGTAACCATAATCTAATGACATATTGTTTTCTAATCTGGTCTGATAATGACCTTCTTTAAAAACATTTCTCATTGATTACATCATACAATCAGATTAACAGACAGCTTTTTTAAAAACTTTTTATATTTAAGACCATCATTCCCAAACATTATGACGCAAGTGCCTAAACATTACCTTGACAAAGTTAATTCTCTAGAAAGAGTAGATACAAATGTAAAATGTTTGTTCTCATTGTGAATGAGAAATAAAAAAATTATGAGGGTGCCGACGGTGAGATCACGAAGGAAACTGAAAGTTTTTCATCAGACTAGAGCGTTATGCATGAATGCAGGCAAACTTAAAGCATGACTGTGCACACGTGGAGAGACACTTCCGTGAACAGGTAAAGCCAACTCAGCCTGTGTTTTGGTTAGCTGAAATAAGGTCTGTTGTTAACACTAGCTTAAAATAGTCTGACATGTTAGCTATGACATAATATCCCACCAACTCCCAAGTTTTGAAGGTTTAGCCTTTATAGCCCCCCCATGCAGAACAAAATCACAACCACCATGCAAAGCAAAATGGGCATAGTAAAATGGGTAAACACTACAAATTAAAGCAAAACAGACTAAAGCAAAAAGGCTAAACAGGTGAAATGATTAAAGTTAAAGAAACAGGCAAAAGCAAAACAGGTGAAATCGAAACATCCAACCAAAGCAAAACAACTAGCACAAACAAAACCACAAGCACAAACAAAACCACAAGGACAAACAAAACGGCAAGCACAAACAAAACAGCAGCAGGTGAACCTAGAAATAATAAGCAGAGATTAAAACGGGTAACACCATGCTGCAATGTACCTACAAGTAAGTAAAAACTCACCGCGAGCCACCACAGGAACCAAAAGGGAAGGAGGCCAGGTAAACAAGTGACTTTTATATTGGCACTGATTAGGGGCGGAGCCAGCCTGAAGGCTGCGTTCAAAAGCACTTTTCTAAGGGCGCGTTGCCCACTACAACTACAAACTGGAGTAATTGACTTCCAGGTGTTCCTGTTGCTTTTCAAACGTGTCACACGTCTTAAGGCGGGATTTCTGCAGATTTTGAATACAGGCTTCAACCAATTAGAGGATGTTTAGGCATAAAGCTTCTAACTTTTCCATTTTTGAACCGAACGACACAGTTCTTTGACTAAAATTGTGAGCAACAGGCCAGTGATTTGTTTTATTGTGAATCCTCCCGCAGATTCCAGTTCTTTATGTCATTATCTTTCCAAAGAGGGGTGTTTCAACTCTATAGGTTGTTATTTCGGCCTTTCAACGTGGAGTTGAAAACACTCGGGGCGCCTCAAAAACGCTTTTTTGGGAAATCTTTTTTTGGTCATGCTCAATGTTTATAGTAATGTTTCAAATGTATTAGATAAGTATTCGAACTCATTTGGGGTTCATATCACTACTTGAACACAGACCTGCTAAATTCTCGAAGCTCATGCCCCGTGCGGGTCACTTTGGGGCTCAAAAGGTTGTGTCTTAAAAAAGGTAGTTGCTGAGGAGTGACTAAATACGACCACTAAACACCCCCACCGTGTTTGGAGGCGCCGTGAAGTCACGTGACCGTGGTGTAGTTTGTTCATAGACTCAACGTTAGCTAACTACTTCTGCCATTTGCATTCACGCTTAAAAAAGAATCATAGAAGCGCTGTGAAGATAATCACGCTAAACAGAACGTGTACGTATCATAAATGATTGTTTGCCACAGAGAATATTTTCTGCAATAATTCCAAAATCTATCAATTTTGGGGCGTAAACTAGTGCGATGCTAACTTCTGGTCTCGCCGCAGCACTATAGAGACGGGGTTCTTAACCATTTTGTGAATTAAAACCATTCCCTAATAAATAAGAAAGAAAACAAATACAACACAACAAAAATAGAAGTATAAATAATGATATGGTCTGTAAATACGTGTTATGACACTGTCAACTGTAATGACTGAATTCAAATTGAACAGAATTTACGGGGTTATGTTTGCTCACCACGGGGTTTTCTCCCACATCACTTTTCAATTTGGTGTCACTGCATCCGAGGGAACGTTAGCTCACCATAGCTCGTTATTGCCATATTCAACATTATGCGTTTCAGCAGGCATTTGAAGTATATTTATTTATTTGATTTTTTTTTTTTTTTTTTTGCACATTTAGATAAAAAATAACTAGCTTACCATTTTCATAATACTTTCACTGAGCCCCACTTTAGAATAGGTGGTATAGCATGGCTAGTATAAATGAACATCAACATTAGTTCACCAGCAAGATGGACGTATCATTACACCACGAATGCAACAGCCATTCCTGTTAGATTTGTTTGTGTAGCAAACTGACGAGTTTTTAAAACACCGTGGTCATTAAGGTTCCAAGAGAGTCAGTAAGGAAGTAACCCCCTCGCTTTGGAAAAAAACAACAACGACACTTTCATCAGTTTGCTGTCTCTTTCTTTCTGCGGTCCTTTAATGTTTCTGAAAATGCCACCAAGACCATCCTTAAAAGCAAAGATTAAAAGTGAACATGGGTTGGAGAAATGTTTGATACTTTGATCCATTTGTTTTGCATCTCTGTGTAGGGCTCAGTATGTGATATATCTCCTAGCTGGAATAAAGCAGCCAATAGATATAATGAATGTTAAATACATTTCCTTCATGGGTGAATTTAAATTGTGTCGTTTTCCATTACCCAGCATATTGGCATTTTTATTTTTACTGGAATCTGGAAAGAATCTGGAAATCTGCAACGAGGTCCAGTGCAAAAAAATAACATTTCTCGTCATCGGTTTCTGTTATTAAACCATCCATCCATTGTCACTTTGGCACAAGATAGGATAGCAAATGTTCTTTCACAAGAATCCCACATAGGTTAAGTTGAACTTCCCTCCAGAGGGAATTAGAAAGAAAAGACTGCTGATCTGAGCTCAGAGCCCGAGGCAGCTTCAGTTCCGACCAGCAGAGAAAGCCTGAGAGGCTCCACCTGAGGAAAAGGGCTGCTCTTCAAAATGTAGAATATGACCCAATGGTAAAATAATAATAAATGTGTCGGCCTCACACCGCTTTCACTCTCTCACCTTCTCTCTTTCTACGCCTGCTCTGCTCGGACGGCCATTTAAGCTGTCTAATTATCCATACAGAAATAATTGGTCCTCCTTCATGTACAATGACCCTTGTGTTTTGCGCATATATATATATATATATATATATATATATATATATATATATATATATATATATATACGCGTGGGCAAGCACACACGTGAAAACGCGTGTACATGTGCAAATCAAGTTTTCACCCTGACAATCACAGCTTTAATTAAATTAAAGCAAAGGTGTTAAAGCTGTTGATTGTCAATGCGAGCGGGTGAGGGGCCCGTAATACAATGCATATCAATGCAGCCGTGAGTGACTGCAGTCCCCCAGGTGTCAGCCAAATGAGTGTGAATATTCAGCTTTTTTTTTTTCCCCGGCACTTAACTCTCATTTCACTCTGATGACATTTTATTAGCTTTCCCTTGGCATTGCTGGCAGGGGAAGCGGCACACAGTAAAAAAAAAAACAGCTCTTTTTATGCCGTTCGTTCCATCCAGACACAAAAAGATGCAAATACCAACAAAAAAAATTGAAAAACACCTCTACGGCCTCAATGTGTAGGTGGTCTCATTTCAGTTTTTTATCATGGGAGTTTTTGCGACTAGTTGAAGGAAAATACAATATATTCCATATAACAAATGGAGCACTAAGGCAACAGTTTCATAAATAATAGAAATGATGTTTTTTTACTTAATTCGAGCCAACTGGTGTGAGATGTTCTTTCCATCCTCCGCCTCTTCCAGGCGTCCACGCTCGAGCCCGCGCTCTTCATGTCGGGGCGGATCGGCGCTCGCCTCCGATGGCCACGCCCCTCCCCAGTCAACTCTCTGCGCTGCACATCGATTCAAATGAAAACAAGTTGCCAATCCAAATAAACACCATGTCAAGGAGTCATCCGAGCAGACAAAAATATCTGCCCAGCATGATACCGTAGGGCAGAGCGCCACAGGGGCGCCGGTGCTCCTGACCTCACGGGGGGTCCACAGAGGCTTGTGAGGTGTATGTGGACACATGCGTACACTCATGTGTGCATGGGTGCACATATGAGTGACTAATCATGTGTAGGCTTGTGACTCTAAAAGACATGTATCTGGTCAATAAGTGCTATCACTGTTATTGCGGCCGCTGCACTGTCTTAAAGCTGTTACGGGAAAAAAAAAAAGGCTCTTGACCGCTGATCAACGCGTGCCTGCGAAGTGTCTCATGATTGTCAAAATTCGAACAAGTTCATTCGTCTTTTTTTATTGAGAGAAAGGACCTGGGAATGCATGGATCAAACATGTTGCAGTTTAGGACTATTGTTTGAACATGAAAGTTTATTCTTCATCTTAAAACCCAGCGAATACAAATTATGTTGGGAAACTACAAAGTTGTTTAGCCAATTACATTGTTGGGGGAATTGTTACCTGGATTATGTTCCTTGTTTTCTTGTGTGTATGTGTAAGTTTTACCAGCGTATGCTGAGAAATTGGTTTGTATGATATCTTACAAAAAACACCTGTCAAACACCTGTCAATTTAATCAACTTCAGTCTTTACAGGAAATAAATTGGAACCAAACAACTTTTGTTAGGTTTAGGAAAAGACAGTGAAACACTTAGTTAGGTTTAGGCAACACAACTACTTAGTGAGGTTTAGGAAAAGATCGTCGTTTGGATTAAATTATCTTCAAAAGTGTGGTTAGTGAAATGCGTAAGTTACGTGACATACATCAACATCTTTTCTCGACGGACTGTGCGGTTTGGTTCATGACTAGGTGGACAACAAACAAGTTTATTTTGTGGGACATGAACGTAGGTACAGTAAAGCTTCGCTCGCTGGGTGAAGGTCCAGCACGTGAAGAACGAAAGCGGTTTTGGCCACAAAACATAAAAAATTGCATCATGCGTGTTGCTGTGAGCTTCATATTATAGAGCTGCAGAGGAGATACTGTAGTGAAAACCAATAAAATATGCTGCCAGTCAACATTTTACTGCTACATTCAGAATCAACACATACAACAATTACCAACGTTTCTTAATTGTGTTGATGGGGAATGTACTAAAGCCAGCCATTGAGTTTTTTTTACAATACATGTACTGTGTAAACCAGAGGTTTGACCTTTGGAAACAATATGTGTAACAAAAGTTCAGAAGTTTACCTCCTGGCTTTTCTGAATTTAAGAGTTGAGATTATTTAGTTTCACAATGCTAATGTTTCTGTTCTACGCTGGAGGCGAGCTGCAAGCCTTCATTGCTATCGAGTCATTGTGGGGACATAAGAGCAGGTTGTGGGCAGCCCTTTAGTGCAAAAAGTGTCTCGACGGGCCTCAAAGTGGAGCCATCCTTAGGGGCGACCATTTGAATCCGACAGCAGTCGCCTCCCGTGCTCTCCATTTGAGTAATGATGATTTGGGGTTAGAATACAAGGAAATTTCCTCAAGCAACCTAGAGGACCTGTGACCTCTACCTGTGTCCTGATGCGGTCCCCCAGGGGCCCCGTGGAGATAGACGGGCCGTGATAATCGGTAGGACCCCACTGAGTGCGAGCACAGCCACGGCCCAGAGAGGACAGAGAAGAGCTAGTGGTCCACGGGGCAAAGGGGGAGTGTGAGGCGGTGGGGGCGGGAGGCGGTGGGGAGGGGGAGGGGGGGGCGAGAGCCATGGCTCTCGTGGTGTTTTTAAGGTCATACTAATTGCCACGGATGTACAGCGTGCCTTCAGTTAGCCCCGGCTCTGCCGAGGAGGAGGAGAGGGGGCTGGGGAGCTGAGGAGGTGGTGGTGCAGGTGTGGACCTTTAATTAAATACCACTGCAAAGGTTAATGCAGAGAACCAGGAACTGCAGCCACCGTTAAGTGGAGGACATTTAAACACGGGCGAGAATCTGCCCCACACTGTGACAGTGCATGAGTGTGTGTGTGTGTGTGGGTGCATGTGTGAGTGAGTGTGTGTGACTGGGCGCATGAGTACATGAGTGAAAGCAGAGATAGAGAAAATTCAAGAAAGAGCAAAATTCAATCAATTTTTCTTGGCAGGTGCAAGAAGCCCTCAACAGCCGTTGCACAGAAATAGAACTAAACTCAATCTATGGAAGTCCAACAGTTGAGGAACATATCCAGCTCATTGGAACGTCATCAGACACAACTTCATCCCGTTTGCAGAATTTTCACAAAAAGCATGTCAAAAGCTATATTAGGAGGCACCATCACTCCCTGAATAACCTTAAACACGTTGTGTGTGTGTGTGTGTGTTTGTGTATGTGCGGGGTGCACGTGTGTGACCCTTGATAATTAGCACCATCTGCTATATTAGAACACCTCTGGAGAGACAGGGTATCTTCACGGAAGCAAGACGGACAATGTGACAAGAATTTCCTCGCTGCTGACGAGACACAACGATGATGCCGGAAAAACAGAGAAATGTTCTCTTTATTTAGCCGCCTTTCCATGTTCTGCTTTGAGATGTGTTTTTTTATGCAGGTAGACAGTACAGGCAAAGCCACAAGGCAACATTTTAAAAACCTACAACAACAACAAAAAACGCTAAGAGATTCACAGCTGCACATTGGGAACGCTTCAATGTTCGAATTACTCCGAAAAAAAACAAAAACTAAGATGTCTGACCCCTATTACTATTTTGGCTGGAAATCAGCAGCAGAATTTAGAGCACTCGCTCACATACAAACACACAGACACACACACGCAGACAATCATAGCCACACACAAGTTGTTCCTCAGAGTCACCGCCAGGAAACCACAGACTGGAAAAAGAGCTTAGGGACCGTTTCAGCACAACAAAGATATTTGCAAAGCCAAAGAATACACAGAGAGCCCAAATCCACCAATTCAAATATGTCCTCCTCTGAGAGAGAGAAACGCTCCTTCATCTCACATCTCAAATTAGGAGAAACACACATTGTATTGTGTCGGTACAAACAGCAAGCTTTTATGTAAAAAAAAAAAAAAGCCCCCCAAAAAAACCTGTCTCTGCGAAAATTTCCACGTGAGGCGCTCATCGTGCGCGTCGCCGAAGTCTCCGCAGCGCTTAAAGCCACGGCGTACCATGAAGTGCTACGAGGCCGTGGAGCGGGGCCAAGCTGTGGCTTCGTTAACTCCAAACCCGCCCGAAAAAAAAGAATTAAAAAAAAACCTGCTATTGGGCCTTCACTCAAAGCAAAGAATTTGGGTATTCATGTGGTGTTTTGTTTGTTTATCACCGTGTTACCACCACGAGTCTTGGTTCAACACATCTCATTTTCATCCTCGACATGAAAGCCGGAGACAGTGGAATTTCTGCACTGTAGAATAATCTCAGTTAACACAAGCCGGTCCCAGCTCTCTTTTTCGCTTTGAATTACCACCCGCAGTGGTTTTGTTGTCCCCCACCACCACCCTCCCCCATGTTTCGATAAATAATTTATTCTGTCTTTAAAATTCCCTCATAATATGTACCTTTTGGTATGCAGAGGAGTGAGGAGGGAGACGGCGAACGTGCTCACCGGTCTTTTGTGGCGAGTAGGCGGTAGTTGACATATGACTATGCGGTTGGGATTTCCATCCGACTATTTGCTCGGGGTTTTTTTTCACAGCTTGTGTTCGGCTCTACACTCCTCCTCCAACTCCTCCTTTCGCCTGCACCTCCTCAGCCTCCGAGTGGTTCTGCCGAACCCCTCCGCAGATTATTGTTTGTTCTTTCTTTGGGAGAAGGCCAATCCCAGCAATCATTGCCGCCATTTTCCCAACAAATGAACAGTGACGTTCGTCGTACACCGTGTGGGATTCTGTCGCAACCCAATTACAAGCTGATACTCGTGCTTATGTTGAAACAAGGAGGGCTTTGCAATAACTTCTAAACTCTTTCTTACATTTTTTTGTAGTGATTCTGCTCTGATTAAGTACAGCGGTCATTTTTACGTGAAACTCACATCTAAATCAGCACGTATACAGTATGCAGGTTTTTTTAAACATTGGAAAACCTTTTTTTAAATGGGCTAGACTTCCCATTGCCGGTAGTTGAAAATGGCTTTCTGTCATTTTTGTTTTAGGTGTGATATATTCAGCATCACTGACACTCGGGGGAAAAAAAGGCTAGTAAACAGTGAAAACGCTACAGTGGTTACCACTCTTTTTTTAATATCTGCCACTTATTCAGTCTACTCCATGTTGATAAATTGTCCAAATCCTTGTTGACTTTATTTAATACATCATGTCCACCACTGACAATCAGACGCAGAAAAGGATGAGTTACGACTGAATTTACAAGGATTAGAAAACTCCGTAGAGGCTCCGTAGTCCGAACTTTTCACAATAAAAGCCCTTGAAATATTCACTTTGTAGCTGTTTACCAGATGAAACTCAAATCTTACTGTTGCAAATTTGCATGCTATATACGTGAATAATTTTGATGCAAAATATTTGTATTTGACATTTACTTTTTGCTTATTAAACCATTGAGCAAAGACCTTCACAGAGGGACAAAGACAGAAATGCTTTGTATTTCATGTATGAAAACGTCTGCACTCACTTTGTTTCACTGCAAGATCTGAACTTCGGCGCAGAAAAAGAGCAGCTTTTACGTGTCATGACAAACTCACTCATTTTCACCGACTTAACCACACCGCTTAGAGAAAGTGGGTTTAAAAAAGCCCACTTTCAAGACTTATTAGCTATCTGATTTGTTTAGCTAGAATTTAATTTGGCGCTGGCGTGCACACATGTGAACTGCACCAAACAGCGGGAGCACAGATGTGCAACACACTCTACACAGAAGAGGAGGAGGAGGATGTATGTTCTCACATATGTCATGAACTAAAATAAAAAAAATCTTGTCACTGATGAGTGTGAAAGCAATGTGTTTCACTACATCTAAAAAGAACAAGGGGGAGCCTTTTAATGGTGACACGCTCATCTCCTCTCCACACTAATCCCGACTGCTGTTTCCTCCCAATTAACAGAGTTTGTGGCGCGCAGGAGGCCTCTTTACTCCAGACGCGGATCAACTTAGTTCTCCAAGAAACTTTGCCGCCTCTCCCTGCACACGGGATAAAACAGGAACACACATGCGACTGGTCATCGAGGCTCCTCCTGGCTGCAGACATTGTTTATACATGCAGATTGAAGGAGCAACATTCAGATGCTGCTCTGCGCTGGCACCCTGGGCAGAATGGCATAATTAAATGAATTGACTAAAAGGGATGCGATGAATATCCCAGCACAGTATCAGGTCGGCCTCGCTCACAAATTAAAGCCAGGGGCCATAGAGGGTAAACATGAATTCATCTGAAGCGAGAAAGCCTGAAGAATGCACTCAGGCTACTTTTCCATTTTCTGCGTCCGTGATGTTCGCTCTCATGGATTAACTTTGATTTGATTCTGTCAGAAATCAACATGCCTCCTTGGTCTACCTTCCAATTTGAGCTCAAAATCTGCATCTGTTATGTTTCAATTATAACTTTTTTTCTACTGAAAATATTATTTTCAGTGTGATTTACACACAAGTTAATTGATTCAATTGCAATGTGCGTGTTTATATAAGGAGACAGGTGCAACCGATGCTCCGCGGTCTCGCCTCCTTTTCACACAAAAGGTGTACAATGCGGCGCATAAACAAACATAAACACAACGATTACGATTCGCAAAATAAACGACAACCGTATTTTCTCACTTTTCTCCGCCGCATACACAAACCTGAGGAGCATGCGGTGCTAAAACTGGAGGCTAATTAAGTGACAGACAACAGCCCACGAGGGAGGCATATTCCTATTGCATCAGAACAGCGGCAGCATTATAGTGTAGAAGTTTCATGAGCCACTTGTCAACTTGTCTTTTGAAATATGAAAAAAAAGCTTTCTCTTTAAATCAATATTCACTCTAGAGAAGGGCATGAAGTCAACCTTTTGGATATGTCACAGGAAGCATTGTGAAGGAAGAAGAAGTGGTACCAGACAGGCTCTTTTATGGCTCACATGATCTGTGTAAAATGTGTGGGGTTTTTGTTATCTTATGTCCCTCAGGTAACACCTTCTCAGCAAGTGGCAGATTCGGTTGAACTGGGCCCCTGCACCGACTGTAAGAGAGGCTACATACCATAGCGAAGCAGCAGACCTCTCAAATGTCTATCAGCAGATTAGAACATTTTATAATAATGTCTCAGCAAATGCAACAATGTTTTGCATGTAGCGTTAATTTTTCAATGAGACTATGACTTCACAGACTCTGTGAGGCCTTACTAAGGCACGGTGTTGCTTTGAGCTGAATGCTAACGTCCCCTTTGCGGACAGTGACTATGCTAACACACTGATGTTTACTGGTTAATGTTCACAATGTTCATTATCTTACTTAAGCTTGCTAGCATTAGTTAACTGCCCCCATTTGCTAAGTCGCATCTCTGAAGCACAGACAGGCCAATCATAGCGTAGCATCGGGTCAGGCAACTATCCAACTCTGCTTCATAGTCGCTCATGCAAAGATTTGACATTTTCCTCATTTTTCGGCTAGTTTAGGGGATTTTGATCTAGTTAGTCTGAGTTAAATGTGTTATAATGATATTAGTAGAGGTTCAAACATTACATTTCGACATAAAAGCCTGTTGGGCTAAAACTAGCGGAGTATGTCAACTCATCATTAACTAGCTTTAGCATGTCTATGCCATGCTAGCTATTATAGGTACTCTTGACTTTATTTATTTGATGTGGACATCACAATGGCATTAGAATTTCTAGCACATATCTATGCACAAAAAAACATATGCACTGTGTCGAGTGTATATAGCGAATGCTAATTTCCTACACCTGTCCACAGGAGGCTCTTTTTTTCTAAATAAAACATACAGAATATATATATATATATATATATATATATATATATATATATATATATATATATATATATATATATATATGATGAACTGGAATAAAAAAGGAGAATACATCCACATATACATGGATAGATACATACACAAAGTCTGAGGGTGGTAAATACGTGAACATTGTTGTTTTTCTCTTAACCATGATTTAAGACCTTAATTAAAAACCTTAAAATCGTGTTGTACTTTCAGTTCTGTTGGGAAACAGTTTCATTGCTCTGCTCCTCGAACAGAAAAGGCTGACTGACCAAAGTAGGTTCTGCACATTGCAACATGGCAGTTCCCGTTCACTGAGGCCCGTGTGTTAGCTGTAGTCATGTGCTGGTGTCTTTTAATAAATTCATTTAGGAGGGAAGGAGCATTACCATGTATGCAATTGAAAATAAGTTGTAGTCTTTATCCGTTTTATATCCTGTATACATTGTTCAAACACATATTGTTAAGGAAAACTCAGAAGACCGTGAGTGTTTAAATTTAAAAAAAGGAAAATCATGGCAAACTATCAATTTAATTGTTTTTTCAGTCTGGATACAAGCGGAGGACCAAGTAACCGATGGACCTTGATATCCTTAGAGCCATTGCAGGTTGCACAGATAAAGATTTTACAATTTCTATGTTAATAAAATGATGTTCAAGTATCTTGAAAGCACACATAGTGACCATATTGTTTGAAATGAACATCACATCTGACCTAAAATGTCATCCAATGGCTTTTAAATGAGCATAGAAACATACGCTACAGTTGAATGAGACAAAGACAGCAACGGGAGGCAACATGGAACGAGACACATGACCACCCGGTTGCCGGACTAATGTTCTCGCTATATGAATAGCTCCACAGTTAAATTACGTCTAATTAATTCACTTCATTAAATCAAATGTGGTGAAGTCAATATGAAGGGGCTTGCATGAAAAAAATGGGATGAGCTTGCGGGTGACACTTTGCATCTTGACACCAGGCCAGCAACACACCTCAACCTTACGGTGGCTTTAGCGACACAAAGTGACCAAACACACCGGTGTGTTCTGGGATCTGATGGATAATGACCCCTTCTGTGGAGGTAAACAGGTGCTCAGGCTGTAGCTGGGAGAAAAAATAAATAGCGGAGCAATCCTACACTCCACATCTCCATGTGCCAAGAGAAAACACATTTGCATTGTGGGCCCAACAATGGCCGTGCATTGTGATGTAAATGCTCCTGAGCATAGACATGCATCTAAATCCAACGACGCGCAAATTGTCCAATTCCAATGCTCTTACAGTTTTGCATAGCCGCGGCGGTTCAGAGAGCATCTGCATTAGAAAATGCTTCGGAGTGCTCAGATGAAGACACACTTCTGGATCACTGTCTATTGTTCAAGCCGTGCGCTTCCCTCCATACTCCAGCCTGGGTGTCAAGGTGCAGAAACGCAACTCGCTTCTGCGCATCCCCTGCGCTAGACTTCTGAGCCCCCATACTGCAAGTGTCCAATTAACAGTTCCTCTCGGAGATTGCCGAGATTGACTCTCAAAAAAGCTTCCCTTTGTGCTTCTAATGAGTGGCGCTTTTGTTGACTTATAGCGAGAAGGTACACCACAAGACCGAGCGAGGCAATCAAAACAATCAAGCGCTCACACGGAATTAGGGAACGGAAGAAAAAAGCTTTTCGATAAAGGGATCAAATATTGAGGCACGGGCCCTCGTCACAGTCAAAAGAAGAAATTCAATCAGACAGGATATGGTAAATAAAGGAAACCATTTTAGGCGCGGACGGGTCTGACCGGAGGGTTGTTGTGTATAACGTTAGACTGAAGAGGCCAGTAACAACTCTGTTGTGCATTAGGCATGCCTCTTATTGGCGAACAGAGCCCCTGCATGTCAGGCAGAGGTGGGGCACTGTCCCTCGAGTCCACTATCACAGCAGGTTAACCTGGCACTGCTTTTCTAAGGACTGATTGCCAGGCCCCCCCGCAGCTCGAGGTAAACTGACAATTTTCCATCAGCAGGGAACATGGCTTTATTAGTAAAAGTAGGGGGGATGGTGGGAGGGAAGTGGGAAAAGTGAAATCAAGTTCACAGAGTCGGCGTAACGTAGGAGAGCAATAAAGTGCAGCGCTTAATCCTAAAGGTAATTATGTCAGCGTCTAATGTGAAACAATGGGTAGTAAAGTTGTTGCAGAAGATTCAACGCATGCAACCTTTAAGCCAGGAAATAAAAAATGTACCTGACAAGAAGGTATCCGGCTTCAACACGGCTTTCGTGAAGATCTTTTTTTCTTTTTCGGAAGGAATTTTGCAAATAAGCTCTAGGGTATCTTTCATAGCAGTCAGATGAGACCGCAAAAAGACAAGTCTGCATCTGAAGACTTACTTTATTGTCGAGCGGGATCTCATCTCGAGTTGACTTTTCTGACAGGTGGGGAAAACATTCACCTGAATAAAAGCCGCAGCCCTTGTATCAGAGATGAGACGGACTCTGAGAAACAGCAAATCAATATCATCCCCGGGCTGCATGTGAATTTAGAAGGAGCCAACTCAGGCAAAGATATTACATTTTTCAACAAAACACCAGTAAATCTACAAACAAACACCAGGCCATGAAGCTATCTGGGTAAATGAAAAAAAGAGAACAACTTAGAGGGCATACAAGCGGTGCCTTATGGTTTTCAAGGTCTCCATTTGTTTTTCCGTGTTCCACTGTCAGGTACGGGGAGAGGAGATAGCAGTGGAGAGAATGGTGAGCCGTAGAGGGTTAAAAGGCCATGGCCGGGATTATAGCACAAGTAAGGACCCCATACTGTGGCCTGACATGCCCACCAGCTTACAGTGCATTTTTCTCTGACAATGCAGGGTCACACACACACAAAAGCATGAAATGTTTTCACACACGTGTTGAAAGACGAGTGAAAGCGCTTGACGAGCCTCCTTCCCAGAGGTTATCCGTTCGTGTTTTTTTCTCTTCCTTCCAATTAATAAAGTCACGTTGCAAAGTCAAAAATTGAATTGTGGGAACACCTTTTTTGTCACGCTCGTGGCGCGCGACCTCAATGGACAGCGAGGACGTTCACAGCTCAGGTGTGCTTCCTCTCAGTTTCACAGTACCATTGAAAACATTCCATCAAAAAAACCATCCCCAATCATATACGAAGACATTTTAACACTTTAAAATCATTGTGCGCGACAACCATTATCTCATCCTCTCACAATTTTTAACGAGAGGCCGCGAGGACGTGGCGAGGGGCCGGGTGGCGGTTACTGATCACCATGGGAGCTAGCTACCCCTGCCGCTGATGAGCCCATCCGTCTGTCTGTCCACTGCACCCTCAGACATGTGCGAACACGCATAATCGTCATAATTCCACTCCTGCCCTGGGCCCTGTCACCTCAGCCACCTGATTAGGGCCTAAGTCCCAAAGGTATCAGTGGTAAAGCTCCATTAATTCCACCCTTAGCTTCACACCCGCCCTGTCTATAGCCTTTCCATTAAATATGGCATATCGGAGGCGGCAAAAGAGAGAGGGATGTGTATAGTGTTACAGTGCACGTGGGGGGCTGTTATTCTCGGTGAAGATCTCTACGTGCATGTGACAGAAACGAGGGATGCTTCTCGACGTGTCATCGACGTCGCTCCCCGATGCAGCACAGGATCGTCTCTCATCAACAGCCGGCAACGACACTTTTCAAATCTTCAACACGCGGGGGGAATTTCTCATTCAACCCGAGTATGTTTAGTACGGCAAACTGTTTTCCCTTTCAAATAAACACAAGTCCAAGTCGTATTTTTGTTGCCACCAGCCGTGAAAATACCTGTCGCAACGATTCCTCTGTTTTCATGTAATTCCCCATCCTCCTGCTTCACTGTAAGCGCCTGTCAACAGTGCGTCTGATTCGCGTCTCAAGTGTTGGTGGGACAGGGGCTCCCGCATGGCACTCCTGGACCAGGAGGGAAGAGAGGAGGGGGTCCAGAGGGGCGAGCCTCAGTCCTCCCTCCCAACTCAGGAGACTCTAGGTGGGAACTAAACTTAGGCAACACTCCTGAAGAGGGGCATCGCACACCCATCAACGCCTCCTTTGCGAGGTGAGCGGAGGAAACGGGAGACGGGAGGGAGATGTCAGGCTGCTGCAGAGCACCGAAAGCAACCGCTGCGCACGGGGCGTTTCCTGGAGTCATGTTTATATTCATGTTCCGCAAGACAAATGTGAACGCTTCAAATATAACCAAAAATATGCATAAAACTGGCACTGAGACGAGCAGAAAGTATGTGCTGCCCTGACACTTGTTTGTACCAGGCATGTAGACAGACGTAACTATACGATCCATCACTTTTCTTTGGCCTTTAGCTGTTGTGCCTGGCCTTTCGCGGTGAAAAACATGGTCTTCAAACTTTCCCAAAATGAATTTCAACTTGTTTTTACTCCTAAAGGTGCCTGTTTACGCTGAATACCTCACAAGCGAAGAGACGGGAGCGTGTGCTTTCCAATGTCTGCTCAAAGAAACTTTTATCAACATACGCTTTTGTATTCCCTTGGGGGCCACAGGGAAAAGGTTAGTTTAGTTTGCTTGGTTTTACATTTCAGGGCCAAATGGCCAGGACCAAACTGGTGGTGGATGTTGGAGAGGTAGCAGATTTGCCTGACAACAGGCCATCGGGGCTGTGAAATTAAGCAACCTGCACATTTGTTATTCAACCTAACCTCACGATGCCTGTAAATAAATGCATGCTAAATGTTTTGCTTTTTCCATCATATACGATCCACTGGTATCGTCATATCAGGGTACTATCTTCAGGAGTATCGCACAATGTATAACACTGCCATAACCTGTTAGATTGCTGGCAAAGAAATCGATCCCAGCAATGGGAAATACACAAAAAACACCAGGATCCACCGTGCATCGGGCATTGACATGTCAAGTGCTAACTGACTGCCAGTCAATACGCTCACTGACCAGAAAGGTCTCTCACTGTCAGGGGACTGCGAGGTATGAGGGGAGGGAGGGAGAGAGAGAGTGAGAAAAAAAAATTGGAGGTGAAAGTCAATCAAATTAGCTCCTTCCAGCCCACTAAACCTGAGAAACCAGAGGCTGGCAACCAGAGCATCTTCCGAGAGCACTGACAACAATGTCTACGGGGTGCAATCTGAGAGGCACCCTGCAGGGAAAGGCTAGCAGCGATGAAGCCGGAGGAAAAAACTCAACAAAACTCTGACCTCTTCAGATATATAATGCTCAGGACTACATCAAGAAAGTCAATCAATAGCCTGTATCAATCTGATGACCAAATGGGGGAAAAGAAAAGTTGAGCGCCGCTGATTTCAATGTGGCAAAGCCCATACGCCAGTGTGCTGTTTGTTTGTCTCTCCCCACGGTGAACGGAAGCCTCTGGAGAGAAGCAGAAAGTGGAAACGCCGGTAAGATCAGAGTGATAATGACTTACTGAATGAGAGTCTGTATCGCGGGGACCGCAAACCGGTTTGATCCCTGTCCCCCTTTCATTTCCGTCTCATTAGACGAAACCTGTGGAAGTCAGACAGCCTTTTGCCACCGATGTGCTTTAAGGCATTAAACATTCAACACAGTCGTGTCACAACACATCGCAAATTGAATCATCTCGAAGCGAGGGGAGAGCGGCCGGGAAAAACTCGACTCGGCTGCTTCTTCCTTTGGATTGAGCTCGTGTTCGAGGGGCTGTCTTGTACGATTTTTTTTTTTTAGGGAGAAATCAATAAACGGCTTCTGAAAGGAAAACAGAGCAGGTGACAGATGGCTAGGAGGCGTGTGTGTGCGTGTGTGTGTGTGTGTGTGTTAAGGGGGAGTAGTAGGGGGCACATTGCACTCTTTCCCGTGTCATGTCATATAAATCTGTTTGAATATGAGCGGTGACTCGTGTTTTCTGATCACTGGCTGAGTGTGAGTGACAGCAGAAGGGAGAGCGTGCTCACACCTATGGTTCACTGGCAGGAACAGTTGAACCAAAAGCAGCGCTTGTGAAACTTTCCCTGATGTGTCACATTGTATTTTCAGACGGGAGAGATCAACAGGGGGGGGGGGGTTGGGCTGATTTGCAGTTTTAGTTTTTTACATCTCTGTAAGCGTTGCGTTGTCACTGTCAGAGAAAAACAAATCAGATGCCGTTTACTATTAAGCAGCTGCGCGACAACAATCGCACACGGGCTTCTTTTAATGTCAACGGTGTCTGTTTGAATTAAGACATTCACCAACAACCCACGGAAAAAGTTGGGCCGTTCACCAGGATTGTATTTTTCACACAAGACAGAAGGAGCCAATAACGTGTCAAAATATCGAGGCAGGTCGTGAAATAGTCCCAAAATACGATCTATTGGTTTCCTGTACAGAGAAACCAACTGTCGAAATAAATGCTAATGGAGAGTCAAATAGGGTCCTTTTTCGGAGTGGACACACAAATGACATGCGTCCATGGGACATAACAACAGTCGAAGCATTCGCACGGAGCATTTTAAAAGGAGATGGGCGGGACCAACAAACACAGGACTTTAAATCGCAAACCAGTGTTTGACTCAGCGTTGTGTTTTTACGGTTGTGGTTTGGCGCCCACAACTAACGGGACAGTTTTCCTTAAACTAATGACGTGGTTTTGTTGCCTCAAACTAATATTTGTTTTGTTGCCTCAACCTAACTGTGCATGGTTCTTTTATGCCCAACCATGAGGCTTTGTCAAAACTAAACAGTGATTTACTTGCCTAAACCTAACATGTGTTGTGTTGCCTGAGCCTAACATTTGTTGTGTTGCCTAAACCTATAACATTTGTTGTGTTGCCTAGGCTTAACATTTGTTGTGTTGCCTAAACCTATAACATTTGTTGTGTTGCCTAAACCTATAACATTTGTTGTGTTGCCTAGGCTTAACATTTGTTTTGTTGCCTTAACCCAAATATCCGTAGTTGCTACAAGCCCAACAATGATGTGTTTCCCAAACCAACTAAAGTAGTTGTGTTGTCTTAACTTAACTTCAATTTTTTTTATATAATGTCATCTCACGCTCACGCTAAAGCAGCACTCTCTAACGTAGTCCGCACCACGTCTGACCCGTGCGAGCTCGGCCCTGATTTGGCCTCTGGAACTTGACTCCCAGCTGGGCCTGACGTCGGTCTTGGTCCAGCCGGTGGTCCTCATGACAAAGAAATACAGCAGACTTTTCCAGAACAAGCGCTCAAAATATGAAATGCAAAAATTGGCAAAGAGGTATGTTCCATTACTTGGCAGCATAGACCCTATAAAACGTTTTTTTTAAGGCACACACACACACACACACACACACACAGCGGCCAGTCACCTCACTGCAGCGTGTCCCTCAGGGCACAGCTCTGGTCTGTTTGAAGATCAAAGCAGCTGGGGTAAAACAGCATGTTTACAGGTGTTGGGGAAATTGAAAATTTCCTCGGCTGAGCGTGGTTTTCCAATGGAAGAGGAAGTCTTGACAAGTAATGACAAGTTTGTTTTTATTCACAGCACCTGCACCCTCACAGCGACTCGTCCCAGAAACAGTATGCGTGGACACAAAGATGTGCAAAAACTGCGAAGACATTTTGGGGATTTTTTTTTTTTTTTTATCCAAGCGATGCCATTAGCCTGGGTGTGTGTGTGTGTGTGTGTGTGTGTGTGTGTGTGTGTGTGTGTGTGTGTGTGTGTGTGTGTGTCTGTGTGTGTGTGTGTGTGTGTGCGTGCGTGCCCGCTTGGTTTTGTGTTGGTCTTTCCAGATAATTGGTCTTTGATGGTACACCTGCTCCTGTCTGGAAGAGCCTTGGCTGCAGCAGCAAAGAGTTACCTGAAAAACGCCTCACATTAACAGCACATTACCCATTGTGGCGAATACAGAGAGTTGGCAAGGTGTTGTGTCGGAGCCATATTGAGAACCTCGCTGCAAAAGCAACAGCAGGGGAGGATGCTGAGTTTGTGAGGGATTAGTTGAATTCTAACACTTTTTTGGGGTGGGGGGACCACAACAATGAGCACACCTCAGTCAAGCTGGAGTATGTCATTTACTCTGCACCGCTCCACTTTGTGTTCCCTCTGTGTGCATGAGAGGACCAGTCATGCCAAGCTTTTCTGCATGAAAGGGAGAGTGTTAAGCTTTTTGAGGCTATTTGTGCTTCTGACTCTGTAGTGTTTGTGTCCGATGGGAGGCGCCTGCGCCAGCTTCCTTAAAAGGAGTAGGGGGTTTTGTTTGTTTCTCCGCCGTGCCAGGAGAAGTGACAGCCATTCCGGCTCTTTCACAGAAAACACATTCATCTGTGTGAGAAAAGGCGGCCGCTGAACTCAGATGAAAGGCCGCGGGGGCTGCGCTTGCACAGGAAGGCAGACTGTACATCGACTTCAGTACAAACACAACACAGGCCATGTCACAGACGGACGGACAGACCGAGGGAGATCCAGACAGAGAGATAAGGGAGGGGCGAAGGGAGGAGAGAGGGAGAGAAAGATTACTTTCCTCCAAGAAACAGGCTAACAATGCATTTGGGAAAGAATGAGGTTCATTACAGTGAACTGCAGTTAATATGCTGTTATTCTAATTGTATATATTTTACTTATAAGCTCATACTGCTCTGCTGACTGACCTCTCTGTTTCCTGCTTGATTAGAGACAAAGATATTATAGTTATCATAAAGGCCCAGTCACTAACAGAGATATTAGTTATTTTAAAGGCCCGGTGACTAACAGCCTCCTTCATGCATGCACACCAAAATAAAAGTCACTTTAATTAATATAATGCCATAAAAATATATATATTATTGTAGGTTTCTGTAGAAACTACAAAGGACATAAACAACTGCATTATGAATATAACATTGTATTGTATTTGTGTGTTTTATTTTAGGTTTCTGTACTAAAGGGTATACAAAAACAGCATTATGCCTAAAACATTTTATTGTAATTTTGTTTTTTATTCATCCGGTTGACTATTTATAAGTAATATGCTTTTAACATTGTTAGATAGTTTTTAGATCTATTAAATAAAATGTGTATCTCCATAGTAAGCAGCCCGCAGCTTCGTGTGACTACATGAATAACAAAGGCCGGAGAACGGACACGTGCTTTTCATTGGAGCTGTTTGAATTCAATTAGAGGAAAAGGCGTTGGTTTGAAAAAGTTTTCTCTGAAAACACGGAGGCCGACAAACTCCTCGTGAGTGTGTTCTGGGAGCGAGGAGGCCCCGAGGAGAAGGGTCGGGTTCAGACCCCATCAGGTCCAGAGGAGACCAATGGGATGTGTCGAAGCGAGGCAGGCTCTTAAAAAGCTTTTTTTTTTAATTCCATAATTTAAATGTGGGTATTGACGACGCAGTCATTCATAATTTTTTTTAAAAAAGAGCATCGTATTGTCTGAAAACACGGAGCGTCTTCCTCACGTGATTTCCACCACGTGAACGAGGACAACGCGCGCGCAGGGGAAACAGGCGCAAGTTGTATGTGCAATATTTATTTCATTATTTATGTCATCTGATCTTTTTTTCTTTAAAAAAAAAAAAGTCAAAAAGATTTTACTTTGGAACAATTAATTTGGACATTTACAAAAGTAATTTGAATCTCGTGATTGGTTCGTTGTCGTTATGATACAAGTTATTTATTTATTTATCTCCTAATTTCTTCATTTATTTGTATTGTGATCATTATTTCATTGTGTAATTATACATAGATTATTGTATTATTATTTTACAACACATCCTTGTAATTATGAAAGCCGTCTGTTATTTTAAAGACCATAAGTCCATAAACGCTGCGCGCCCTCACGGCCTCCGCGTGCGTCATATCGCTCCGCGTGCGTCATATGGCTTCATATAAAAAAAAAGGTCATCCCTGTGTCACCACTCACGACAAAACATAACACATCTCAAATATGTGCTTTTAAAATACACATAAGGGAGATTAAAAAAAAACAAAGTATCCCATAATCAAAGGATTATGAATTATGAATGACTGAGAGCAATTAGCTATGATGGGGGTAAGTTGGGCTGCTGCTATAGTTTTATATCTCCAACCTTTAAACGTCGAAATGAGAAATATTTATGCAAAAACACAACATGCATTACAGTAATACATCAGTGAGGATTTTTTTCTCCCAACGTGGCAAGAAAAACAAGTTAACCGTGCGCAATCAGTGTGTGTGTGTGTGTGTGTGTGTGTGTGTGTGTGTGTGTGTGTGTGTGTGTGTGTGTGTGTGTACTTGTAAGAGAGAGAGAGAGAGAGAGAGAGAGAGAGAGAGAGAGAGAGAGAGAGAGAGAGAGAGAGAGAGAGAGAGAATCCATCCATTATGATCCAAACTGCGGCCACAAACACGCCGACGCTTCACGCCTCGTTCACCTGACTTGACTGACAGGTGCCGCGTGCCTCCGCGCCAACAAGTAGAGCCTCCAGGACGCGCGGAGCGGCACCGATTTCATTTCGTTCCCCGCAGCCCTTCCTTCCATCCGCCGCGCGCTTTAACCCTCAAACCCGCAGCAGAACAGCTGATGAGCACCGCCACGCAACCCTCAGTTAAACAATGCGTGTCCCGGGACATGGACACGCTGACCTCTGTGTCAACTGGTGTTGATAGAAGAAGAAAAAAAAGAAACGGGTCCACCTCACAAGTCTGCACCTCTCTCTCACACACACACACACACACGCGCGCGCGCGCACACACACCAGCGGGGGCGCAACACTCATCTTCACTGACGTAGCCGAGATTAAGTTGTGTGAAATGGAACAATTATACATTATTTTTCTTCTCCATTCCCCAATAACTTGCCCACGCTGAATTCTACCAATACACCGGTGTGCTGCTGCAAACTGCTGATGGATTGTTTGAGCCGGCTCTCCCCACGTCATGAATCCATTTCAATAAAATAAACAAATACAAAAATCCAGATTTTCTCTTGTTGAATGAACCTGTCATGAAGGCTGTGGAGTAGAGAGAGCGGCTGCAATTAAATAAATGAGTAGAAAGAGGCTGAGACAAGTTCAATTGTTATTATGCTATAAATAAAACATCATCCTCAAATGGACGCGAATAAAAAACGTAGAAGTTCCAGGCAGGTTGTCCTCTCCTCCTCCTCCTCCTCCTCCTCCTCCTCCTCCTCCTGCAGCGCGTGTGCGCGCGCAACAGCGCCACTTCTAAACACGCTCATGCAGAACGGTTCAAATTGCTCGCTGAACTTATTACATGAGCACGAAGCTTTTCCACCCTGAACTTTGGCCCGAGTCCACGCGCGTCTCCAGAAGAAAAACTGCACCTCTAGGTCTGCACCAGCTCCAGCCTCCGGTGAGAGGCAGCCAGGCAGGCGAGGGTGCGCGTGCGCGCGCTCTGAGAGTATTCTTACAGTAGCCTACTGTACAAGGAGCTGTGAGAAGAAGAAGAAAAAAAGCATCCTTCTGCGGATCAATATCTGCGCAGCTGGAGCCGAACAGGAAGCAGCATCGACGCACCATGAGCTGACCTTTCCCACTCCCCACAGGTCACACCTTCCTCTGGGAGAGGTCACGGGCCTGAAGGGGCCTGAAGGGGCCGCGAGGAGGCGATTTACAAACTGCATTTAAACCAACATCTCATCCCGAGACAAGTTCGTCTCAGTTTGACCACTTTTGCCAGAAAGGAAGAAAAATAAGAAGCTTGACCTCTTTTGGTTGGTAGATTTTTTTTTTACTGGAGCAAAAGCATATTTTTGTACAAGAGGATGAAACTGATTTCACTGCCTGTTTGTAATCAGCAGGCCCTGCTGGCCCTTCTCTATTCAGCACATGGCTCTGTAACCGGAGGCCACGTTACAGCCTGCAGTCTAGCAGCTCCATGACACACAGAGGGCCACTTGCTGCAGGAGTCGGCCTGCAGCGGATATCTGCCAACGTCCCACTGTTGTCAGTGTTCCTGAACGCCTCCGCGAAACACAGAACAGCAACCTCAACCGCCCAGCTGACAGACACTGTTGTTCCTCCTTCAGCTCATTTATAGCCATAACAAATAGGCCCACTTGGATTGCACTAGTCATTCCACAAAGAGCCTCAGATCTGGCAGCAATCTGTATCTTTACCCACAATGCAGTCAAATATAAAGCCAGCCCGTAAAACCATCTGAATGATGCAGGGGGACACGCGGCCGGCTCCCATCACAGGCCACAAACCAGAGAAGCCACAGCTCAGAGGCAACGGGCCTGTAAGCCCAGTCAAGTTCAAGTTCATCTGTGTGTGTGTGTGTGTGTGTGTAGTGTAGGGGGGAGGGGTCACATTTACAGGTTTGTGTTTTCAAATAAACTCAGTAAGTGACCTGAGAAAATGTAAAGTGAGTTTAAAGATGAAGAGCAGCTCGGCCGCGTGGCCTCTGAAGGCAGAACGAGGACGCTTTGTTCGCTCGGGTTTGTTGGTTTCAATTAAACCGCTTTAAACACAATATGTTAACGTTAGAACGCTCTTCCCTGCTTTCTCGACAAGTAAATTCAGACTCGCTCAGATCCCCCCACCCCCCCCAAAAAAAATCTCCTGTTTTCTTTTCGTGGCAGCGCAGCAGCCACCTTGTTGACGGCCTGTCAGCACGCTTTGCAAAGCCTGAGGTGAAGAGTCTGAGATGAAGCGGCTGAAATAATTCCACAAACAAAACTAAGAGGCTCCCAAACAATATATGGAACTCTGAGCCGCGTCAGCCAAACCAGGAAGCAAGGGGAAAAAGTCAAAAGGGGAATATTTAGCACTTGCAACACCTTTTATTATATTTGTATGCAGTAAAATTCTTATCACAATAAGGAAGGAAACACCTCTTAAAACTTTGAACAAAAGCACATAACGAAACAACTGCCCATGTTTAGCTCGCAATTGTACATATTTATAGTAAAGAAACATTCTTTTATAAATACTGTTTCATCTGTAGCAAGTAAATACCATAATTTAATTACAAATGGATAAATATGGCAGTTGATATTTACAAAAGGAAGGGTGTGTAGTTACAGAAAATTGAACGGCACAACGTTTATTTTCCTCACAATCCTCCAGATAGTATTTCACAATTCAAACTTGCAAAGCACAAAACATCACAAGTTAAAGCCCAGCAAACTAAAAAATATACATTCACAAGCGTAATATTGTGGTCTGTTGGAGTTAAATGTTAACTTTGGCACTCGTTCCAGTTTATAGATGTTTAGTATAGTACAATCAATTTGCCTTAGGATCACAATATTCAACATTATAGTACAATTTTTTTTTATTGTAATATGTGCACTAAAAGTCCAGTTAGAGAAATAGCTACCATTGAAGGAACATCTATACACCAAAGACTGACAAACTATCACAACCGATGGGGAAAGTGGGCTTTTAGTAAATATGTACAATATGAAATACACCTCGACTATAATACATATTTTCCTCTGTTGATAATCCTCATCTTCCCTGGTGAAAAAAAATACCATAATAAACCAATGTTTTGTGTGCCCCTCCAGTGTGCACGTGTCCCAAATCTCCTGCTGGACGGTCCCAGTGCTGTGAAGTGAGTGTGTGCCGCTTTCGTTGCAGCTCAGTCCTACACGTACCATTCACTGAAATTGGAGGAGAGGCCGCTGTGGCCGGTGGGGTTGTGCACCGCCGAGGCCGGGGACATGGTGGTGTTGCTCTGGGTCTCTGCAGTGGGAGACACCAGGCCCGGAGGAGTGGAGGACTCGTAGCCGGAGCTGGCTGCTGGTGAGGACTCTGATACTGGAGGGGAGGCTTCGTGGACCTGGAGGGGAGGAGAGGGGGGGGGGGGGCATCACCAATTAGTATTTACAATCAAGCACCAAGGGGAAGGATTTAGAGGAGAATGAAAGATGCACAATATATTAATTACACACACAAAAAACACTATAATAAACATAATGGAGGCCTGACACACACACACACACACACACACACACACACACACACACGTCCTGGTGTATTTACCTTCATGTGTTTCCGTAGAGAGCTGGGGTGTGTGTAGGACTTGTCGCACATTTTGCAGAGGTAAGGCTTGTCCGACGTGTGCACGTGCATGTGTTTCTTTCGGTCGCTGCTGTTTGCAAACCTTCTGTCGCAGCCTTCAAACTCACACTGGAAGGGCTTCTCTCCTGTAGGAAGGAGGGTAGAGGAGGGGGGGGGGAGAAAAAGAAATGTCAGAGTGTTTCCCACATTTGTGTTTTATTTTCTGAACAGATAAAGCCTCTGGCTGACAACAAGAGGCCGCGCAGCTCACCGGATGCGTCGCCATTCAAACGCGAAATAAAAGAAGTTGAGGTGCAGCGGGATGATCACATTCACAGCAAACGGTGTCTGTTTTAAAAACTACTCTGGTGATTTCCACACCACCACCATGTGCGATATTTAAGTTTAAGGCTGTTTTCAGAGCAGAGATGAGTCGGCGTAGAGGGGGGTGGGTTCATAAATAATGCGCATAGTGATGTGGAGGGGGGTTGGAGAGAGGGGGGGGGGGGTAAGGCCGTCCTCACAGTGGGCCTTACAGAAGGAGAACCATTTGCCTGGGAGACAATAAAAATCTAATTAGCACCTGACCGATTTCATGGCACCCGCACCGTAATGTATTTCCCCGAAGAAAAATGAGGGGGAAAAGAAAATGTGGAGAGAGAGAAAGAGAGAGGGAGAGAGGGCCGGCGATGGCCTCCCTCCAGTCTGGCACCTCCAGCGCGCATCTTATCTGATTAAAAACAGGGCTGTACGCGGCTCAACCTCCACGCGACACACACTTCTCCAGAATGAAAACGAAATCCATCAGGAGAGAATTGTATGTAAATAATAATACCACCACCACCACTACTACCACACCACGCGAACAATCCACGCGGCAGCTTATGGGACGCACAACGCGAGAGTGCGTGGAAGCTCCACTAGCAAACCAATTGATGTGATTTACTACACCAGCCTGTCTGCACGCAACGCGCCACTGTCCCCTTTGACCCAATTTCTTTTTTTTTTCTTTTTGCAAAGTCCCCCCCCCCCCCCTCCACACACACACACCTCCCATAAAAAACAGTAAAACATCGGCATGCCATGTGAATTTATTATCCAACACGTTTATAAGGATTGTTTGGATAAATTAAAAATGTGCCCGTGCGATGCAATAATATCCCGCTATTCTTAACTCGTTTGTCCCCCCACTCTCTCTCTCTCTCTCCCTCTCTCTCTTTCTCCCTCTCTCTCTCTCTCTCGGATGTGCTCCTAAATCTACTCTGCCCTGTCCTGCGGATACTATCGACTTTAGTAGCCTGAAATAGTCGCTGATAATTAGATCTTAATTCGTGTTTGCCTTGGCGAGGGCGCGTGTTTACAACGGGGAAATAAACGCGCACGCCGGCTTAGCAGCAGCGAGTCCTGCGTGGTCCTCAAAACACAAAGCAATAATAAAAAAAAATAACAATAAAGAACAAGAAGAAGAAGAGATCAAATCAAAAGCTGGCACGGTTGTGTGTGACATATTTACCTGTGTGCGTTCTCTTGTGTATCTTCAAGTTTTCCGACCTCGCGAACACCTTCCCGCAGCCGGGGAACGGGCACGGGAACGGCTTCTCCCCGGTGTGCACCCGAATGTGGTTCACCAGTTTGTATTTCGCCTTGAACGGCTTGCTCTCCCGCACGCAGTCCTCCCAGAAGCAGACGTGGTTGGTCTGCTCCGGGCCGCCGACGTGCTCCACCGAGACGTGCGTGACCAGCTCGTGCATGGTGCTGAAAGTTTTGTTGCAGCTCTTCTTCGGGTTGCTGAGCTGCTCGGGGTCGATCCACTTGCAGATGAGCTCCTGCTTGATGCACTGCTGCCGCATGTAGCGGAAGAAGGCACCGGGGTGGTGGTGGGCTGCCATGTTCATCCCCATGTTCATATTCATGGAGCCGTACTGGTTGTGCAGCTGCGCGGCCGAGTACGGGTCTGTCCGCGGGCTGGACACCTGGTGGTACTGCTCGGAGCGTCCGAAAACCTCCCCGGGTAGTCCGAGCCTCATTTGCCCGTTGAGCACGTTCGGGGAGCCGTGGGACCCGTGCTGGTCGTGGATCCCCGGGAACAGAATGTGGCCTTGAGTGTCTGTGTGGGAGTGATGGAGGGACCCCGCCGCGGGGCCGAAGATTGCGTGCTGGCCGCCGGCCGGAGAGGACTCCCCGAAGCCGCGGCTGCGAAAGAGAAAGTCCCGGGTGGAGTTGAACGGCGAGCTCGCGTACGACGTGACATGGGCGGCGTGAGCCCCGAGAGCCGCGGCGGGGTAGCCCGGCGCCTGGCTGGTGAAGGCAGAGCTCTGCCCCGGGGAGAGGTCGTGGTTGAGCTTAAACGCGCCCATGTGCGCGGAGTCCACGAAGCTGTTCTGCGCCAGGCTCAAGTCTCGCTCCTGCATCTCGCTCGCCGAGTGATGCCTGGCGAACGACCCCACTCCCAGTCCGGGGAACTGGTGCCCGGCGTCCAGTAACATGATTACAGTTGCTCTGTTGTTCTGATGATGTTGTTGTTGTTGTTGTTGTTGGTGGTGGTGGTGGTGGTGGTGATGATGATGATGATGGACTGGATTAAATCAAGGGGCTATGCGGCGAATTAAGTTAAAGAACAAAACAAATCAAATGGTGGTGAAACGATTCAACTTCCAGACCTTGGAGACAACATATCAGGCGGGATTGGAAACCGCTGCTCCGCTCACGAGGAGACAGAGAGGGAGGAGGGGGGGGGGGATACCAAAAAAAAAAAAAAGAAGAAGAAGAAATCAGCTCGGCTTATCGGATCTACTTCTTAGTTAACTTGTGCCTCAAAAAAAAAATCCAAACGAAGTGAGGAGTTTCCCCGAGTCCTCGTGTCTTGACTGCGACAGTTGGCTGCGTTCAACAACCCACCCCCCCTTCATACAAAATTTAAAAAAAACACCCAAAAATATATATATATGCAGTCGGAAGAAGGAAATAATTATCTTACTGGGTGTCCTCTGCGCGCACAGAGCGAGAGGGGCCACAAGCAGCTCAGGGTAAAAACGCCGTTCCGATTTTTGGGGGGCATGGAATTTATTTCTCCGGGCTCGCCTGCGTGTTCTCGCGGAGGGTCCCTGTTTCTCCGTGGACTGGCTCTCCCTCCTCTTCCGCCCCCTTTAAACTGCAGCCCGTTCATTCGCTCCTCGCGCGCTCATTGGCCGCCGCGCCTCATCAATCCCAGGTGCTCCTCCAATAGCAGGTAGCGGCTCGGCCGATTTAATAGCGCATCGCCATTTTTTTTTCCACTAATAATTACCGCCTACTTTTAGAAGAGGTTTTTTTTTTTTTTTTTTTTTTTTTTTAGGGAGAAGGGGGGTTTATCTAGAAGCGGAGGGATCGCGACAAGGGAGAGCAGAGGACATGTTTTGGGTTGTTTATATTCCAGTAGGGGCCAACTTGTCGTCATTATATAGATATAAATGTAACGTTTTATAAACAATAATTAAATTGGAGCAAAATGTTACGATCGAGGTTAAGAAATGCTATTTTTTAAAACCTAAATATAATGCTTTAGCTCTGTGTTTTTTGTGTTTCGTAATAATAATAATAATAATAAAACAATCACGCTCCTGTCAGCTCATAGCGCCGTGTTATTATACATGTGGCCATCAATTAAACACGATTTCTAAAACTGGACTATGTAGGGGATAAATGTCCTGTAGCCCAGAGAAGGGAGGGCGGGTGTTGGGAGGGGGGGGGGGGGGGTAAACTGATTGCAGCCATCTTCACTCCCATAAAGCATCCAATGATGTTTGATATATGCTATAATTTTATTGATTCCCAAAGTCTACTAAAAAAAAACAACACTGCGTTGCGCTTTAAAAAAAGAAAGAAGGAAAGCAGAATGTACTAAAAATGCAAGAACACACTATTATATTTGTTGTTTTTACGGGCTGAAGGTTCTAACACCTCATATATATATATATATATATATATATATATATATATATATATATATATATATATATATATATATATATATATATATATATATATGTGCTGGAGAGCACGGTATAATAAATATCTCTATTGGAACATATAGCACCTATGTGTTTAAAGGGCTGACATAATAACCGCTCGTTAAAGTTAAGATGGAGTTCACAGGATCCTGACATGCAGGCGGTGGTCCCGCAGCTGAAGCAGAACATGTGGCTCCATATGGAGTCTGTTGGTGGCGGAACCACAACTGGGCCTGTCGCGGTGCTCCATGAGCCGACAACCTGCTGGTTGTTGCGTTCTTTCCCCTTTTGAACGGTTGCATATGTTGCTGGTTCTGGTTCTCGCGTCCTACGGCAGCGGTTAGGGGACATGTTGGTGAGCCGCGTTGTGGCCTGTGAGGTCGAGCCTTCCCTTTAGTGAGGTTTTATGTGTTTTACACTCTTCACCATATTATCTGTATTCTTAATGGGACTTTTTTTATAGCTCAAACATGTCGCATTGACAGAGCAATGTCATAAGAAAAAGGTTTTCAAAAACAAAGACTTGCTTAATTTACTGGCAACTTTCCAATACAAGCATTCAGTGAGAAATGGAGATATAAATATACACACACACGCGCGCGCGCGCGCGCGTACAGGCTATGCCCCACATCTGCTCATTCACCCACAAGTCAAAGGAAGTTTACTTACATTTTCACCAACTCAGAAAAATCCCACAAGTTGTTCCGTTCCTCTCTCTCTCCCTCTCTCTTCTCCCTCTCGCCCCCCCCCCCCCCTCTCTCTCTTTCTCTGACACACACACACGCACACAACTGCGTCACCCTCCGGTGTTCTGAGCATGCAGGCAAATAGTGGCGAATGAGAGAGAAACGTTCACAAACTTTTTCCTGGGGGTGAAGTTGTGCGTCTCTTCGCTCAGACTGGGACAGGCTGAGCGGTGTGTGTGTGTGTGTGTGTGTGTGTGTGTGTGTGTGTGTGTGTGTGTGTGTGTGTGTGTGTGTGTGTGTGTGTGTGTGTGTGTGTGTGTGTGTGTGTGTGTGCGCGCGCGCCATTCTTCCCAGTCTATTCCCAGTCTATTTCAGCCGGCACCACAGGAAACGCAGGAGCTGATCCAAGTTCAAAGTCACGTCTGCCGACCCTTATAAGAAGCTCTTTATTTCTCTTGAAGAAAAAAAAAACTCTCCATATAGAGAAAAGCGAAATAAAATGTAAAAGAAATACAAGGAGAAAAGAAGAAAAAAAATCTACCGGGTACAGAGAGGCACATGGCTGTTTCTGTCGGAGAAGAAAAGGAGGTCCTGCCTATTGAAGCCCCCCCAGACCAACAGGTTCTAGTGCCAGCAACATGCACGAGACGTGACCCCGCGGAGTCTTTAAGCCGGAAATACAGGAAATAGGTTGTGATGTGTAAAGTTATGACGCACAGCTAATCAATAAAGGCAGCAGTCTCGATCACATAAAGGCGCATTGCCTGTGTACGTGTGCGTGCATGCGTGTGTGTGTGTGTGTGTGTGTGTGTGTGTGTGTGTGTGTGTGTGTGTGTGTGTGTGTGTGTGTGTGTTATAGTTGAGGGGCCAAAGGCGTAATATTCCTGCTCTCTGCTATCATGACAATATCAATATGTTGACACACTGAAGGTTACTTGTGCGGCTCCCGTGACCTTGTGTTTCATGGATGTTTGACCTCTGACCCGTTAAGACCACATATGTTGCACTCTTGACTCCTTTTGGTAAAATAACCCTGTTTATGACAAAGCGTCATTGTTTTAGAGCGAGGGAGGGCGAGAGAGAGAGAGAGAGAGAGAGAGAGAGAGAGAGAGAGAGAGAGAGAGAGAGAGAGAGAGAGAGAGAGGGAGAGGAAGAGAGAGAGAGGAGCTATAAGGAAGCTATAAGTCAATATGAATTAACCCGTTCCTTCCATAAAGTTCAGAGAAGAGTTTCTACATGAAATGGTGTTTAGAGATGTGCTACATGGATTTATATCCACTCATACGACATGAATAGGCAGAATCTGATATTAATAGGATTTTATTTTTATAAAAATGTGAAAATGTGACATTCGCAAATTGTCCCGGTTAAAGCACGGGGGGGGGCACCCCCCCCCCCCCCTTCCTTTCTATACTCGCAGCATAAAGTATAATTCTTGTTGTTAATTCTGTGCGGATTATGGTCTCATTTAATGTGGTGTTTCATTTAATGCGTATGAAATAGAGCCCCCTTTAAACAAATCATAAACAGTGCACCCACTGCTCCTCGTGTGTTTTATGAGTTTCCAGATGCCCTCATTGGAGCTGGACATGTTTTATTTATTTCACTAAATAACTAAAACACGTGGTCATTTTTTTCTTGCTTTTTTTTGTGACTTTTAAAATGAGTTAAAAAAAAATACAGATGTGACAGAGTCAGTGCAGATAAACACGAGCAGCTGTTCACGAACAATAAACTGCAGCAGGCCGAACTGTTAATTAATACATATTGTTATTATGATGTATTCATTTATTTTTGCAGGACAATATACACGTTATATATCAGTTGTAAAAAAAATAATAATAAAAAAAAAAAGTTTTTGACATGCAGTTTCTCAGCATTTGTTTCTGAAAATCAAGTTCATAAATCAGCTTTTCCCCGCGGAGGAGCGCGTGCAACAGGCCCGGGACATGCAGCACGGAGGAGATCCATACTGCAAGGTCCCGAGTGAGGAAATGTGCTGCTCATTATGTACTTGAAGTTTTTACTTCATGTGTGTGTGTGTGTGTGTGTGTGTGTGTGTGTGTGTGTGTGTGTGTGTGTGTGTGTGTGTGTGTGTGTGTGTTTGAACTCCCGTTCGAGTTGCAGAAACTCTGATGACATGGTGATTTTTGTAGTTTGGAGGCAGATCGATGGGAAAGGTGTCCGGATGAAGACGTGATGACCGACACACGCCCTGCTCAAAAACTTAAATACTAAAATAATAAGTTTGTACTTTGCCCATCTCACTTATGAGCATCATCATACATGGTTGGTAATTAATGCTTATAATAAAAAATAATAATAATAGATGGCACCTTTTACAGGTCAGAGCTCTTGATGGAGACTAGAATAAAGGTCACGCTGTGATACTTTTATTTCCCGGTATGATGTTTATAACTCACGGCCTTCACTTGTAATAAATTTAAGCCAAGAGAAATTCATTTAATGGGATTTATTTTATTGGGGTATTATGAAAAAGTGCCTGCCCTAATAACAATTTATGACATGTTTATTGTTTTTTCCTAACTTCAGCATTTTAGTATGATTGGGTTGACAGCCTACACTACCCATAATTCAATTTAAAGCGTCTTTGAATTGAAGTGCAGCGGTCATATTATTTATATGAGCATTGGGAAGAGGGGTCTTTATATAAAAACTGCAATGAACTTAAAAAATATAATAATTAGCAAACAATATCAAATATGTTTGTGATGATTTAATTTAATTCCTTGTATGAATAATCATCAATTTACCTTCTTTTTTTTATGAAATAGTTTGTATAATTTAGACATGCAATAACTTTCCACAGGTTCGCTTCCTGTGTTTGATATTTTCCTGACAAATCATGTGAGGTCTTAGGAACTTTTTGTTTAATTCTTAAAAATCCTTTTCAAAAACTCCAAAAAAAGAAAAAGAAAAAAGAAGATGCATCCACGCGCTTAATAAATGCGCCTCACCGCGGTCCTCTTTACGCACATACACACCGTCACATACATCTCTCCACCAGCAGCGGGCTTCTTTTACTCTCTCTCTCTCTCTCTCTCTCTCTCTCTCTCTCTCTCTCTCTCCCCCCCCCCCCCCCCCCCCCCCCCCCTCTCTCACCGGTGACATCAAATCAATAGTAAAGGCACATAAACTGGGCTGCATCTGTCACATACAAACGGACACGTCAGTCATCCGCATGCGCCAGTGACATACAGAGAGAAACGCGCTAAAAAACAACAACACAACAACAACAAAAACAGACAACAACAACAACAATAACAACAACACAGATCTGCCGGTAACTTTGTGAGTACAACTTTTCGGAGTCAACAGCGATAAAGAGAGTGAGGGGGCGGATCCCTGCTGAGCCCTGCGCTGAACGACAGCCAATCGCTTCGTTCTCCTAACTGCCAGTCACCAAAATCCGTCCAATACCCGCGGTGCCATTTCTAAACTGTATTCCCCACTGTGTCCTCCAACTGTTGTATGTTCTGCCAATCGCTTGAGGACAGAGTGGGAAAGGGGAGCAAGCAGAGTTAGAAGCCGGACAAAAGAACTTATAGAGCCCTTTATATACATATTTTCCTAATGTTTTAGAGAGCGTGGCGGGCTGAGAAACCACCGCGGATGGACCAGTCAGAGTAGTCATGGAGCCCCCTTTAAGCAAGAGGAACCCGGCGTTAAGACTAGCGGATTTGGCAGCGACTCAAGCCCTTCCTCATCAGAACATGACAGGCTTCCCGGGGCTCGGGGGGCATCACCCTCTCTCCCACCATGCCCACCTCCACCCTGGGGAGCTGGGCAACGACCCCGGAGTGGCACTCACTCCATTTGGACCCGAGCACATGGCACAGACCAACGCTCTCAAACTTAGCCCGTCTCAGCACATCCAGAGCCACCACGAAGCCCAGACCGCGGCGTCCTTCACTTCTGCCCAGACCGCGGTCGGTTTCCCCGTGGCTCACCCCCACTCAGGCTACTCGAGCAGCAGGGACTTCATCCTCAGGAGAGAACTCTCAGCCTCTGCTATGCATGCACTTGGCGACCAGCATAGTTCCGCCTCCTCCCCTCATCACCATGGCATGTTCATCTCCCCAACAGGTGCGTACGGGCACGCGGAGAGCGGGGCCCATTCGCTTTTCACTGGACTCCACGATCAGGCGTCTCCAGGCGCCCACCACCACCACCACCATGCCCTCAACGGGCAGATGCGCCTGGGCATACCGGGGGACATCTACGGCCGGCCGGAGCACTTCGGGCACAGGCCGGAGCACTATGGACCGTCCTCGCTCCACAGCTACAACTCCATGAACCTCAACGTGAACATCGCGTCTGCTCCTCACGGAGCGGCGGGGGCGTTTTTGAGGTACATGCGGCAGCCCATCAAGCAGGAGCTGATCTGCAAGTGGATCGACCAGGATCAGAGTCAGAAGAAGCCCTGCTCCAAGACCTACAGCACCATGCACGAGCTGGTCAACCACGTCACGGTGGAGCACGTCGGGGGACCGGAGCAGAGCTCCCACGTCTGCTTCTGGGAGGAATGTCCGCGCGAGGGGAAGGCTTTCAAGGCAAAGTACAAACTGATCAACCACATCCGAGTTCACACCGGGGAGAAGCCCTTCCCGTGCCCGTTCCCGGGCTGCGGGAAGGTGTTCGCGCGGTCGGAGAATTTAAAGATTCACAAGAGGACGCACACAGGTCAGTGCTGCTAATGGGGTCTTCTGGGGGGGGAGGGACGGGAAAATGTGCCTTCGATCTTCGATGGTTGTTTGTATGTACGTGGGTGGAGAGAGGGCGCGTGCGTAAATGCGCACACACGTCAAACCGAACAAAAAATGTCAAAGAAAAGTTGTGTTCGGTGACGCCTTCGAGTGTTTCATTTCCTTTCTTTCATTCTAAACTTTTGCACCACGCCGACGGGAGGCGGGTTACGAGCATATGATTTGTAGAACGTGCTCACGTGTACGCGCTGGAACACGCGTGCTTGTAATTATCCTCAGGCATGGGACATCTACGCCACTTTTATGTGGAGAAGAGGGCGCGCGCGCATGTGTGTGTGTGTGCGTGTGTGTGTGTTTGTGTGCGGCACGGTGCATGTGTGTGTGTTTGGGACACTGAGACGTGTATTAGTTGTGTACGCATCGAGTTGTTCACTATGGGTCTGAGCTGGAGGCTGTAGCGCCATGCAAACACACGCACACACACGCGCGCACACAAACACACACACACACGCACACACACAAACATTCCCAAAATCGCCCATGAACAAGTGCGTTGAGGTGAATGTCGGCCAGAGCTTAAAAGTTCAAGACTGTGAGAAACAGAGTTCTTGTTTTCCACAGCATTCAAATCTCGCGAGTGCTCTTATAGAGAGTTGCTGTTGTTGTTGTTGTTGTTGTTGTTGTTGTTGTTGTTGTCGTTATTACTCAGGGTGAGAGTGTTTTGGGTGAGTGTGGCTCCATTCTCTTCTGGCCTCGCAGCAGCAGCACCGACGGGCCTCACAGAACGATGCAAAATCCCCAGGGAAATACACGAGTCATGCAGCCAAAAGAAACAAGTCACGAGGAAGTCAGAGGGACTGCTTGTCATTTTGAGAAGACACACCTTGACCCGATGAACACTGGATGTAACGTCATACAAAAAGAAGAAGAGAAATGCATGTTTGTTTTAAGTGTGACAGTGTGTGTGTGTGTGTGTGTGTGTGTGTGTGTGTGTGTGTGTGTGTGTGTGTGTGTGTGTGTGTGTCGTTATTACCAGAGTCCACCACGGTACACATACACTACTCCTGGGGGTCTCTTGAGTGTCACACACACATGCGCGCGCGCACACACACACACACACACACACACACACACACACACACACACACACACACACACACACACACACACACACACGTACACACAAATGCATGTAACCAGAAGGCCTAGAGGCATGTTACACGTGTTCACACTAGAAAATACTTTGGATAAGTGTGTGTGCAGCAGTGGAGGATGAAGTGGACGTGAATAAGCTCTAGTGAGGAGGAAGAGGAGGAAGAGGAGGACCCTCCCCAGTGAAGGAGAGCGGGGCAGCTAGTGAAAGTCCCCCTGCATGCTTGGATTTATTTAAGGTGGTATGTGAGGAAATGCATCTGCAGCTCTCGATGCGTGAGAAAAATGTATGAAAACAACTGCTCGCGGAGGCGCGTCCACGGCGTTCATTGCGCGTGACTGCATCTGTTTTCTCTCTCTCTCTCTCTCTTTTTCTCCACCCCATGCAGGAGAGAAACCCTTCAAGTGCGAGTTCGAAGGCTGCGACCGAAAATTCGCCAACAGCAGCGACCGGAAGAAGCACTCCCACGTGCACACCAGCGACAAGCCGTACTACTGCAAGGTGCGCGGCTGCGACAAGTCCTACACGCACCCGAGCTCGCTGCGGAAGCACATGAAGGTGCACTGCAAGTCCCCGCCGCCCCCCAACACCAACACCAACACCACCACAAACAACAACAACAACAACAACAACACCGTGTCCTACATATCCTCCTCGAACCCGCTGGGGGACCCTCTGTCCCCGCACTCGGAGCCGCACCGGAACCGGAGCTCCGCGAGCCTCTCCCCGCAGGTCACCAACCTCAACGAGTGGTACGTGTGCCAGGGCAGCGGCGGCCCGCACCACCTGCACACCCCGTCCAGCGACGTGCCCACGTCGGACTCGGAGGAGGACTCTTTCAGAAATTCGGACCCGAGGACAATGCTCTGATGCCCCCCCCCCCCAATCCCTCACTTCCCCCCTTCATCCAGCTGCGTTTTGGACCACGTGACCGTCAGCCTCCTCATCTCGGAAATGAAAGTGTGTTGGGATATTGATCACGTGATCCAACCACTGGGAGGGAGAGTTTATCCCAAAGTGACCCCTGACCTTTCGTGAAATGTAACTGTCAAAATAAAGCATCTGACATTAGAACTGGCATTTAAAGTCTTATTTTGAAAGGACCAACCACTTCAAAGTGAGACAATTTCTGAACAGAACTTTCAAACAATTGTTGTTATTATTTTTTTTTTTCAAGAGCAATATGCAGGGTGTCATCATCTGCGTGGCTTCAGACTCAACTGGTGTGCTGGAATGACATGTTTTTCACGTGACCTCCCATCACCCCCCAGAGCAGTTTAATAACTGGCCTGCTATCAATCACTGTCATATTCCAGACGCGTAACCAAAACAAATGGTACCGCTCGTAGCCCGGAGAACGGCAACATAGCAAATGTTGATGGACACAATTTAGAATATGTTTTTTTTAATTTTTATTCTATGTGATTTCTGTAAGATGTGGTACAAACTTTGATAGACGACAAAAAAATAAGGAGGCAAACATCTGAGTGTCTTATGGGGTTCTCATTTACCTTTTCAGATTTATACAATACATGTGTTTGGATGGAATTTTGTAATATTTAAGAACTATTTAAGACTATATTTTATGCAAAATTACACAAGTGTTATGCTCGTTAAAGAGTACGAGTAAGTCCATTGAGACCCTAAATGTCTACACTGACAGGCTTTGGCCCTGTAGGATTTGTATATATGTAATTGTACTGATGCTTGTGAATGTTGTGTAGTTTTTAATTACAAGAAGGAAAAATAATAATGTTGTTTTGTACATTATAATTTATTTGCTGGTATAAATGTTGTACTGGAACTACAGGAACACCAAAGATTAATAATATCAGTTTTGGTGATGCATAGTGGCCTACCCTGCTGATGTTTTTTTTTTTTTTTTTTTTTAATTCATCTTAATTTTCTGGGGTTTGAAAAAAAAAGATTTTTTAATTGTGTTCTGTAAAGAAGAAACATTTACTTGAATAGGCTGTGTAATGTGAAAAGTCCCTTTCTCGCATGCCTTTTGTAGTGACCTGTCTTTCTCTTTGAGGTGCACGTTGGACTTGATGGATATAAAAAAAGAAAAAAGAGATGAACCAGCTATGATTGTGCAGACCCTTGATGTTCAATTTTTTTTTTTTGCAATATAAATTTCATGCTTAAAAAAATGAATAAAAAAAACAACAGGACATATACAGTCAATGCTTAAACACGTGCACAATTATTACGATTAAAGGGTGATTAATACGACTTTTTGGAGATTAGAGAATGAAACAGTTTAAATGAACTGCTTACACGCAAACCCAGCTTCTCAAATGTAGATTCATTTTAAGAACAGTTGCAATTTGTTGGTCAAATAATGACCTTTTTGATTGTGAAATGTAAATAAGAGTCAACAGAACATTAATCCGACTTTCAAAGGGCATGAAAGAGCAGACGTGTTCACCTCCTATCACACATGATATGACACATTCCTCTCAGAGGGAAAAGGCCCAACGGGCCCGAGGAGGCTGGACCTAACGAACTCATAACCTGATGGCGCTCATCTGACAGGCGGCACGGCACAAAGAGAGGCCGGAACATTCATGGAGAAACATGAAGAAGATTTAAAAAAATAAAACATCCTAACAAACCGCAGGGCCTTGTATAGCAGTGTATAAAACAAGCGCTCCCTCCTCCCCTCTTTCTTATTTCCTCCATTAAAACACACGATCTCACTTTTAAAGAGTTGCTCGTCCAGTTCCATAGAATACATAAAAAGATGTGACCAGCGCGAGGCCACTTCAAAGGCGGCGGCTCCTGAGAGGAGGAGGAAGAGGAGGAGGAGGAGGAAGGGGAAGGCGCCGGCCCGCGTGGACGGGTCTTCATGGCGCGTTAGGGGTTCTATGGCGGTCAGGTGGGGAGACGCTCACGTTTGAATGTCTTTTTGCACACAAAAAAAACTAAACACACACTAACTGTCTCTAAGTGAACCGTAAGCAAATAGCTCAGGGTGCACCCCTTTCTCTCTCTCTCTCTCTCTCTCTCTCTCTCTCTCTCTCTCTCTCTCTCTCTCTCTCTCTCTCTCGCTCAGGGTGCACCCCTCTCTCTCCATTGTTGGCACGGGGGCAGGTGTAGGTGACGCATGCACGAGCTGCACACTTTGGCATCCAAAGCGAAGGGAGAAGAGGGAGTGAGTGATCCCTTGTAAACAGAGAGAGAGAGAGAGAGAGAGAGAGAGAGAGAGAGAGAGAGAGAGAGAGAGAGAGAGAGAGAGAGAGAGAGAGAGAGAGAAGTATTCGGAGCATCAATTAAGACACTTGACTCAGGTCAACCTGGAGGACGCTGCCGCGGCCATACAACGCAAACACTCAATCGGCTCTGGAGGGCCAACAATCTTCACTCTGACGCGCCCTTCAGCAGCATTATCAGGCTTCTTTATTTCAAAGGCGACAACTGTAGGTTTGTTTAGCTGCATTCATGGGGCTTTATCAATTTTATAGCCGCCCTCTATGAGCATTTCTATAAAGAACACTTCATCTGCTGCTTCATTCAGCGCAGGAGCACTTGAGGGCCTCCTCTCGCTTTGTGCGCGGACGTTTTTATAGAGCTCCGGCTCAGGGACCCCCCCTCTCCCCTCCAAAAAAGAAAAAAAAACCCTCTCTTGTAGCTCCTGTTTTGGAAACAAGGGCTCCATGAATGTTGCAAAATAAACACTGTAATGAAAAAATAACCAGAGACAGTTCTTAGGGCATTTTAAAAAGAAGGAAAAGAAGAAAAGAAGAAGAGGGTTGACTTAATAAAAAAGAAGAAGAAGGAGTGAAGCGGTCACCCTTCAGTGAGAAACGCTTTGAAGTAGAACTTATTATCTGAGGAATACTTTTTGGTTGTCCCAACGACGCGGCTGAAAGGGGAAAGGCGCTCCCTTTGTCAGCGATTTGTTCTCCTTTAGTGGGACGGCCGTGGAAATCACTTACATGGGCCACCTTAACATACTGCCTGCAAATCAGTAACCGGCGGAGTCAGACATGCAGACGCCACTTCTGATGGGGATGGGGGGGATAGGGGTGGGGGGCGGGGTGAAAGATAATTCCTCAGAGGAGCGTGGAGGCAAAACAAACGCCGCCTTGTCAGACTTTACAAGCATTATCACCTCCTGAATGCTGGCGGCACAATGCGCTTGTGAAGTGATCTTTTTTTTTTTGTCACAAAAGTTAAGAGGCTGTGGCTATTTAAAAAAAACAACACACACACACAAAAACGGACACATATATTTAGGGTAATTTGATCCGAGCACCTGCGCCTGCGCGGTCAGTGCTCAGCTCACCTCGAACGCGACTAAAGCCTTTTAAAGCCTTTAAAGATTTCTGGTTCGGGTGTTTTTTTTACGAGGTTTATTTTCTTCTTCTTCCGTGAACAAGAAAGCAGGTGTGACGAAGCCACCAGCATCCCTCCACACCACCAGCATCCCACCATCCCACCCGCCCAAATCAAACACAGCAGACCAGCAGCACCTCGTGACAGCTCCGGCTGGATTTTCTAGCACTTCTCTTCCTCCTAAATATGACAAGTGACTCATAAGAAGTGAGCGAGGACCCTTGGAAATAAAGAAGATACAGTAAGATCATGCCATATTTGCCATATTCAGTGAAGTTAGAGCAAGTTGAGCAGTGTGTTGCAATATAGGCCATGGTGTGTCACATGTGAAACACTGTAAACACCCCCGAAAAGGTTTTAAGAACAAAAAAACTATTACCCACAAGATAAAATGTCAGATAACGTGAGAGTGCGCACGCGCAGAAGTTTAGGCCACACACCTGTTTGCCTGCCCAAGTTTAAACTTCCACCCGTTCCCTCTCTAGCTCTAACTCTCCCGTTGTGTCCCGTTCTCTTCTTCCTCTGCCTAAACTGCCTCTGAGTCTCGTTTGCTGCAGTCAGAAACCAGCAGCTCTCTCCCAGCTTCCCTCGTGGATTCTTCCGGTGGGAAACACGCGCAAGGACTCAGTTTGAAGTTCTTTCAGCTCGCGCGCGACTCCAGCCTGAGGGACACCTCGACAAGCTGGAGCAGCGACTCGAGACCTTTGTATTTTTTAAGGAGGGAGGGAAGGGGGGGTCTCTAAATTCCTTGTCCGGTTCTCCCCTCGGACTGTGGGCCGTCCGCAGGGGGAACATGTCGCTGCTCTGCGGCGCCGCTTCCCGTCAGCCCCGGTGTCTTCCCTCAAAGGAGCGCGCGAGTTCAACTTCCAACAGCGGGCGCTCCGGGGGGGCGGGGCTACGCCACTGACCTGCACTTGGTTTTACTTTCATAGCAACTTCATTAAATCAATTACCCAGTGAGGACGTCACGATTGTTGTATTTTTGAGGGACAGAAAAGTGCTTTTTTTTTAATCTCCTCGCCTCTACAATTACATGTAATCATAAGCTGCATGTTGAGGCGGAAGAAGGTTTATTCTGCTCTGACATTCAGACTGTGTCGCTTCTCAGCGTCCGTCTCCACATAAGTGCAGAAGTTAGAGAATACCAGCTGATCGCTGCTCCTGTTGGGGAGACTTTCAAATAAATTGACTTTCATTTGCTTCAAAGCGTTTTATTTGAAACAAAGTCAAGGGTTTCATATAAATCAATGCGTACATGGAATATGTTTGTTCCAAATATTGTTTTAAAGACTAATGCACTAATTAATCATCCTCGAATTAATTTGTATTTTAAATGTTCAAATAAAACAGTACAAAAAAATACAAAAAAGAAGAAATTCTTTTAAACTTGGTCTATTGCATCTAGATATGTAACACAATAATATTTAAAAACTGTCATTTTTTTGTTAAATTAAAAATATAATTGAATCAAAATGAATATATATCTAGCATTCAAGTAATTATATAATTGTACAATTATTTAAATACAAAAATACGTCTGACTCAAACATCTAAATGTTGATCGTTGACTATACCTGACATGAAGGGTCAGAGTAACACCATGCAATCATATTAATAACCCATAACTATATATAACTGTGTGGCCACGAGCATCCGGCTATTCTAAAGTCCTGCGCTGCTCTTCAGAGGAGCAGGATACATCACTCACAAACTGACATAATATCTGGTGGCTCGGTAACATCTGTGGGGGTAGAGACTTGGTTCCGGTCCAAAGCCCCATCCCAGGACTGGGAGCCGCTCCAAGGCAGTAGGTGAGGAGAGCAAGGTCGTCCACGGACAAGCGGCATGAGCCGGGCCCCGCTACCTGGCCCCTATACAGCCCACCGGCCAGAAAATAGACACTAAAGTGCAGATAAGCGCGAGCATGCTGCCCCAGTAGTCTCTGACTGAATGACAGGGCTTTCCTAAAAGCCTCTAAATGCAGGAAGTAGGCTTCAGCGTACCTGGAAACGAGGCCTGAGCGGGTGGAGGGGGACGGGAGACTGTGTCCTCCATCACAGAGAAGCAGATGGACTTTCTAAGTGTAGGATATTTTTGATTTCTGCCCAGGGATGATACTGCTTACAAGGTACTTTAGACTGAACTAAAAGAAACCGCTTCATCTCTGGCACATGAAGGACATTCTGTGTGACTCCAGCTCTGGCTTTTTTTTTTGTTGAAAGAAGCATCTGTTTATATAGAGACAAATGAAAACCGGGATTATGAGCACCAGAAGAAGCACAGGGTTGTTTTTGAAGACAGGCCGACCTGGGGACAAAAATACCAGACTGAGGGATTACTCACCCCCTCCTAATCAAATTCAAATCCATGCATCTCCCTTCAAGTCCAAAACCTAACATATCTGGAAAACCTATCTATGATTGATGCAAAAATGATTTCAAAAGCATAGTGCCAGTCCGGCGTTTTAATCCACCCCCATTTTCTTTTGCTTCTCTCTTACCATCACTTGGTCCATTGTGTCGGCCAAGACTGGTATCAGTGTTTGTGCAGAACATCAGATGGCAGGCCCCGAGTGCATCCAGCTTCATTGCAGGAAAGGTCAGCATTTAGAGTGGGGGGTAAATCACAGCTTGGGGGGGGGGGGAGAGAGAGAGAGAGAGAGAGGAGAAGGAGAGAAGGTCGGTGTCCAAGTGGAGAGGGAACATGAGCAGACCATCTGTACCAACAACAGATAAGGCTTTGACTCCTGCTCTGCCAACACATGACGGTGTTCTAGTTCTAGTTCTGCTCATCCTGGTCAAACTGGTGAAGCTGGTCACTCGTCCTCGGCTTCCAGTCTCGCCGTAGAGGAGCTCTAATCCAATGTGATAAGCCATATCCCGAGCTCTATGCGGCGTCGAGACCTCCCTCCGGCTCGGCGTGGAGGCGTCCGCGCCGATGCCGAAACATCACAGGCCTCACGCCCGTTCTCTTCGACCGACTCTGGGTTTTTGGAAATGACAGATATGGCTCTGGACGGGCGAAAAGGAAATGCGGCGTCTTGATGTTCCCAACCGACCAGGGATAAGCCAGAAAGGATATATGGCTGGATAGGCAATGAGATCGAGATATGGGGGTCTCCATCTGACCGACGGCTTCAAAGAGCCGTGGCGCCGGTCCGCCGAGGCCCCAGATGAGGCTTAAGGGGTAGACGATTGAAGACCAAGATGACCTATGGTATCATTGGCGTCCAGGAAACGGCTCTCCATCCACTTTGCCATCCATGGCCTCCAGAGATGCTTTGGCCCTCAAGAGATCCTGTAGGAAGAAACAGGATTGGGAACGTGTTGAATCAGAGAAACCGCAGGCCTCCACCTCATCTAAGGACACACTTATTAGCCGGAGCTCTTTCCCTCACTGTGAAGATACTGATGACAGCCATAATGTGTCTGCTTGTCCCACAGGACACTTAGCTCTGGACCGTCCCAATCACAAGACTAATTGTATAATTAGGCCAGCTCCGTCGGGGACGGGCACCTTTTGGCCCTCCACCGACACTTGCATGGTAAATGACAGTATATCTCACAGACCATCAAAGCTTATCCATCTTAGTGACACTACGCTTGAGAGATGGCCATATTGAACCAACATGACTGATAGTTGTGCCGGAATCTAATAAGATGTAATGTTTTCAGGTAACCTAATTATTAATGTCCAGTGTCAACTTATCTGCATGTCTTTAATGACGCTACCTATTGGGTTTCAGAGTCTTTTTTTAAAGCAGATATCTGTATGTATGTTATGTATTCATGCATTCAGTGGGAGGCTGCAGACGTGAACTGGTCCTGAGGAGGACTGCAACAGCCCCTCCCCTGCACAGACTTATTTCCCTACTCAGCCCGTCCTCTGATCTCCAGCATCACCATGCACATCATTATCGTTGTCAAAAGTTGCGCGCGGAAGTATATGAACTCTCGGGGTCTGTGGCAGGCGCTGCACGAGGGGAGGTGAGGGGAGGAGGGGGGTGACGCGCAGGTGTCGGTGCTTCAATTGTGACCGGCCACGGCGAGGGTTCGACCACCTCTCCATCTCGAAGGGGCCCCGTGGGTGCCCTCATTACGCGGGGCCCCCGTAGCACCGAGTCGGCGTGCGCGTGGAGAGGAGAGGCGCGACTCCTCGCGCTCAAAGTCTTCCTCTCCCACCTGGCCGCTGTCTGTCTGTCATAGCTCCTATAGGGAGGGCTCGCAATATGAATTATAATAAGCATAATAACTGCCTCGTGGTTGCAGCGCAGAGCTGTTGGCATTGGCGCATTATTAGAGAAGCAACTTCCAGAAGCATCGGAGATGCCTGAAAGCAATAAACTCATCACTTAAAAAAAAGAATACAATTAAAGTTATGACTGTGTCCGCTGCAACATTGGAATATTTCCTGATTGCCTGGCTGGAGATGTCCGCGTCATCCTCCATGAGCCCGGCCCGGGATGTGGATGCTATGAAGTCGCTGCAAACTTCCCCGCCGCACACTGTGCGCGAGCCTCAAAGGGCAAGTGGTGCTTCATTAACCGGATCCCGTTCACTTTAGATCCCCCAGAGTCTCAGAGAGAGCGGATTAATGTCACTTACCTGTCATCCCGCCACACCGGCAATATGTTGTGTCGGCCCGGGCCCTCTGGAACCACGTCGCCTTGTTTTGGGATTACCCACAAGCACTTTCGCATTATTTATTGGAATTAACATTTTAATGAGAGCGGGACACAACTTTCCATGCAGAAATAACAGTTGTCATTTGATTTTGTTATTATAAGGATGTGTGAACAAACCCGAATAATCCCACATCCTTATAATAAAAATACAAGGTTTTGTTCTGTTCTCGTTCAAATACTAACACACGAGATATAATATATAGTACATGTAGTATAAAACTGCCAGAAGTTGCACTGAACACCAGAGAAGGGAGTTGGGGGCGGTGATTAAAACTGAGGTTTGAATCTCATCTTTTTATTGATTCACTTTTGGAGACAGGCGCAGGCCCTAATCTGCTTAAACCCTTTAAACAAACGACTAATTAGCCACACTTTAAATGAGCAAAAATGAGTATAATTATTCCCCATAAAGCCCAATTAGCAGGTTGTGTGGATTACAACGAGCTTTAACTATTAAACAAGAGCGCGAGCACAGACTCGTCGTGATTACTTCTCCCCCGATATGCAGACTAATAACTGTCAGCGGCGTGACCCCGCCTCCCTCCTTTAGAGGCCGAAGAGAATGGCCGCTATGCATGATGGCCGCACTAAACAAAAAGCCAGAGGAACGCGGACAAAGAGAACAGCGACCGGGCTCGAGGACCAATGAGGGCTTTCTTTCACTTTTCAATCACTGCCGGTCGCGGCCGGGATTAAGAGAGGGCTCTTGACTCCCTCTTTCACGCGCAACCCAGAGTGCTTGTCAGCAACTTGAGGGAGAAAAAGGAAGAGAATAATACGGGAGTCCGGGGTTATCGTGTTTAATTGGATTAGATGGTGTCATGTTGGAGTCCGGAGCATGACAAACAGGAGATGGACGGCGAGACGGCTGGGATATACATATACATACATATACATATACATACACACACACACACACACACACACACACACACACACATATATATATATATATATATATATATATATATATATATATATATATATATATATATATATATATATATATATATATATATATATATATACACACATACACACATACATATTACATATATATATATATATATATATATATATATATATATATATATATATATATATATATATATATATATATATATATACATCCTTGTTGGGAAATAATTAATAAAACTAAATCTTAAAGATGATGCATTCGCTTTTTTCTAAATTCAGATATGAATGTTGCATATTCTTCATATAGAAATAGTGCATGTTTCGGTGTCCCTGTATTAAAAAAAAACACACCAATAAAAGAGAAGTGGGCCCCGCTGCGGCGCTGGAGAGGTTTGTATAGTCGGGGTTGTGTTGCTGGCTGTGTGCTGCGCTCATCTGCGCGTCACGCAGCGGCGCCAATAACAAGGTGCGCGCAGCTGTGCGTGCAGGTGCGCGGCCTCCACCTGCTCACCGAGAGGGAGAGAGGGAGGGAAAGAGAGAGGGAGCGAGAGAAAAGAGAGAGGGAGGGTGCAGCTCAAACGCGTTGGTTTCCGATTGGATGATCACCCGAATCCAATAGCGCAAAAGAGAGTTGGCAATATTTATTAACTATAGCAGAAGCACGTCACAGGTGGAAGGTTCCATTCGATGTTCTCTTATTAAAAAAAAAAAGAAAATCGAAACTGTGAATCCTGAAGCTGACACGCCCTGTTATCACAAACACCTGAGTATTAAAAAAGAGAAAGAAAAATAAAACCTCAAGGTTTGTTGAAGCAGAGTTTCTGGAGGATCTACTGATGACGTGCAGGTAAACGCGGCGGAACAAAGAGAGGATGAAACCCACGAGACAGTTACGATGAATGTTTCTATATCGTGACAATGTGTTTCCATGTGTTTCATCACGTTTTCAACATGGAACACACGGTCTAAGTGTCAGCTCCAGGTGGGGGTCACGTGACCGCAGACCTGCAGACACTTTTTATGAGCTGCTGGTACTTTTCTTTCTTTCTTCTTCTCTCCCTTAAAACTGTCTGCGCGGGTCGCGTAAACTTTCTATTAGTCTGCCTTGTCTGGTGCGTTCAGGGACAATAAAGGACAAGAAAAACAAACAAACAAGACTCACGCGCACGTCTGGGTAGGTGCGGCCAACGTGCGTGTGTTTAAGACAGGAATGTGCGCGTACACACACATCAGTAGAACACGAATGCACGCGGACACACGTGACCGGCTGTGGTTTGTCACTCTCACGCTCACGTGCGCATAAGGCCGCTGAACAAAGTACGAGAGATTCATAATAAATAATAAAATGGAAGTTTAGGAACTTGAGAGGGACACGCGACGACAGATGGACACTTTAAAAAAAGTTTAAAAAAAAATAAAAGTTGCAGAGACTCTGTAACGAGTCTCATTACTCTCCCCCTCCTCCTCCTCCTCCTCCTCTTCCTCCTCCTCCTGGCAACAGCAGACAAAGCGGGCGGCTTTTTGTGGGGCCGGTCAAGCCTTTGATGTCAGCCAGTTAAGGAGAAAGGAGTCTCAGGCCAAGAGGAGGGCTGAGGAGGAAGGTGACGTGCACCTCAACATTAACCGAGAAATTAATGAAAGGCCATCCGACTACTACTTTTTATTTATTTTATTAAATGGTGCAGATGAATCCAGATCAACACCTCTTGATAGGAAAAAAACACCCTGAAGTCCGTTTCATTTCTTTACCAACTGCAGATGATATTAACCCCGCCAGGTAAACACAGACCGGGCAACCCGGACTTTAAAAGAAACGCACCTTTTCAGAACTGAAGTCTGCAAGAAGCAAGAGGGGCCTTCGGAGCCCCATTGGGGCCTTTAGACCCCAAGAGGGGCCCTCAGACCCCCAGAGGGGCGTTCATGAGTGTTCAGTTAAATAGAGACGGACCTTTATGATATTCATGCTGCAGGTATTATTACACCTGTCTGGTGTTGGAGATGAATTATTGACTCAATTTGAACCTGCAGGGCCAACAACAACAAAAAAAAGAAAACCTGCAAAATCAATTACATGAAAAAATATTTTGTTGAGAAAATGATTACCTTACACGAGGCCCGTGGGAGGTGTATTTATAGCACTTCATCATAAAGAAAATAAAATAAAAAAGTTGCACGTGACAATATGAAGGTGAATATATTCAGAAGTCTGGATTGAACCTCTCCGTCCTGCCGCACCGCCTCGCTGACGGGACACTCACACTGAAGGTTCCTCAGATGAAGTTCTTGATGGTCCACATGTCCGATCCCTCACGCACGGGCCGCGGTGCTGGATCATATCACGCACACGCACTGCAGGAGAGAGGAGACGGGACATGCGCCTCTTCACAGGAAAGATTCTGCGGGTTTATTTTATTTGTTTGTTTTTTTATTTTTTAAACACTTACTGCTTTAGTAGTTTCTAAGGAAAATATCAAAGAAATGTTCAGAATTAAGTGTTTGATAAAACTGAATGAAAACACTGAATGTGACAAAAAAATGAACCAAACGAGACGAATAAAAGTAAAGACATTTTATTAGAACTCCAATAAATCCACCTTTTATACCAGCTCTATAATTTATATTGTGACGTTACATTTCAAAATAAAAGAAGCATTTAGTTTTCTAGCAGCTGCATTATTTCATTCCTTTTATTCCACGAGCCCAAAATGCTTATCAAAAAAAAAAAAAAAAAAAGCACGAAAACGAATTTCTTTTCGAATTTTCTTTTTTGTATTTAAATCCTTTTAATTATTATTTTGGAAAGCAATAATTGATAATAAAAAAAAAAAGATAATAAAAAAAAAATTCAAAAACCTCGTCTTGCCTCGGGGCTGCTGGGATATCCTGTAAATTAAGTTGTGACAGTCGCAGCTCCTGGAAGAGGACGTCCTGCTGGAGCCGCGCGGAACGTCCCGACGTTACGACGACGCTCCAAATATTGAAACAGAGGTAATTAGCCTCAACTAAATGTCCCGACGTCGCTCTGCTCCGCGCGGCACCATTTCAAGCCGTTTCTTTGGGCTAATAGGTTTACACTTCTCAAACTGTGCTGCAGCTGCAATAACGAGCTATTTTTATTGCTTTAGAATAATCTTCCGCTGCAATTACTTTGTCATATATTGTCATTAGAAGTCTATTAAAACATCAAGTCATTATTCGGGCGTCCCCGGGCGAGGAATTAGAATAAAACCATCTCTGCCACACGGGTCCCATTTAGATTAATGGAAAAATATGTAAAACATTTCGTTTTAATTTTCCTCTGACAGTGTTTTGCATACATGCATTTCCTCCCCCTCCTCCTCCCCTCGTCATTTATGAAAGCAATCTCGAGCAGCACATTACGGCCTCTGAGACGCGGCTCGCAGCCTAATTGATTCCCGTCACAACTTCTGCTGAGGTTATAATCCTGTTAATTGTAATTTACTCTCTCGGGTGAATACCGGAGAAATGTGTTTAAATACCCCCCCGCCCCCCTCCCTGTCGAAAAAAATATTTAAAAAAAGAATAAAGTTCCGGGCCCGGACTGTAGATTATATCTGGTTCCAGCGTCATAATAGAAATGTCATGCAGCATTACACGGCGGAGGCGGACAGGGGGACGCGCTCCTCTAATCTACAGACATGAAACCGGAAGTCTCGCGGTGGCTTTTCTTCACGTTTTTTTTTCTCCATCCGCGGGCGAGTTGATTGAAAGGGAAAGTCGTGGCGGAGCAAAGAGAGCCGAGTGAAACAAGCTCTAGAGAGACCAAAGGACGTTTGGTTTCACCTTTAAACCAGAAAGGGAAGGAGGAGAGGGGAGGAAGGGGGGGGGGGGGTGCATAAGAGCATGATTATGAGGAATGATAACAGACTCCTGTCAAAGGAACCGCTCGGGGATGTTATGTCTTGATGGGAGAATAAACTGGTCTGATCACTTCCTGGTCATCCTCAGAAGAGCTGCTCTTCTCCCCATGTCCCCATCTAGGAGATCCTTCTTCCTGTCTGCAGGGAAGGGGGGTGCCACTACTACTACTACAACACACACACACACACACACACACACACACACCTGTTGGTGCAGAGCGGCTTGGTGGGAATAAGAAGCCTCGTAGTTGTTCCACTCAGACTGGCCTCCACCTCCTCCCCCACCACTCACGTTCACCTGGGGAGGCTCCTTTTTTGCAAAAAAAGTGTGTGTGTGTGTGTGGGTCTTGTAGTGACTTTGTGGAATGTCATCTTATAGCATCGAATGATCCGACTCGTCGATGCGAGTCAACAGTCTTTTAAT